>NC_051216.1:39094298-39464298 GCF_015220715.1 Pygocentrus nattereri
TTAGAGTATTCTTGAATATTTGGATAATATCTGGATAATATGCCACATAATTTGTCATGTTGAAGCCTAATAAACATGAGCATTCAGTGTAACGAGTACACTGATCCAGTCACAGCTAATCTTCCTCGGCATAAAGTGGCTTGCATACATACTTACATCACCATCAGTCAGTTGGTTTAAAGGCTGGTTGAACACCTTGCATTGACTTGGCCCTTGAAACCTGCATGTTCTTCAGTGAAACCCTATTCCATTATGCCAAGATCAGAAATCTGGGAGTGTAGCTCTGCTTCGGCTTGTCTTTTAAGGATATGGGAACGATTGACATCTGGCTTTGGCTGAACTACTAAAAGCTGTGACCACAGTAGTGTAGCGGTCCAACTTCCAGGAGAGCCAATTCTTCTCTCCTCTGTCTTTGACCCCCCCCCCCCCCCCCCCCCCCCCCCCCAGCACACCACAAACGAGGAAAACAACAGATTTGCTTACATTCATTTCTTAAAATAGCATTGACAGCATAGCCTAATCTTAAGCCTAATAAAACCGATATTAAAGCTCCAGTGCAAATGATTTACAGCATGTTAAGTAAGTATACAAACAAACTGTAACACTATAATAACAAGAAATATGCTTGCTTTCCATAGTATTTGCTCTAGGTGTGCCCAGAGTACATTTTCAGAATGGCCTGTCTAGCACAAGGCTTAGTAAACAAATCAAGCACAATATGTTGACATGTTTCATATTAGGGCTGGGCAGTATTATTCGTGTGATGAATTGCACCACAATAGGCTTCTCTGACCAATCATTGCTGTTCAAAGAAAAAGAAGTATCTCCAAAATTGCAACTTGACAGGAGAGGACAAAAACGTTCTTTACTTTTAATGCAATTTTAGAACCTTTCTATTGGTCTGTTCATCGTGAAATTTTCACACAGTGTAAATGGCAGCTGATTTTTTTCACATTATGTCAAGAAATCAACAACAACAAAAATGGAGATACTTTTTGGACAGCAATGATATCGAGGAAGTAGTCCTGTTTAATTGAAATGAACTCCATCAGAAAATGCTAAATATTAAACACATTATTGGATTTGAAATATTCACAGTATTTTTAAACGGCACATTACTTTGTTTGTTCTAACTTTGTTCTGGCACTTGTTGATTTAGTTCAATATTTTTTGCAGTATTTTTAACCCTTTTGTGGTGTTGAGGTCTGTGGGACCCATTTTCAACGTTTAACAAAAGAAAAATGATGTGACTTTGCGACCTTGGCCTTTACTCATTTTCTATGTACAAGTAAAAATTAACACATTTTCAGTGATGTCACACTGTTCACCCCCTACGTATTTATATTACACATGTGGTGTTGGAGTGTAACTGCAGGGAAAAAAAATGTGGAGGTGCTGTGCCCAACATGGATAGACTGCTGACTGGCTACAGCTGCTAAAGGAGAACCCTACGCTGGCCACTTGTGATATTTGAAACATCTGGTATTTGTACATATATTGTTATGGCTGTATTGATTTAAAAAATAATGTGGAGGGTCCAGACGACTGAGTAACAAAAACATCAGCGCCACACAAGGGTGAAACTAAATTTGAATGAAGAAAAGTGATGCCCATAATCATGTAATAGCACAGCCTGCTGAATCATGCTACAGCTGGGATGCAGGAGGAATGCTGGAGTTAAATGACTGGTGCTGAATGTGTAAAACGTAGGTGTTCAGACAAACCTTCTGTGTTTAGATGGCATAATTCATTGAATTTCCAATATTGGCAATGCATTGACACCATTTTGCATTGCAATATTACAGTGTGTTGTTTCATCTCCAGTATTTCAACCTTTGCACATCTACGTTTTTTAATTTGTATGAAACAGAATAGCCCAAAGTCTTTTAGCTTGAGTACCATCACATGCTGTGTGGCTTCAAGATGGTATAGGATACACAATTGTCAATGAATCAAATTTGGTATAAACGACAGCCCTTAAAATCTAGAAGGTGTAAGGAAACTACAGTCAAAGAAGTTGTGCTGTCTGAGCACAGCTCTTGCCCAAGAAAGCACTATGAAAGACACATTTCAGTCACACGGCTCCATTTTATGAAATTAAGCATTATATTTCATCAGAATTCCTAAGTCTGTGTCTCAAGATCAGTCTTTTCGGGTATACACAGTATCTCGTTTTCACTCCTATTTTAAAGTGAAATTCTAATAAGAGAAGATATGATAAGAAAACTTTATTGTCCATTAAATTTGCATGAAATGGAAAATCATAGGCAATCTGGCACATAAATATATAGACACATACTTAAAACACTTACAGCAACAATGCTATGTAGGGGGTTATTTATTAAGTCCTTATTCAGAATGCTCAGTGTTCAGTGGGCACAAATGATTTTTTTGTACCCATTCTTTCTGGCTAGAGAATGAAGGGAGTGGGTAGGGTCCTTGTAGACCTGGGTTGCATTGTTGGCTATGGATTGGATGTATAAGTCCTGGAGTGACAGTTGTTTATCTCCAATGATCTTACTGGCCTGGTTGACCACCATGGCCAGTTTGTTTCTTTGCTTAATTGAGAGGTTCCCAGTTCTTTGAATATTTTTTGAGGTAATTTTTAATCCAGAAGAACGCATCAAATTATGAACCATGATGTAATAAATATACTTTCTTTCCTTCTCGCCAGAAAACCAGCCATCGATGCCAGCAAGTCAAACCCATCGAAGAGGCACCGGGATCGCCTGAATGGGGAACTGGAACGGCTTACCAACATGCTTCCCTTTCCTGAGGACATATGCTCTCGTCTGGACAAGCTCTCTGTCTTGCGTCTGAGTGTGGGCTACCTGAAAGTTAAGAGCTTCTTCAACGGTTAGTCAGAAATTTGGGCAATATAGCATGTTATTACTTAATTATTTGCTGTTATTTGAGCAACATAGTTGTATTGCTACATTGCTACAGACGTTCTTGATGTCTAGACGTCTGCCTAGATTTATCCAAACAACCAAAGAACACCTGGGATTGGGCAAGACATTGGGTAAAACATTTAGTAAAGCTATTTTGCCTATTGCAGTATATATACATATATAGTCTTGTAGCTTTTGCTTTCCACTGGTGGCTGAATGGCTTCAGAACATTCTCTAGCAATAGGAAACATTGAACAAGGAGTTTAACAAGGAATTCTGATGTTATTATCACATCAAAGTTATTAAAAACAAAAAGGACAACGCCTATTGTTGATATTAATAGCAGAATACTAATAATAGGGCCATATTACATTTTATCATCGTTGTGATACATTGTCAAGACAGGCATTTCTGAGTATATTGTGGATATCGTCTGTGCTCAAAGAACTGATTAACTGCTTGTTTCATTACAAAGTAGCATAATTAGGCCTGTTTAATTAGTTTTTATTAGTGTTTTATATGTGCGACTACAGGTATTATTTTGGACGTTCACATTTCAACTTTTAACTTTGTACCATGATTCATTTCATGTATCGTGAAAATGTCTTGAAGTATTGTGATATGATACTTTTGCCATATCGCCCACCCCTAATAGGCTTGCATAACAGTAACTAACTCCCTACTGTTATCTTTAGCCATTTTAATATTATAACAAAAAGTAAAAAAAAAAAAATTATTCATAAAGTCTATAAAATCTACCAAACTATAGAAAGAACCACACCAAGTTGCAAGTTTATTACCTGTAACATTAGTTTTATTTCCTCCAGTTTAAGTGAGCTTTTTTGGCATTTCCTGCTGTGGGTTATTTGAGAAAAGTGCTGCTAATATTGATTAAGAGGGTCCTCAGCATGAGATCAGCCTCTTGGTTAGTATTTGTGGCTGGGGGAGCGATTGGACGATGCTTTTGTCAATAAAATGATCCCTTCCTATTAAAGGAGGCAGTGCTTGGTCAAGCTGAGAGACACACCTTGCAAGATTCTCTGGTTGTGGGAGATTTTGCCTCGTGGTACACTTTTAAAGATGGTTCTTCAAGGGTTCTTTAGTAAAGGGGATGGTTCTCTTTAGATCCATGGGTTCTATATAGAACCATTTCATGCTTATGTAGGTCTTTGCATAATGAAATTGTTTTAGGGTTTTTTGGATTGATGGAGAATATGCTGTATATGGTTCTGTATAGCTCCAAAAAGAGTTCTGTTATTGTTACGATGTGAAGCTTGTAATAATAGAAGAACCCTTTTTGGTGCTATGTAGAACCATTTTTAAAAAGGTTCTATTTGGAATATAACACATTCATCAAGAACCATTTCACCAGGCCAAGAACCTTTTACGCATAAACTAGTTCTCTATAGAGCTCATGGTTCTAAACAAAGCCCTTGAAGAATTGTCTTTTTTAAGAGTGTATTTTATTAGTCCACTAGGTGTTTAAGTACCTAGTACTCCGTTGGTCGATTACTCTTGTCCACCCTAATCGTTGTCACGATAATGATGAGCAAAAGATATTGTAGAACTGAGGTCTTCAGTTTCTTTTTTGTCGGCCATAGTCTGTTAGAAGTCATTTTCTCCTCAGTCTTTTCCTCCCTTATCTCAGACGTTTTGCTCCAACATTAGTTGTCTGGAGGAGGATCTACAGATGTTGTCGCTCTGTCACAGGACTCCGCTGATATGAGTCTGAAGCAGGTATATAGTGACTCTGGAGGCGCCTTGACGAAGAGCAAGTGTTCAGGAATGGCAGGCATGAGGGGACGAAAAAATTACACATTGTCAAGAACTGTACTTGTAACTACTTCAGTATTCAGGATCTAAGAAAGCTGTGTCAGTGAAGAAGGGAAGACAGCTGTGTTAGTAGTTTAATCGAGAAGGCCAGTGGTAGCAGCTGATGTTTGTAGTAGCCGTACTGTTTCAACCTGTGCTTTGTCCACTGTGTTACAGAAGTAGCGTGAGTTTTGAGAATCCAAGCAATGAAAAGTGCGTATACTACAAATAGCAACATTCATCCAACATCTGTCGAGTAACCAGCACCATGCACGGCATGCTATAAATATGGGTGATAATGACCGAGCAGAAACTGCCAGAGTTTTGATCTTCTTTTATTGCATTTGTGTTCATATTAGAGGAACTTGGATTACACTGACTAGTATGGATATCTTTGGCTATGATTAGAATAAACTGATGCCAAACAGAGCAGAAACAGGTGACTCATGCCCCTGAAACTAAAGGTGGCTGTTCATGAGTGCCTTTTATGTTGCTTTAAAGCAATTAGTCATACAAGATACCGGTGAGTCAGCTGTTTCACTTCATTCAGCCATGAGGCACTCATAAAAGGCCTGTCTCACTGCACTTGCCTCTTACAAGTCTTGACTGCACACTGTCTATTGTCCGAAGCATTCTCTTTCTATTTTTTGTTCGTTTTCTTCTTGGTTAGCCTATTTAGACACTTTGAATTTGGCAAGAACAGCCCACTTTTTCAGTGTGGATATTATGTACCTTCTATTTTATTTGTGATTCATTAATCTACTGGTTGTTTTGATGAGTCAAGTATTTAGAAGTTTTAAAGAAGGTCAATCAACAAAAAATGGACTCAGGATTTGCAGAAAAACAGAACTATTCCAAAGTGGAGTTCAAAAATTGTTTTAAAGCTACAAAGAAAATGGGACTCCTAACCACCACCTGAAAGACCTGCTAGACCACCACAACCGTTGCCATCAGATAAACAGCACTTAAAGCTTTCATCTTTGAGAGAGAGGAGGAATTTAAGCCTCTTCTTCTGAAAAAATCCACAGGTTTTTCTTTCCATCCTTCCACTGTGAGAAGTTGACTCTTCTCATCTCTGTGCTGTGGGTCTGAAAAGATGTGTAGCTGTTCAAGAAGCCCTCACTGAGAAAAGGAGACATATCAAACAAAGAAGCTGAACAATGGACTGACCACCCGAGTCCAGACCTCAGCACTACTGAATGTGTTTGGATTACTTCAGAAAATGATCAACCAACTTCTAAGACTGAACTTTGGAGGTGTGGCTGCAGATTTCTCAGAGAAACTGAAAGTGAGTCTCCTGAAAAAAAAGGAAGCTGTAATGAAGGTGAAGAGTGGACACACTAAATACTGAAAAGATTGATTATATTTATATTTAGTTGTTGAGGCTTTTGTGTAATTTTAACTTGGACTAAACAGCAATTAAATTGATTGGGCTTAGTGGTAATTAAACGAATAAAGTATAGTCTCTGACTTTTTCACAGTACGTAACAATATCTACAGTATAAGTTTCCATCTAGCTTTGTAATTTACTCTGTATTTTAATGGTGACAGACCATCACAGTAGATATAATGAGTTTCCCAATGGTCCCAAGCCTTTAAGAGTGGAGAGATTTGATGGGATTCTATTGGCTGTTTTCCCCCAGCAAAACACATGAATGCAAATGATTTATGTAAGAACTAGACAGTTTTTTCAGTGGCTGGGTGTCGGCACCTGAGACGGTGACATTCCTGAGGGCATCGGCTCCTCCCTGTGTTCCTGACACTCGGAATGCCCTCTCACCCCATTCTTCCTTTTACACACCAAGTAGTTCACAAGCAACTTCCTGCGTTCAGCAAATTAAGCTACAGTGAGCAACTCATGACATTTGAAACATCTGCTGGATGGTACATTCAGCAGACAGGCTGCAGGTGACTGAAAAAGCCTTAGGCTATTGAAGAAAGCGCTTCAGAATTGTCTAAGAAGCCCATGGAGGCCTCTTTGAGCAATAGCACGGTGCTGCTTAATCAACGTATGTGCCATAAAGATTGTCCTGTAAGACCTGTTAAACCTAATTATATATTTCCTCAATAATATAATAACAGCTAGTAATGTGATACAAATTTACACTTAGTCAAAGATTTAATAAACCCAATGATGCAATGACCTGCCCAGTGATATAATACAAATGTCTTAACTGATGATGTAAAACCTTATTACATTTTTATTTTTATTTATTACATTTATTGCAATTGCAAGGTGACTTTATTACATTATCGCGAAAAATGGAAGGTACCACTGCTGGCCTTGGGTTTTGTTCTGATCAAATTGGACTGATTTACCATTTCTCTATAATAATTTGTTTCATCTGATTTTCATAGGGCCTTATTACTTTGTGCAGACTAGGACAGTTACAGTTGGAACCAGAGACTGTCTTAGAAGAAGTCATTTAAAGAACCAGGGGAACCAAAAACAGTGTTTTCTTTCTAATGAGGTTACTCTTGTGCATTCAGGCGAAGAGTAAACCTGTACTAAGTTTACCCTGTCTATAGTGTTCCAGGGACCAATAAATGACAGATTTACTTTGCCATATTTCTCTCCTCTTGATGTACACTGGGTGGTCCTGAACTTGAGTAACACTTCCATTAAGGAAGCATTGCCCTGGCCAATCATAAGGATGACATCTCTTGCTCCACCCACACAAAACAAAACAAAGTCACTTAGTAAGGTAAAGCTAACCCAGCAGATCCAAAAGCTTGCAAGATAGACCAGTAGTTGCTTGTCGCCTGTTCATTTATCAATACAGAAACATTGTTCTTTCGTCTGTTCCACCATTCACATGTGGCTTTGTCCACCCATTTGTTTGTCCATCTGTATGTCTGTTCGTCTGTTGGCCTTTTTTGCCCAGTTACCATCACATAAAAGCTGGAACATGATTTCTGCCAGAATTTTACAAGTTGAAAGATTTTGTAGAAATGAAAGAGTCTTTGGCGTAGTCCCTGTCCTCAGTTCAGGTCTTAGAGCGTCTAGTCCCTCACTGATCCTCATGGATATAGAAGCAGGGGTGGAGCCTGCCCCGGACAGCCAGCAGGTACTGAACTGGTGGTGGTGTGGAGGAAGGAGGGGACTGTCGAGACGTAGGCACCAGAAAGCAGAAGAGAAGTCATTTTAGAGACTGGTGAAGCCCTGTGATTGGTCAGGAGTAGTGAATGAATGATGTAGCATTAGAGTCTTCCTTGCAGACCTTTCGCTAAAGCTTCCATTTCAGGAGTGGTGGAGCAGACTAGGAATGTTGGACAGAGAGCCGGCAATCAAGCCACCCATTAGCCATGCCCACACAGTCCTCAGATTGGTCTGATCAGTTGTTTTAAAGCCATGTTTTATCATATTTATATCTTATATTTTTCATTTAAGCTTTTCTGGATGTTTAATATAACACCCAAGTTTAATATCATACAGACATTTACTTTGTTGTTCATGGGACTTGAAAAGCTGTATTGATTCTTTGATGGTGGGAGAACTGCTCTTAAAAGTATCACCATCATCCAAATGATCAAAAATGAACAACTTACAAATACAACACATTGCTAATAATGTAAAAAGGCATTACATTATTAATAACAAATATTATTACGCTGTCAGTTATGACATGTGTTACATTTTTGTGCATGCTATTCCATTATTGGGTTTTGTTGCATTGTTGCAAATATTAACAGAAAATGTTTATCACATATTTGGGTACCTTACATTGTTGGGTGATTATTACAATACTGGCTTCTACAAGACTCAAGCACTTGCCTTTCTAATTAATAGAAATGCCCATGGTGAAGCATCAATTTGAAGGTGGTGATTCAGCTGTGCTGATTTTTGAATGTGAAAAGAAGTTATAATAAATTACAATAACATTCAGTAAATTATAAGACAAAACAAAATTCTCAGACAAATGAAAAAAATGCTCAGAAAATAGATGCCATATTGTGCTGAATGTATATTTAGGGCTAGGGCTGTCTAGGGCTGCAGCGAGTATTTGCTAACATTGAATTCAAATATTCAAATATATATATATATATATATATATGTGTGTGTGTGTGTGTGTGTGTGTGTGTGTACAAACACACACACACACACATACACACACACACACACACACACACATATATATATATATATATATATATATATATATATATATATATATATATATATAATGGTATAAAGCAGCACTAAAACCTTATCATTGTACGATTTTGAAATATGGAGGTTTTAATTCGATGGTTAAAAAAATGATATCTCTGATCTCCTGCACTGCTCAACAGTGTTGTTGGGCAGAATCTACCAGCATAACATTTTAAGCTAATTCCCAAGGATTTCATTGTTTATCGGTAGCGTTTTCCATTCCACATTGTATTATTTCTATTGTGTAATTTAAAAACAGAAATAAAAAGTGAAGTAAACAAACCGAATAAAAAACTATGTATACAAAACAGCGGATTAATATAATAAGTAATGGTAATAATAAATAGTAGGATTTGTGATAGTACTACTATTACTGATACTACTACTACTAGATAATAATATAAATAAAAATTGTTTATGCAAACATAAAACCGAAACATGTTCAAAATATTTAAATGTTTTAGATAATATTCGATAGAATGTGTGAAAAGAAAAAAAATCAATAGTAGCAGCATTGAAAATGGTTGTGATGTCATGCTTGTAATAATAGAACTCTTTTTGGTGCTACATAGACCCATATACAGCACATTCTCCTTCAGTTTGAACAACATTTCACCATGCATATTACCATTTAAGCATAAATATGGTAATATTTAGAACCATGACTCCTACATAGGACCATTCCCATAGTTTCACCCGTATAGTTTTCAATTGGCATGAAAAGTGCTACACTCCTACTTCCACAAAGTCTCCGTGTCATCTTACTAGACCATCCAGAGTTTCCGACAAATCGGCCGATCAGAAAGAGATACGATTGTGTTGCGTAGATTCGGGCATTAAAGTGAACAATGCTTAAAGCGGCTACCGTTCTGTAAACCGTCTGGTATCAAATTGCCATATTGTGTTTCCAGGTCCTATTATTTATAGGTCTGTGCCATTCATTGTGCTTATTGTCTTCCTTTTCCTCTCGCTGAGTTCAAATGTGTAGGATTTCCAAGGTGTTTTCAAAATTTACAATGAAATTGGGCCTGGGCAAGATACATCTAGAGCCATACTTGGATAGTGCTCAAAGACGTCCTCTTGCAATTTAATTTGGTTTCACAATGACACAATGACGTTCCAAAACAAATATTTCCATCCTCGGTGCTCAAGGAAATACTTAGCACGCGAAGTGGATCTGGAGGGGGAAAAAAATGCACCCTTGGCGCTGTCATTGGGGGGACAGTTTTGCACCTTGCTATTGAGTTTGAGTGAAGACAGATGTTTGATTTGAACTTTTGCATCTTTAAACCTCTGGATTTTTCTGACCTAAGTCTGGAAGGCCTTTCATGGTCTTTGCTTTAGAAACAGCAGACAGCTTTGGGAACAGTCTGAGCTAAAACAAGGCCCAAAGATGTAGATTTCTTGCTTTTCAGTATCTCTGGATCATATAATGTGTGACAGTGACGTAAATCAAGCCTTTCATGTTGTGTAATGTTGGTACTAATGCTCGCCCACTATAGGCAAATTTGACCAGACACAGTGTTCAGCCCAGGCCACAAAAACTCCTTTAATTTATAGCAAATGTGCATTTATCACAACAGCCTCCTAACCCCATGCAAACTACCGACTTATCAGATCTTGGCGTCTAAATTTAGACAGATACTGGGCTATTTCATCTTTGTTTTAAAACATTCCAACGCCGGCACACTGGCTCCTTTCTCGAGCCTTTGATTAAAATCATGGAAAATGATAAGGATCGGACGAGCAGAATCCTCAGCGGAGAGCCTACAGTGAATGTAGATAACCGGGCCAAATCAGGGCATGTTTGGATTTAAGCTGGCTGCAGGTACATGATGCTTTTTAGCTTGTTATTTCTAACCACCATGGAAAAAGTCTGAATATGCCACCTGAGTCACAATGTAAGACTTATTTATGCTTCAGCCAGTGGACATTGCTTGGCTTTAGAGGCAACAAACAAAGCTTAATCTACTGATTCATAGTGAAATTCACTGGTGTTTGTTTGTTGATGTCTGTTTATGTACTTCAGTAGGTGCACATTAATGGATGAAGAGTGGATGAGTTGTTAACGAGGCTTGCTGTAGGTTTCCCCTCATAGCGAAAACCGACTGGTTATCGCTTCAGCCAAACAAATCAAATCATGGTGTTGGATTCACCGAAATTGCAGAAAGGCATGGCAACCGTTGCTCACACAAGTGTCTGAATCATGCACTCACTTGGAAAGTTAATGTACCTTAGGAATGATTTAGACACTCTTGCAAAATGTACCTGTTCTCCATTTATTAAAGATTCAAAGGGCTCCTTGTGCACTGGATTCTGGGCAAGACGGCGCTAAGTACGTGCTAGTGTGTACAAGCCGTGGGCTGAAGAAGTTAAGCAGCGATCTTTAAAGATTAGCGCAGATGCAATCATAAAATACCTCGGATTATTATTTGCCCAACCTTCACGTCATCTTGAGACAGATTATGGCATAACTCAACAGTTGTTTGCTTTAAGTGGCGCTTGTCATTGGGAACTGCAAAAAAAGGCTCAGGCGCAAAATCTTATATTTATGGGTTAATAGAGGTGGGCGAAAATTAGAGGTGGATGATATGGCAAAATGTAATATCATGATACTTCGTAATATGTCCCTTTATTTTTTCTAATTGTAACAAAGTGACATATTTTAAAGTGCCACTTAAAAAGATGGTTCTTCAAGAGTTCTTTAGTAAAGAAAATTGTTCTATGTGAAACTATGAACACTCAAAGAACCCTTTACGAGATTACAGGGTTCTTTGCATTGTTAAAGGGTTTATCAGATTGATGTAGAGGGTGTTTATATGGTTCTATGTAGAACCTTTATATGCTTGACATTGTATAACAATAGAGCAACCTTTTTTGGTGCTATACAGAACCCTTTTCCAAAAAGGGTTCTATATAGCATACTGAAGAATTGAAAAAGCTGCGCTGAACCTGATATTGAGACAGTTTTGTGGCTCTATCCATAAGGGCACTATAAGGTTGTTAAGGTTGGGATTCAAAGAGAGCACAATTGGCCTTGATCTCTCTGGGTGGGTAGGCCCTCCTTCACCCCCATCACCCAGCGTGATGCTAGCCAACCCAGGCATCTGTTGGCTGATGCAACAGAGCTAGTGGTTGGCACGTTCTGCTGTCCAATGATGTTGTGTTCGCAGCGTTTTTGAAAAGATGTGGTTTCACATGACTCAGAGGAAGCTTGTGTTTGCCTTCCTAGAACTGGTGGTATCAAGTCCTGACTAGTGGGTAGTGGGTGGAATTGGGTATAACTAAACTAATCAATGAATATAATGAATAAGGAAACACAAGAGGAAGTAATCCTGAAACCAAAGGCTTTCTTGTACTCTGGACAGATGAAAGTGCCTGACTCAAGTGGTCAATTCATAGTGGAACAGTGTATTGATATGCTTTTTGTGCTGGAAAGTGAAATCTCGTCTGCTCACATTGGGGACGCATTTTAGTGAAGAGTGTAAATGGAAAGTTTCCATCCAAAGTTTTTCCAGATAAAATCTGGACATTAAACATATGTTTAAGGTGTAAGAACCTCTAATATTACAACTTGATGCAGTTTGAATCAAATTTGTGATGATTTAAACAAGACACGTTTGGTGTCTGAAGTTTGCTTCTTTAGTTTTGGAGCTACGAGGCTAATGCACCTACCAAATAATGGAAGATTATTTAAGCATGTGGATAGCACAATGCTTACTGGTGTGGTTAAAGTAGAGGTAGGAGATATGACAAAATTTTATATCACAACACTTCAAGACGTTTTTGACGATACACATTATGTCACTGTATCTGTTCTGATGTCTGATAAGTTAGAACAGACAAAAGAAGCCAAGATTTAAAAAACACCTTCAAAAACTATTAATTGAATTATTTGTATTCAACATTTTACACACTGTGCTACATTACATATGATTAAACAGGACTAATTATACTTTAGAAAAAAAGCATATTGTGACATATTGTGATGTAATTCATCACGAGGATGATATACAAAAGATGGTGCAATGGTTCTGTGGTATAGAAACTGGCTCTATATAGAACCATGAACAAACATTGAAGGGTTGAAGGTTTCTTTGCATCATGAAAGGGTTTTTCAGATTGATGGAAAACTTGCATGAATGTGTGATAGATGGTTCTATGTAGTACCCTTTTTAAAAGGATTCTATATAGCACCCAAAAGGGTTCTTCTACTGTTACAAACTTGACATTGTAACAATAGAAGAACCCTTTTGGGTGGTATAAAGACAATTTTCAGAACAGTTCTATTACCATCCACACCATGTTTGCTATCAGTCTTAAGAACCCTCTCACAATGCAAAGAGCCAATTAATCATGCAAAGGGTTCTTTGAGTGTTCATGGTTCTATATAGAGCCAATTTATTTACTAAAGAATCCTTTAAGCGCCATCTTTTATAAGAGTGTAGTGTATATTATTTGTTAGCTATGTTAGTTTTGTAGCACCAGTGCAAATCAGCTGTTTTGGTCGATTACATTTTGGGTGAATGGAAAAGTGTGTATTGTTTTAAGACGGGATTAAATGCCCTGTGCTTGGGCTGATGTCTGAAGCCCTTTTACTTGTAATCGAATGAGGCATGAGATGAATGCATCTATTGAGAGTCCAAAGAGCAAAAGCCCAATCACTTGATTTAGTCTGGTCTCATATCCATCCGCAGGAGAATTGGTCAGGATTTCCTTTGAAGGTGCCGAGGGTAGGATTTCCATGTTTAAACAGTGTTAACAGATCATTTATAAATGAGTTTCCTATCATTCATGGATTGATAAATAAAGTGTTGCTGCATTTAGCTTCTGTTGCATGTTTCACATACAAACAGTTGGGAAGGATCCTGTCCCATTTTGCTGCACATGTAGGCTGCACACTTAAAAAACATGGTTCTTCAAAGGTTTTGGTGAAGGCAGCAGTTCTATTTAGAACCACGAGTTCTAGGTAGAGCCATTTCACCTTCAGCCATTTCTTTGCATGGTGAAATGCTTCTTTAGGCTCCTTCTTTTGTTAGGATGTTAAGCTTGTATTTAATAGAAGAACTCTTTTTGGTCCTATATAGAACTGTACTCAAAAACTTGTGTACAGAATCATATACAACACATTCCATCAAGCCATTGATCCATTTCACCATGCAAAGAACCAATTAATCAAAAATGTCTCTATACAGATCCCTAGTCTCCAAATAGATCCACTGTCTTTGCCAAAGAACCCTTGAAGAACCAAGTGTGTATTGGTCTAATTTGAATAGGATTGCGCAACATATTATTTGCAAATCATTATCATAATATGGCTTTTGCAACATTGATATCACAGAATGCTACAATATCCAAACAAACCCAGTGTGCATTCTGTATTAACCATGTCACCTAAAGGATTACTGAAGGAGTGAAGGTGTCACAATATCCATAGTCATCTCCTTAATTATTGGTACATTTGCTGAACACTGGATGATAAAAGGTGTCTTTGTGGTTAATTAAATTAGTCTCACACTGAAAGTATGAAAATCTAACCTTTAATTAAAGTAAATTTAGTCTAAGGCAAAGAAAATCCTTATGAAAATGTATTTTTTGTAAACCCTTAAATGGCCAGGATTTACCTCTGGGCCCAATATTTTACTATACACTTCTGTAACCTAAGAATAGCTCAGCCAGCTTGTATTAAAGTCCCTGTAGATACTGATCAACAATCCTTAGTGTGTATTAAACCTGGGATTATAAGGGGTTCACCATGTGTCACAACTACTGGCACCCTTAGACGTTCTTATGTTCAAATGTACTCACATCTTTATCATTGGGGTCAGTTTGATCGCAGCAATTTCAACCTCCAGAAAATGATTACAATTAAAATCATTACCAAAGTTGATCTGTTGGGTTTATTTACAGCAACAATTATTCTAAATTGTTGATTCAGAGACATTAAACACTGAATGTTTCAGATTGACCCCAAAGATAATAGAAGGGTTACATTTGAATTTTTGTGTCTGCCAGAAAGCAAAAATGGGTCGTGGCTGGATCTTCCAGCAGAACAGTGATCCAAAACATACATCCAGATCCACAAAAACATGATTCAGTGACCACAGAATCAAGCTTTTGACATGTCCGTCCCAGAAAGGAGAGAGGATGTTACCTAAGGTCTCTGGAGAGGTTCCATGTTGAGGAGTGGTCCCAAATTCCTTTCTCACTGTTCTCCAATCTCATCAAGCATTACAGCAGAAAACTCATTGTTGTTATATTTTTAATGACCTTTTTTTACCCATCTTTACTAAGGGTGCCATTAATTATGGAGCTGACTGCAGCTATACAATCTGAATACGGAATTTTTTTGTCTGTATCTTGAGTTGATATTCACTTATTGTTAAAGTACTTTCTTTATACTACTGGGCTACAGTAGATTAACCTTCAACCCAGCTCACTGTCACCTTTTGTCGCATGGCTGAGCTTCTCAGTTGTGCAGTAAACTTTTCTACAAGTTCCGTGTCACATTGTGAATGACCGCATATGCAAACATATTAACTCTATGTTGCCTTGTGCATCGCCCATGTGTCTCTATTGACATTCACGGGCAGAGTGAATGCGGCTAGACGAGAGGGGGAGGGGTGAGAGTGTGTTTTGGAAACAGCTACGTTGTGGATGGATTCATAACATCTCTGTGTTATTGGAGGTGAAATTGTAGCCGTGGTGGTGCTGTCACTGTAACACTTAGATTTTTAGCTATTTGTAAAACCTTGATAATGGCTTATCTGTTACTTTACAATGTAATGGCATGGCTGACCATATTAAGCAGGCCTGTAATGACTGTATAAGTAATATAGAGATTATTATGTAAATTAGGCAAATATTGAGAGTTCTTATTTAAAGCCTTGATCAAGCATTTCTTTTCGAAATGCTTCACTAGAAATTAGATACTAGGAACTAGGATTACGAGGAAGCCTTTAAAAAGGCTAAAAGTATATTTAGTATGCAAAAGTCTTAGACATCTAATACAATGATATGTAAAGTAAGCATAGATTTGTTAAAAAAACAAATAAACAATATATTGGAATTGAGCTCAAAGGTAGTTTGGCTATGTGATGGCTGGAGTGCAGTGAGAAGTCCGAGCCTGCATTCTTCTAACAAACTCTTTTGAAAATCAGCCACAGCAGTTGCAACAGTCTTAACTTTGTGAAACAAGATTTGTGAAATAGCCAATCAAAACGCTGACAAACATTACTTTAAATGATGGATACAGAAAATAAAACAGAAGACGGTTCATTTGCTCTTTCCGAGTTAGCAGCACTGTTTAACATTTATTGATTGTTGGATAGATTGACATATCGCTGCTGTTGGAACGAAACCTTGTATCTCCATTTTTGTCATTTTTCAGGTTTTCACAATGTGAAAATGTCTGTTGCCCTTAACATGATGTGTAAATTTCATCATAAATGGACCAACAGAAATGGCCTAAAATTACAAAAGTCTGGTTCCATTGATTGACATTTAAAGTAAAGAATGTTTTTCCTTCTCCTGTAAAGTTGTCATTTTGGAGGTAGAAGGTTTTTGTTCCGACAGCAACGATATATTGAATGATGGCTGGAAAATTGTGTGCTTATTTACTGACCATGTAAACAAACTACATTTTTGCCTATTTTCAAAATATTTTAAAAAAATGCTGGACAAGACACCTTTATTTATTTATTTAATTCTTTTACACCCCCTTCTCTGTAATACTGTATAATTCAGTAATATTAAGATATACTTTTTTGATCCCACAACCGGGGAAATTCCACCTCTGCATTTAACTCATCCATGAAGTGAAACACCACAAACACACTAGTGAACACACACACTAGGGGGCAGCTTGCAGCCCTATCCACGGCGCCCGGGGAGCAGTTGGGGGTTAGGTGTCTTGCTCACGGACACCTCAGTCATGGACTGTCGGCCCTGGGGATTGAACCAGCAACCTTCCGGTCACAGGGCCAGAGCCCTAACCTCCAGCCCACGACTGCCCCCAATTTGGAGATGGTTTGGAGTAGTGTTGAAAGATGATTGTTTTATATCGCAACTGAGTTGAATTTTCATGACAGAAGAGGTGCAAATATTATAATAGAGGTTTAATAGACTTTTTTGGGAGTCTGCTTTATCAGAAACAGTTATAGCTGCCATTTGATGATTTAGACCAATCAGAATCAACCTGTGCTGTTCACATAAACCACAATTAGGTATTTTCCCAAATTGTTCCAACCACCTGACTGCTAAGTAATCATTTCATTAAGATGGTAAATTTTCATTGATGATAGAATTTTTTTACTGGATGGTTAGATTTGACTGATTAATTGTGACAGCCCTAGTTTATAGCATTCAGCCTTTGTTTTACAGTTTTACGCTGTGAAGTTAATGACAGGGTGATTAGGGTAATAGTGAATGGAGATTGTTGGCAAAGAGTTGGTATTGCTCCCTTAGGCAAAGCCCTGTGAGTGCTTTTCCATGCCCTTTGCAGTTAAATTTACCCAGGAGGGTGTGAAAACCTCTACTCAGCCAAACCTAAGAATACATAGCGGTGGAATTGCGCATTGTGTCTACTTTTGGAGGCTTGTTGCACTGTTTGTGTGTAAGACCACACAATATACGGTGGGAGAAAAGTGCGGTGGGCTGCAGTGATGAGTGTTGATTGTATTAAACACTGGTATTCTGCCATTAACCACACATACACGCACACGCAAACGTCTCCTATGAGGGTCCCCGGGGCCTCTGTAAGCAATGCTGACAAGAATGCTTCCTTATCTGAGCAGCTGCCGCAGGAAAAACCCCAGGATGTGGCCTCTCCCTGGTCCGGTCGTCTACTCTAGTCACGCAACTGTTTGGCTGCTGCCCATTAGTTCTCCATTGTCTCATTTACTGTCCAAACACACACACGCACACACATGAACTGGCGGTAATTTAACCTCGAAAGACGAAGCTCACATCCACTTTTTCCATCGGCTCCTTGGTAGCTGTGTTTGCTTTTATTTTCTTTTTTGTGCTTTATTATTTTTTGCATGTTTTTTTTTCTTGCTCTCTTTCTTAACTACCCAATTTAACTGCATCATGTTGCTGCTGACTCATTACTTTTGCAGGGAGAAAAAAAACATCAATGTGGTCATTTCTCACACACATGACCAATCCAGACCTCTAAAGAGCACGTCTTCAGCAACAGTCAGTTAGTACCCTAAAGCCAGCCTGAGATTTTTCTCTGTCTTTGTCCTCTTGTTCAATCTCCTGCAAGTCCAAGCCTGCCTTCTCTGTCTCAAGCAACGCGCGGCTTCTTTGACATGAAACAAAAGTTTAGTTTACCGCATGATTTGCAGAGAGGAGTCTATAGTGGAGCCAAAATATGAAAGGGAATGTTTTGTGGGCTGTAATAGGAGCCTACCTTTTTGACTGTTTACAACCAAAGCAATGGCTCATTTTACTGTATTGAATAAACAGCATCACAGCAATTGAACACATTTACATGTTGCTAATCCTACAGTGTCCTAAGTTTGAATAGCTAAAATGGTAGAGGCGTGTAAACAGCTCCTGGAGTGGCAGTTAAAGCAGAAATACTCTGTTTAAAGCTGAATGTTCCAGCTTGGCTGTGTTCGTTCCTATTGTGACTTTGTTTAAAACTGTCAGAACTAATACAGAGACGTACAGACATACACACACAGACATATAGACATGCAGTTCACATTTAATTTACATTGCAGACACTTAAAAAGGATGGTTCTTCAGGGGTTCTTTAGTAAAGGCAATGGTTCAGGTTAGAACCATGAGTTCTATATAGAATAATTTCATGCTTAAGTGTTTTCTGCATGGTAAAATGCTCCTCAGATTGATGGAAAATGTGCTGTATATGGTTCTATGTAGCACCAAAAAGCACCCTGTTGTTACAATGTCAAGCTTGTCATGAAATACTCTTTTTGGTGCTATTTAGAACCAAATACAAACACCATCCATCCATCCATCCATTTATCGCTTCTCTGCCTTGATCAAGTGTAGTATCTGTTCTTATCACTTTAATATCTGATACGTTCTCTATATGAAGACTACATATTACATTTATTTAATATGTAAATGTAAAGTTGTGGGCTGGAGGCGACCCTGTGACTAGAAGGTCGCTGGTGCGATCGCCTGAACTGACAGTACCTGACTGAAGTGCCCTTGAGCAAGGCACCTAACCCCCAACTGCTCCCCGGACACTGCGGATAGGGCAGCCCACCGCTCTGGGCGAGTGTGCTCACTGCTCCCTAGTGTGGGTGTTCACTAGTGTGTATGTACGGATGAGTAAAATATGGAGGTAAAATATCCCCGTTGTGGGGCTAATAAGGGTCACTTAATCTTAATCTATCTCTTTGTCCGTCCATCCATCTACCTATCTGTTTTCGCTATTGTTGGAAGAAAACCTTGTATCTCCAAAATGGTAACTTTACTGGAAAGGAAAAAATGAGCTTTACTTTTAATGCAAGCCAATGGAACCATATATTTTCCAGTCATTTTGGGCCTCTTACTTTGGTCCATTCTTCATGAAATGTTCAAACAATGTAGAGGACAACAGGTATTTTCAAATTCTATAAAAAACTGAAAAACAACAAAAATGGAGATACAAGGTTTTCTTCTGAGAGCAGCGATATATATTGGATATCAAATCTAAACATCTGTCCAAGCCACATGATTGATTCCAATGTAATTGGAATCCCTTTTAAAAACATTTTGCTCAATCAATAATATGCTAATAATATGCACATGTAACATATTTTGACCAAAATAACTTTTTTTGGATTACATGAAAATCATAATGCATTAAAATACCCACAGAATATCTGGAAATATGATGATGAACATGCTCACAGCACATAAAAAAAACACTAATTGGTCATAGATTTTCATTTGCATATTACAGCCTTTTACAATATTATTATTGCAATATTGCAATAACAGTTAACAAACTAGGCAGGTAGAGAGTAAAAGGCATCCTGTAATAGAGGTAGGGTTTGGCTTCAATTAAGTCAGACTGCCTTTAGTAAATTATGACTTTATTAGGATATCTTATGATGGTGTCCACTAAAAGAGCTGTAGGTCCAGAAAGTTTGCAAGTGTCTTGCAATAGAGAAGCGTAGTGATTAGTTTTTGGAGTCGGAATGTTCACTGATAAAATGATGATCGGAGAACCTTGAACCGTGGATGTTGATTCATTTGATTTCATTACTCAGCTTTTGGACAGATACTGCATTCCCTGCTAATCTTGAAGAACTGGGTCAACGTTCAAACAGCTGTCCTGGGGTCATCATCGAAGTTCATATCACCTCCTGATGAGTGTTCTTTGGAAGGAACTGATCCATTGTTCATTAATTGGCCACAATCTAAGTGGTGCGTGCTGCTTGTGATCTGCCAAGCACATTACAGGATATCTGTAGGCCAGAACTGTCACTTTGTATTCTTCCTTTGCATACTGTTGTATGCAAAGGTTTAGGGACCCCTGGCCAAGTTCCATAGTTTGTTGATTTTTGAAGTGAAAAAAAAAAATTCTCTGCAAATGTTAGTGTAATCTTATGAAAGTAATTATGGCATCTACTGACTTAGTAAGGTGTACAAACATTTGTACATGCCACAATTTTTTAAGTAACTATACATTAACATTTCCAGGTCATTTAGGCAGGGGTGCCAAAACATATACAACTGTATACAATATGTAGCATATTAATAATGGCTTGTAGAAAATATACACTATTTAAAAATGTATATTCTTGTTTGTATGCATAGTCAGAAACATATGTCAGTATATCAATTTAGCAGTAATTTGCATATTGTCATGCATTCATTTAAAAAAAAGAAAGAAATTTCTCCCCTCAATCTGTTATTGTCTTTTTCATTATTGTTCATCATTGGTCATTATGAACAGTCTGAGTAAATATTCAGCATCAAAATAAACCTCTGTTAAAATGATTGGACCCTGATTTATTTTCCACAGTGAAAGAACTGACAGAAAAATCCATCCAATAAAATCCATTTTCACTCTTGTTCTAGATTTAGGTTCCTTATTTACTGTCTCCAGTTTCACAATCCATGCAGTCTGTTCATTTGCAGCGTTTAGCAATCTACATAAAAAGGCTATTTTTTTTTTTAAACGACTTGACTCGAGAGGCAGTGAGTACAAACAGAAGCACTCAGTGCCTCAAATGAGAATCAGGAAATATTCAATTGTAATGGGAGCTGCGATCGTCCATGTATGCAGTCAATTCTTTGCTTTGCCTTCT
This sequence comes from Pygocentrus nattereri, assembly GCF_015220715.1. Lineage (NCBI taxonomy): Eukaryota > Metazoa > Chordata > Actinopteri > Characiformes > Serrasalmidae > Pygocentrus > Pygocentrus nattereri. The sequence continues at coordinate 39,115,433 of NC_051216.1, forward strand.
CTGAGAACAGAACATCCAGCAGATTATTTCTGTCATATTCACCATGTTCAATATGTAATTTGACCAAAGTAACTTTACAGTTACTGTAACAACTATAAAAGTTTACATTTGTTGGCTACAATTCTCTTGATATGTTGTGTGGTATTCCACCTTGTGCTGACATTCAAGTATTGTCCATGTGTAGCTTCATAAACTCAGCAGGGCTGCTGTGGATATTTTCATGCTGATATGGGCCTTTTTCTTTTCTCTCTGATACAGCCACCATGAAGAAAAACAGCGTAGAGTTTCCCGTAGGAAATGGCCTAGATATCAACGAACTGGATGCAAAAGGCTTCTCAGAAGGTGACCTGCTTCTTCAGGTGAGAATGATCAGTTTTATGACTGAAAATGTGGCAAGGAAGGAATTAACCTCTTATTCTCCAGGGTATTTTTTCGGTTTGTCCATCTGAATTTACATGACCAAAGCGTAAGGCAAATTATTCAGTAACTGCATGAAAGAAATGGACATTTGTATTTTATTTATTTATTTATTTTTGTAAAAGCCCCCTCAAATTAACAGAACGTGTTTTATGATCACATGACATTCTTTGTATTATTTTATAAAAATAATTTTTACAGAGCAGATCACTGAAGAGACGCCATGTGTTTATAGTTTATAGCCTAGATTTGTGGAAAAATGGGTCGACTTTCAAAAGAGAAAAAAAATTGTGAGTTCAGCTTCTTTTATTATAAGGGCTTAAAATTACATCACCCATCGATTTGACTGGAAAGAAGACAGTTTAACAGTTAAAACAATAAGCGAGAAGAGTCTGTACATCGCAGTGTTTTTACAGCAATTGCTATTAGTCCTTTGACACAGTAAATAGTAACAAAACATCTTTATTATTATAATTGTTCATTATTAATATTTTCAATAGAATGTTATTCCGCCAAGCAAAATAGTTTTCTAACAGCATTAGTTTGTCGTTTTGCACAGCAATCTGATTCAGTTGGTGATGCAATTTTGATTATCAGCCAGTGCCAAAACCTTGGGAAACAACATGAAATGTGTGATGTGTATATGTACATTCTGGACTGATTTGTTTTAGCTATGCATACTAATTTTATGGTTAATAATTCTTAAACTTTGATCAAATTTGATTGACCCAACTGATGATTTAGCTACTAGTTATGTTCATTTTCTGCAGTAAAATAATTTCAGAGTTTGTCACACGTTGTATATTCAAAACACTGGTAGTTTTCATAATACATTGTAAAATATTTCCACATTGCAAACAGTGGAAGCAGCTGCAGAGAGAATGGGACTCCTAACAACCACCTGCAAGACCTTTTAGACACCAAAACTGCCCCATTAGATAAACAGAGAGAGGAGGTTTCTGCTCTGCTGTTCTCAGAGCAATGGACTGACTACCAGAGAGTCCAGACCTCAGTCACTGAATACGTTTTGGGATTATTTGGATGGTGAGAAGCAGAAAATGTTAAGCCAACTTCTAAGACTGATCTTTGGAGGTGTGGCTGCAGATTTCTTTGCGAAACTGAAAGTGAGTCTCCTGAAAAGAATGGAAGCTGTATTAAAGCTAAAGAGTGGACATAACAAATACTGAAACATCTGATATTATATTTAGTTGTTGAGGTTTCTGAGTATTTCTCTATCCTCTGCTTTTTTCCTGAACCTGAGAAAGAATAGCTTGCACATAATGCTGTTATGATTGGAAATTAGGCAAATAAATGGTAAATAAATGATCTCTAACTTTGTACAGTACTGTAGCCAGAGCCAGTCTGACCTCAGTACTGACCTGTATTGTAGCCAGAGCCAGTCTGACACTCCCTACGCACATTGCATAGGGCCTTGCAAATTACACAAGAGCACTGCCTCTCCCTCATGTCAAAGCTGTGTTTTGTTTATACCTTCATTTAGAAGATAAAGCAAAATAATTCATCTGGTCATGAGAAAAACACCATCAAAGTGAATTGTGGGAATGGCAGCCAGGTAATCTTGCGTTCCCTCCTCTCCAAGTTTAATGTCAGCAAACAACAGTAACTTTTAACAAATAAAAGTTAATGTGCTAGCTGGGCTGTCTTTAGTCTGTGAAAATGAAATTCAACTATTTATTACGTTTTATGAGTGTGAATGGGCAACATATACAAACTGCAGCTCGGAAAACATAACCGAGTTGTGTGTGTGTTCGTAGATACATGCATGAAATGAAACTCGTGTTTGTGGAGACCAGTCCAATCCATATAATTAATAGGTGTGACGGCACACTCCCTACACTCCCAGAAAAAAAAAGGTATGATACGGTCACTGGGGTGGTACGGTCACTCTCAATGGTACATCTCAATAACTTTAGTCAGGGAAAATAAATGTCCCACAATCCCTTGAAATTATATTTCTAAGTTGTATTGACTCAAACATCAGACTTTTTTATTGTTTTGTTTTAAAACATTCGATACAAATACATACTTTTCGTTGGACCTTAAATTGGACCACTGGTGTACATTTCAGGGAACATTTACATTGTTTGTACCTTGATGAACAAAAGATGTACAACCCCAGTTCCAATGAAGTGGGGGCGTTGTGTAAAAAATAAATAAAAACAATACAAAATTTGCAAATCTTTTTCCACCTATATTCAATTGAATACACTACAAAGACAAGATATTTAATGTTCAAACGGATAAACTTTATTGTTTTTTGCAAATATTCACTCATTTTGAATTTGATGCCTGCAACATGTTCCAAAGAAGTTGGAACAGGGGCATGTTTACCACTGTGTTACATCACCTTTCCTTTTAACAACACTCGATAAGCATTTGGGAACTGAGGACACTAATTGTTGAAGCTTTGTAGGTGGAATTCTTTCCCATTCTTGCTTGATGTACAACTTCAGTTGCTAAACAGTCTGGGGTTTCTATTTTGCGCTTCATTTTCAATGGGAGACAGGTCTGGACTGCAGGCATTAATGGTGCCTTCACAGATGTGCAAGTTACCCATGCCATGGGCACTAACACACCGCCAGACCATCAGAGATGCTGGCTTTTGAACATTGCGCTGATAACAATCTGGGCAGTCGTTTTCCTCTTTGGTCCAGAGGACACGACATCAATGATTTCCAAAAACAATTTGAAATGTGGACTTGTTAGACCACAGGACACTTTTCCACTTTGCATTAGTCCATCTCAGATGAGCTCGGGCCCAGAGAAGCCAGCGGTGTTTCTGGGTGGTGTTGATATCTGGCTTTCGCTTTGCATGGCAGAGTTTTGACTTGCACTTGTAGATGGAGCGACGAACTGTGTTCACTGACAGTGGTTTTGTGAAGTGTTCCTGAGCCCATGTGGGAATATCCGTTACAGAATGATGTCGGTTTTTAATGCAGTGCCGCCTGAGGGATCGAAGGTCACGGGCATTCAGTGTTGGTTTTCTGCTTTTCCGCATACTTGCAGAGATTTCTCCAGATTCTCTGAATCTTTTGATGATATTATGAACTGTAGATGATGAAATCCCTAAATTTCTTGCAATTGCACATTGAGAAACGTTCTTAAACTGTTGGACTATTTGCTCATGCAGTTGTTCACAAAGTGGTGAACCTGGCTCTATTCTCAGCCTTTTGTTGGCCCTGTCCCAACTTCTTTGGAACGTGTTGCAGGCATCAAATTCAAAATGAGTGAATATTTGCAAAAAACAATAAAGTTTATCCGTTTGAACATTACATAGCTTGTCTTTGTAGTGTATTCAATTGAATATAGGTTGAAAAGGATTTTCAAATCATCGTATTCTGTTTTTATTTATGTTTTACACAACGTCCCAACTTCATTGGAATTGGGGTTGTACCTGCATAGAACCTTTATTTCTAACAGTGTATAGGCACACATCGTTCTAAAACAAGACACTGATTCTCAAGTGAGGCTTGTAAGGGGAGCGCTGGGGTGTCAGGTGTGTCTGTGTGGCAATTACAAATGGTTTACATGGCTCACAACTCAGGTAGGAAGGCCCTTTTAAGAATTTTACTTAGGGCCTCAGGGAGGTCAGGCCTGGCTCTGCTTGTAGGTTTCTACAGCATGTTGTAGCTAATGCCTGTTTTACATCACCTCTGCAACAGTGGAAACAAAGAAACAAAGGATCTGGCTTGGATCAGGCTTAATGTAGCCAATGCCTGATCCATTAGACTATACTGGAACAGATCAGGACATCTGTACTGGTAAAAGTGAGTATTTTGCGGCTCTGAACGTGACTCAGCCCGCCAGATATTAGAATCAAATGATGTGTTTTATAAATAAATTGTAACATTTTATGATTTAATGTAAAGTATTCAATAAGCACACTGATGGAATTTTTGACAGATAATGACTAATAATGAGTTTATTAAGAACTTAACTTAAACTTAATAAACTCATTATTAGTCATTATGAGTTTATGAAAACTTATGTAAAGCTCAGTCTCACTGACAGCCGTTACTCCATGTTGCATAATTCAGTCGCTAGACAGAGTTTATGTAGGTGCATCAAGGTAAGTCAGGTCATTACTTAAATACAAGGAAGTTATAACAACGGAGACAGTTTGTTCTGGCCACATTTGTGAAAGTGCCGTCACGCTCAGCAACAGCAAACAAAGCAGTGTAAGCTTTCCTCCTCCGCACGACTTCACTGTGCTCAAGCTGGTGTGTCAAATGTTCCTCACTGAAGACTATCATACGCTCGCAGCTGAGTTCATTAGCAGATAGGGGGTGTTGGTGTTAGCTCATGACAGCTTGATAACTATTGCCAACATGCTGCTGAATGATTGTATGGTGTAGATATGAACACTAGTTGATTTGGAAATTGTTTTATTATGATTACTGTTGCAACAGTATTAGGGCTGTCAAGATCATGACATTTTAACTGATGATTAACTGTCATATATTTACAATACATGATGCAATTGCCTTTTCTTGTTCATTATATGCATCTTTAAAAGCTATGCTTGCTAGATAGCTGTATGTCTCAGTTACAGCTGTATGTCTCAGTTACACAAAATCATAAGTAATAACTTTTTTTTATATGTCTCAATAACTGCATTTACATTTAGGTGCCTTAATCCAACACAGTCAGTTCACATTTTCTTTGCTGTGGTCAAATATAAGTGTGAAATATAATTTTATAATCATTTTATAATATGTTCAATATTGCCCCACACTTGATCAGATTTGATTAAGCTACTTGATTTGGCTACCAGTTATTTTCATGTCCTGCTGTAAAATCACTTCACACACATTTTCGCATACTGAGGTCTTTCATATTGGGTTAACACCGTGAAGTAGTCTATGGTGTAATATTAATAGACACCCAGTTCATATTTTCTTTTTTGCAGTTTAATATTATTGTGAAATCAAATCCGGAAAACTGCAGTCATCTCAAATAATTGCGATAACGTAATAATTGTGACAAGCCTAATCAATACCGATACCATTTCAGCACCATCACTAGCACTTAAATACACTATTGGTATCAGGTACTTTCTGTAGTTGAAGTATTAAATGAAGCAAGAGACCTATCAGCGGTCTGGGATTATTTCAAATTTGAAACAAGCAGTACTAAATCCTTATTTCAAAGGCTTAATGCCGGTATTTCAAGGGCAGGCATGACCAGTAAAGATGTTAATTAATCAGATTTAATGAAGCATTTAGAGATGAACAGTGCCACAGTTACTTTTAGCTTTAGCCATATAAACATGAAGTTATCCAACAAGTACATACCATTCATTCTTTTTGCTTGTGACACAGAACACTGATGTTTTTCTAAGTAAAAAGTAAAATTACATACATATATATATATATATATATATATATATATATATATATATATATATATATATATATATATATATATATGTATAAGCACCCATTGAGCAGTTAGGTTAGGTTAGATTTTATAAGTATTGGTACTTGCTGTTGGCTCATACTTGGGGATCCACCGGTGTCGTATCGGAGGGGAAAAAGTGATATCAGTGCATCCCTAATAATTATCAGTGTGGTTTACAACCAAAAGAGCCAATAACTTACTATAATCACACTATAGTGTATATAAGTGCAGTGAGTAGAAGACTCTAATGACTCTAAAAACTCTGAACATGCAGGCTGCTAATGCTGGCTTCTTCATTTTCTGAACTCCACTGATTTTTAAAAATTCCTGCGTCATTGAATTCTCAAGATGTAAACAAAGTCATTCAAGGTGGTTTGGTGTGAAATGCTCCATTCTAGGGAAACTTGATATTTTTGAGAAGATTTTGGTTCTAAAACATACTTTCGGTGCAGGGATACATGCAGGACATTGTGGGGCAATATAGTCCCCAAAGAAAAAGGTATTTCATCATCAGCATCCCAGAAGACACATGTAGGTTCACTGGTGGTTTTGGACAGTAAATAAAATGGCTATATTCGTGTTGTAGACACGGCTACCCCTGGTTCCTATCACCACCACTGTAAAGAAATCTGAGTCTCTACAATGAACCATTTCACCCTAAACCACTCTGAATAGCTCTGTTTCACATTTCAGCAATTTAATTAAACAGAATTTTTGAAAGTTTCTAAATGAATTATTACATTAGTGCTACTGGAAGTCTTTAGTGGGATTCCCCTTGGCTGGCTAAAGATAGCTTGCAAACTGCTGGAATTCCGTTGTCCTGACGTTTTCACTCCATGGCATTGGAGCGTGACAGTACGTGCATCAGTGCATGTGTGAGTGAAAATAGTGCGTAAGGTTATTGTTTATGATTAATATATTCCAATACTACTATTAATAGCAGTTAAACTTTCCCCTTTATAGAATATCTGCCAGCAATTACTCACCTTATGAATAAATAGCAGAGCAAACACTTACATAATGGCTTCAGAAAGTAGTTACTCAAAATCCGCATCAGTTATGGTCAAAGTGAAACATCTTTTCCTTGTATAACCATGTGACATACCTTTGGAACCTGATAACATAGTATCAATTTTCTGCCATTTCTCGTTATCTTTAATTGTACATCAGAGTCAAAATAAAGCAGAAACTGTTGGAGAGGGAGTCAGATTGAAACTAAATGTATCAGGTGCTGCAAGTGTACAGAATTATTATGATTTATGACTATTACAATTTGGAACCACTTTTGGAATCTGAGAACTTACTAGAAGCTTAAGAACACAGACTTTTTCACAATTAAAAACTTCAAAATGAGCTTCACCCTCAATAAGCATTTTAAATGATTCCATTTCAAGTGTTCAGTTCTAAAACACGACTTTTAAATTTAGCTATGAGTGCTATTACTAACTTTTTACACTGTTTTTTTTTTTTGGTAGGCTCTCAATGGTTTTGTGTTGGTGGTAACTGCAGAGGGATACGTCTTCTATGCATCGCCTACTGTCCAGGATTATCTTGGCTTCCACCAGGTGAGTTATGTTCTCCACTACTGCAGCTCCAAATGATCTACACTTAAATGCTTTATATCTGCACTTACTGGCCATTTTATCAGAAACAAGCACTTTATAGATGCACTTTGTAGGTTTACAGTTACTTACTGTAGCCAACTTGTTGCAATTTATCAGGCATCCTGATACATTGGTGGAAAGGGGCCATCGTAGGACTACCACTGACCAAGTATGATTTTTATGAGTGCAAAGCAACTGATAGGCAACCATCAACAACTGTAAACCTTTAAAGTGCTTGTACTCTGCCCCCACTTTGTGACATGCTTTAAGGGTGCATTCAGACTAGGCAGGTTTGGTTGGCTTAAAATGAACCCTTGTTCTGTTAGTGTTATTCAATGGATCAAGTGAGAACACTATCCTCCTTATTCTGGTGCCCACCAAATAAGTGAACCAAGACCTCCTGAGCAGGTTCAAAGCTCAGAACAAGCTGTGGTGCAGTTTGTTTGAAGTATCAATGGATGTGTTTATGATCTCTTCATGATCTCTAAATCTGTAATTATAGAATGGATAGTTTGGGTGTAAAGTGATGTTTAAAATCATTACAAAATACTCTATATACACATTTGACTGCACACATAAGTTATATTATATATAAATTAAAGTGCTGAGGTTTTCCTTTCTGGATAAGCATTGAACCTCTTGAGGCTGTTACAAGGATTTCACTTTGCCTTGCATTGTAACCATGGTAACAGAGGGAGTCTCATGGCTTATTTCTCTAATATCACAAGATGACAGAACAAGATGTAAATAAAACCAGTAAGCCCAGGCAGAACAGAGTGCAATTCAGAAAGCTTGGTGGGCATTATCTCCGTTATTGTATGTCATTAAATCTGCCCAGTCAGTCGTGACTATTTACTCCTATGACTTTTTTTGTTTACATGTTTTGGTTTAGTGTTAAATATGTCAGTGTGAACGAAAAGTGAACCAAAACTAAAACTATGTATTATTTTATGTTTTGGTCCGGACCAAGAGAAATGTACTATAAGTATAAATGCACCATAAATGTGTTGAGTTCATTGTGTTAGGAAACAAAATATCAAACCAAGGGGCATTTATTTTAAACCAACCATTCCAAGACTGTCAGTTGATATGTTTCAGACTGTTTAGCTGTTTCTTTGCAGACTTCTGGAGGTCTACATCCAAAATTGCCTCCTTTGCACACTAACAAGCTCATGATTCCATTAAAGAAAACAAGCTCATCGTCATCTTTTTTTTTTTTTTAATTGAGGTTTCAACCTCTGTGCTCTGAAGTAGCCTCAGTCTGGTTAGACTCTCTGCAGTCAGAGAGTCTACTGTCAGTTTAATTTTGTGCTAAATGTTGTTTTTTTTTTTTTGAAGCTACATGGAGAAGTTTCCAATAGTTAAATGTTTAAGGCATCAAAATACTTCTTGTGGCCACTGTACATGATAGGTGTTTCTGATAAAATGGCCAATTGCTTCAAATACCAACAACCATACTTATTTGGAGAAGCAGTTTTTTCTCAGCACAGATACCACTTATTATTCACTCATTTACACTCCACATTGCTGGAATATACAGACACAATTTTGATAGGAACTGGTTCAAGTTACCTTTCCTGATCTGAAGCTTCAGAGGATTTTATCACAGAGAGACAGAAAAACTTCTGCTTGGTGTGTTTGCAATTCAAATTACATTCAAGTCAAATAATGTCGTTTGCAAAAATTATCCACACCATAAGAGATAAAGTACAGCATACAGACTATGGTGATTTTTGAATGCAGGCCGGCCACCTTGGTCCGTATGCGTGAGGAATGTTTATCGCTCATGAACCAGAAACTGTGTGAGGGGGAGTCAGGTTGAAACTAAATGTGTCAGGTGCTGCAGGTGTACAGAGTGAATATGATATATCACTGTCAACATTGGGAAAAACACCTGGAGCCCAAGAACTTCCTAGGAACCCAAGAACATCTTTCATAATTAGTTAAAAATGAAAAAACTCCTTGAATGTTTCTAATAAGTGCTCAGTTCATCACTGCATGTAAGCAGGCTTTCTTTTTACATGCTAGAAAGGCGCATACTTTCCTACCAAAATCAAAAGCCTCTGTGTGCCAGTATTTGCTTACTATGTTACTCAACCTCTTGGCAAGGATCCCGGCCTTTCAGTGAGCAGTGAAAGAAAAAAGTAAATAACCAACCCTGAACTTGTTTTCCTTTTTGACACGCTTGTCTTTAACTCCTGCAAAAATGTTTCTGTAAGGTGACATTAAGGAACATGTTGCAATTGTTATTAAAAGTGCTACTGAAACCTAAAGCGCTAATATCTCCATCTGCATCAACTAGAAAAACCAGTCCGCTTAAAGACATAGTATCTGATTTCCGAAAGCATTGTTCTCAGAGCTCTTTTTTATTAGCAGCCATGCTTAAAGACAGCTCCTTGTAGATGTGTCCAGATTTTTGAGCCAGTTGCATACTGGGCTGGGGTAACAAAACAATCAAGTCTGCAGAATAATTAGGACTACCACTATTTAATGTACACTCATCATCTAAAAAATAGTTGCACCCAGAAGGAAGTGTCAGATGGCAATGCTATTCAGAAGGAAGATTACCAGGAACAATAAATGATTAAAAATTTAGACTGATATGGGCAATATTTATTGAGTTACACATACAGGAGTAGTGACTCTCAGTATGGTGTTGGGCCGCCATGGTTGTTAATGCAATGTGCCAGACGTCTTGGCATGAAGTTCCTAATAGTGTCCTGCGATAATCCGTCCCGTGCAGTTTGAGTATTCCCACATAAGCTTTCTGGACGTGTGACGCATGACAACAAACCATTCATCTTAGCACTGACCATGGTGCCTCCACACACAGATTCATTGGTCATCTCCACTAAGACAAAAGCTGGATTCGTCAGTAAAGATGAGCCGCTGCCATTCTGAGTCACTCCATGACAGTCTGGCATGACACCGTTACAGTCTTTGGCGTGGTGGACGTTGATGTGGCAGTCATCGAAATGGTCTGTGTGCATGTCTGTATTACTAATATCTTCTCTTCTTCCTTTGCAGTCTGATATGGTCCATCAGAGTGTGTTTGAATTCATCCACATCGATGACAGAGCCATGTTCCGCAGGCAGCTTCATTTCGCTCTCAACCCAAAACTGTTAGATGCAGATGGGGATGGTGATGGTAAGTGAATCTGGCTTAAAGTAGAGCTTTCATACAGAAAAAAAGAAACATAAAACAAAACAAAAAATATATATACACACAGTACTTCTATATATTTCAAAATATACTACTACTAGTATGTAAATATATCAGTATCAAAATTAAAATGTTTTTAATTAAAAATGTATGTAATTTCCCATTTCTTTATACAATGTTGAGCTCAAAATGGGAATTCAGTTTAAATACTGTGATTTTAATTTGCCATGTTATATACTAGTATTAATATTTTACATAGAGATTTAGATGCTTTATGAATAGCTATATTTTCATTAAGATATATTTGTATACTGTAACTGCATAATTATGCTTAAAGTGATTATGCAATAATGCTGTCATGACTAAAATATATATTAAAACTCATCTGCATTTCACTCTCTAAATGCATTTAAATTGCATTATCATAGAGAACACCAAGCTAGAAGCAGGTTTTGATTGATTGAAGTATGATTGACAGGTTGGGAAGACCATGAATTTGAAAATACAATCTGGTCAAATGCATTTTTAACAATGTTTTGACACAGAATAAGGTGCTTTTGGTGAGAATACGTAACAGAGCGGAGGTGTTGTTTCCCCATTTACTTTAACTTTCAGGATTAACGTTTTTCAAAATTATTTTACCCATAAGGTATGCAGAACAGCAGTGACATCACAAGAAATATCATGACCTACGACCCACAGTACATCCCACCAGAAAATTCCTCTTTTCTCGAGAGGGCTTTTGTGTGTCGTTTCCGGTGCCTTCTGGACAACTCATCTGGGTTTCTGGTACGTTCTGAAGAGTACTTTTTATAGATAAGCCTAAAAATATTGTATATAGGAGTCATTGTTATAATGAAATACATCTGAGCTTTTTTGTCTGTATTATGGTTATCCAGCACTTCTACAGCACTAAACAACTGCATATAAATTTAGTTTGATTATAGAGACCAATTGTGTAACTGCATCAACTGTATAGTAACACGCAGCTGATAGGATGGCAGCTCATTATCTTACATTATTAATTTATTTTTACCAGTTAGTAGATTTTTTTTTGTTTACAGTGCACTTTATTCCAAATGGTTATTCCAAATCTAAAAAAAAATTGATACATGTCATATGTTGCAAAAAATTTATAGTAGTATTATAATATTACATATACATTATAGTATTATAATATTACATATTATTATATAATTTTATTATTATATTATTAAAGTATTATAATATTACAACCCCATTTTAAAAAAAGCTGGGATGCTGTGCAGAATGTAAATAATATAGGATGCAATGAAATGCAAACCATGTAAGCCATATTTTTGAAAGAACATACTACGAAGACTTCTTTTGTAGTTTTTTTTGTACATTTTTGTACATTGTACATTCAATATTTCAATGTTCTTCCAGAAACTGAATTTTCAGGGAAGGTTGAAGTTCCTCATTGGGCAGAACAAGAAGGCTGAGGATGGTTCTGTACTCCAGCCACAGCTTGCCCTTTTTGCCATTGCCACACCTGTCCAGCCACCAGCCATTCTGGAGATACGCACAAAGACACTCATTTTTCAGACAAAGCATAAGCTGGACTTCACTCCTCTGGGCATTGACTCCAGGTAACTTTCAGTATTCTGCATAAACCCTGTTATGAATGGTATAGCATCTGACAATAATACATATTATTATAACAATTTAGCAATATCATTATCATAATCCCTATTTTTGGTATTTTGTTTCTTTACTTGGACTGAACAAATGGCATAATTATCTTAAATCTTATTGATATCTAATGTTTCTTATTTGTGATTGGTAAATGCTTACTAGAATAAGATCTATCTTATTTCTAGGCATATTTTATTTGTTTTAAGCTATTACAGTCAGTCAGCACCGAAATCTGCTAATAAAGTGAAATAATTGGAAATTATCTAAAACACATACAAAATAACTACAAATAAATTAAATAATGTCATAGTAAGTTTACAGCAATCTCAGATTGAGAAATGTTAGATATATCGATTAGATTTAAAATCATTTCACTTGATAAGATGTAAGTTTTGCTGTGAAATACTGAGCTATTTGTCTTTCTTTTAGGGGCAAAGTCGTATTGGGTTACTCAGAAATGGAGCTGTGCATGAAGGGGTCTGGCTATCAGTTCATTCACGCTGCCGATATGATGCATTGTGCCGACAATCATGTCAGAAGTATGTTAATGTTCACACCAGTGTTTGTTCTATTGTGTTTTGGAGCTCTTGTCGTCTTTATGAAATTCACATATATTGCTTATTGCTATGGTCATTGTAGGGATGTGCTTGGGTACTTGAGTTCAGCTAAACTATTCAAGGTGCCTAAAATTGAAAACTGAAAACACTATTAATTTAGTTGCTATGTTTCATCAGAGAAAGATGGAAATGTACTGTCCAACGATTCAGGTAAATGCCAGTTTTATGTTTTGTCAGGATTATGAAATGTCACCGTGTTTTACGAGTTAGTATATTGCACTTTACCACTACGGTGTGACTACCTGAAAAATAACGCATCACCGACAATGCATTCTTAAAGTGGAATTCCACCCATTTTTTCCCAAATGTTCTGCATAACTAAATGGTTTAGATGTAAACAATGCCATTCAGTGTGGTTTGATGTTTTCACAGTAGTGGTGATAGGAACCAGGCTAACTAGTTTAACCACTCTAGCTGATGTTGGATCCAGAAACAGTGAAAATTAATTTCTCTGACAAGCTAACGTCACATCGTTCACTGACGAGAAAAGACCTTGTGTAGCAGATGCCACGTCCTCATCAGCATCCAACATTGAAACAGTTAGTGTCAAGTCAACTGACATAAAAAAAAAAAAAACCCACAAAACATTTTCATGTTTTAACCTCCGGTGCTGTTATCTAAAAAGTAAGTCCCTATGCCAGTTTTGGAATTTTTTCTTTTTTGTTTGTTGCTTTTTTTTCTTCCCTGCCGAAAAGTGGACATCCGTTCATTAAATCTTCCGAACATTTGAATGTCTAATTTAGTCGGAATGCAAATCCCTGGGCTATACTGCATGTTTAAACAATGTTAATGTACCATAGTGTTTTGTTTATTTGTTGATCGTAAATGTTTTCTTCTCTTAGTGATAAAGACGGGAGAGAGTGGAATGACAGTTTTCCGACTTTTAACCAAGAATGGAGGATGGATATGGGTCCAGGCAAATGCCAGGCTTGTGTACAAAGGTGGACGGCCTGACTTTATCATCGCCCGGCAGCGAGCTTTGGTGTAAGTAGTACCAGTATCAGTAATCAGTCAGCAATTAATAGCTGGCCATGTGCATGATGCATGTCATGCTTGGCAGGTATATTTTAATGTGACTAATTTGTATTGTCTTAGTGTGTATATATATATATATATATATATATATATATACCTGGCTAAATACAGCCCTCAAAGCACTTACATAAAAGCCTGAATATAGACTTTTTCTCAGCATACACTGCTGCATATGCAAAAGAGAAGTGTTAATTAACTGTGAGCTTATTTTTCTTCTGTTTCCTTTCAGTAATGCTGAAGGAGAGGAACACTTGCGCCAGAGGAGATTGCAGCTTCCCTTTAGCCTCACCACAGGTGAAGCGGTCCTCTATGATACCTCTCCCACTCTTGACATAATGAGTCCAGAAAGTAACAACAAGGAGCCTTCCATTCTGAGTGGGATTGACCAAAAGGCTATGGATCCTCGCTCGATCCTCGCTTCCATTCAGAAACAGGACAAGACTATCTATCAGCATCCCACTGAGCCTGAGTTTACAGTGGATGAAGCCTTCATGGATAGCTGGGCTCTCTTCAATGTGCCCAGTCATGCTCTGAAAGATGAAACCATAAAGGAGGAGGAGAAGGACACTGTTGTGTCCATGATTGATACTTTGGAACAGCTGGCTCAAGATGGAGACCTTTGCGCAGCCCTTCAGCAAATGGAGGTGGACAGCACGGAGTTGAAGGAGTGGGAAAATGCTCTTTTGAGGATGGCCAAAGAAAGCAGTGGCAGTGAAAAAGGCCTTAGCTTTGATGAAATCCTCACCAATGACATCTTCTCTTATGTGGAGGACGCCTTGTACAAGGAAACCATCAATGGTCCACCACCACAGCCGACTGCCCCTGCACCAGCCAAAACCAACCCATTCAGAGGGCAGTCTGGGCAGTGTCCTGCAACTACAGTGAATCATGAATGTGGATTCTCCACTGGTCACAGCTTGGATAGCAGAGAAGCAGCCAAACATGATCTAAACAAACTGGACTTTGTTGGAAGGGCTCAGCAAGAAATAGTCGCAGCAGTTAGTGCAACTCAGATCTCACAGAGACTTTCACAATTGGGTCCAAATGCTACCATGGGACTCAGCATTCCAGGGAATCAGGAGGATACATCCCTGCATAACTTTGTAAATAATTTATCACAGACTGGCCTCTTTACATTCGACAGCAAAGAATTGTTCAGCCAGACCCAGAAGCACTTGGGTCAAAAAACAACATCGAGCACACTCATTATCCCTTACAATAGTTGGGAATCACAGCAAACTTTACAGAATGGCAGAGACAAGGCCAAGGTGCAAACCTCTCTAATGTCCTCTTGCCAGTTTGGGTCCTATCCTGTAAACCAGACTGAAACCCCACAGATGCATTACTTGCAAAATGGTTTTCATCAGTCAAGCCAACCAACCGCCAACCACTGGAACAAAACGGATTTGGGTACAGGGAACCACAGTCCGTCCTTGTCCCCATGCAAGAGTCACGTATCATCTGATGTCAGTCCCCCTTGCCCAAATCTCCTAAAATTCCCCCAGCAGAGCAACATGCAGCCTTCGGAACAGTGGAAACAGGCACTCCCAGAGCAGCCCTGTCCTGTCCTTGTCAAGAATAGACTTGTACCCGAGAGTTATCAGAATTTGGAAACACCTGAATTCCCTCTCGTGCACCTCTTGCCAGAAACTTCTCCGAGCTCCGCTGATGAATGCAAAAGCATAACCAATGACGCTTACCATACAACGAGCAATAGACTGGCAGCTAACCACTGTTCTCCACTCAGCAGTTGCATGTTTGAGAGTCGCTCTCCACTCACAAATGCAGATCAACCGCATCCTCAGGCCCAGGCAGTGACCATTGCATCATGCTTCAAGAAGACAATACCTGACAACCAGAGTCCACCACAGGCATCCTGTTATTTTCAGTGGATGAGGAATGAGCCAGTGGTGGGCACATCTTCAATTCCGCAAGAAGATGCCTGCATCAGTCCACCGTCTTGTCATGTGGTGTCTGGTGTCTCCAAAAGTCAGAGTGTCTCCCAGCAATACAATGACTGCAATGGACAGATACAGGTAAGGATTGTTACTTTCTACTTAATAGTTGCTTATGATTTGTACACTTGTATCGGATAATTTGGCAAATAAAAAGCTTTATTTATTTATGTATAAGGGCTGCAACTAACATTTTTTGTATAATTTATAATTTTTTATTCAATTAACCAAGTAATGAAACTGTCAAGGCTGGTTGAATTTGATGTGGAAGAACTTGGCTGGCCCTCACAGAGCTCTGCCCTTAACCCCATCAAACACCTTTGGGATGTACTGGAACAGAGGTTTCGAGTCAGGCCCTCTCGTCCAACATCTGACCTCACAAATGCTCTTCTGGGTGAATGATCAAAACTTCCCACAGCTACACTCCAAAATCTTGTTGAAATTCTTCCAGAAGAGTGGAAGCTGTTATAGCTACAAAGCGAGACCAACTGCATATAAGTGCCTATGGATTTAGTATAATGGGGATGTCATAGGCTCCTCTAGGTGTAATGTGTAGGTGTCCCATAACGTTTGTCCATATAGTGTATTTTGCTACAAAAATGCATACTTCTATCATGTGTCATTGGGACTAGTTCCCTCACTCTTTTGATATGTGTGTTGTGATTCTTTTAAATATGGAATATGACTATTAGAGCTTGAATTGGGCCTGAAATCTTGCCTGAGACGGACTCGACCCACAAGTTTTGAGTCGGACACTGACTCGAGGACAAGAGAATTGACCCAAAAGTCCATTGCCCAAAGTGCTGAATAAACCCATTTCTAATCATACTGCTGGTTATATTAGCATGGGGACAATAGCCATCATTAGATCATGGATGAATCTGCTTAAATTGATTTATGTATCAAGCAGCACCAAATGTTTTAACAAATATTTCAGGCTTTATTTGATATACACTATTTTGCATTACATTGTTTTTTGCTTGGAAAAATGTAGTAACATATTAAACCCCATTGGAATCTCCCACAGATTGAACACCATCCTGTGGAATACAGCTCCTCTTTCTCCATTCCTCCACTCGTAAAAGGAATCTACCTTTCTGAGAACGGCAAAGCCAACTGCTGCAACCTCTAAGACTCCTCCCCATTTATCTGAATCCTCAACGTTCAGTGGACATCAGGGTTTTGACTAAGAATGAACTCATTTATGGACGTTTAAATAAGAATCCACAGTGAGTTTGCGTTCTCTGTGCTCTGTCTAAAGGACTGCACTAGTGTTGTATAGTAAAATGTGGAAGAAAAGGGCAAGATTATTATTTAATTAAAGATTAAATGTGGGCATTGATTATAATTATAGAAAAGTGCACAGTCCCTACTAGAAATATGTTTGGCCCAAATTGGTGCCTTGGTTAGGAAATTATTGTTAGGTAAAGAAAAATGCTGACCTTAGCTGACTGAGTGCACTGAGTGTTCTTTCTGCAGGACAATCTGCCCTCGCTTCGTATTCTCAAATGTAGTGGATCAGTAATGGGTGGTGTGATTTAACACAAAATGACCCCCTCCTTTCCTGTTCTGATTAGTGGCTATTCTATCACATATGCACAGTAACCCTTCCACAGTGTACCTACGAGATACTTATACTGATCTTTAATGAGTGTCATTTCAGAGCAGGCCATGAAGCCGAAAACCCTCCACCGAGACTGTGGTATGCTTAAACGATGTAACGCACAAATATCTTTTTTCATGACATAACTTATATAACTTGACCTATGTGGTTACATGGCTTTACGTGATTTTATTTTTTCATATAAAGATCCTGCTCAGTGTAAGTCTGGCCTATAAGATACAAGGATATTCACAAAAGCTTTTTCGAATCTTATTGCAACTGATATTTTTTATTTTTCTCATTTATTGTGATATAATTTCCTCTGGCAAAATGTTTATACTGGCATATAAAATGAGTTTCCAAGAATACTTTGGAAATAATGTTTATATAAAAAATATTTCAATTGCAGTGCCTCGGCAGTCTTATTTTACCTGGAAATGTTACTTGATGTTATTTTTATCAGTATTTGTGGCTGATCTCTTCAAAATACACGAACATTACATATTTCAATATTTCATACTTTGTCATAGTTATAAATGCAGTGAGTTTTATAGACAAGTCCAGAACCTAAACCTTCAATACATGGATACAAAATCATCCATCCATCCATTTCCTAAGCCGCTTCTCCGTCAGGGTCGCGGGGGGGTGCTGGAGCCTATCCCAGCAGTCTTCGGGCGGAAGGCAGGATACACCCTGGACAGGTCGCCAGTCCATCACAGGGGATACAAAATCAATTCCCAAATTATCCCCAGTGAAATTTTCTATATATACATATACATAGAGGGAGAATGAATTGGGAGTGAAATCCAAAAGTCTGAGACCACATTGGAAATCTTAAAGTTTAGACTCTTTTCTAAAAATTTAAAACAAAGAAAAGTTATCATGAGTAAAGTTGAGAAGAAATATTCTAATTCTGCACTATTTCTAGGTCATGACTTGAAGCAAATTTGGGAAATTGGCCATAATGAGGTGTTTGTCATCTTGTTTTTAGTCTCATCTCTTCCAGTGAAGCTCGTTTTTGGATGACTTAAGACAAGGTGGATTTAATCTGCTGACCAGAGGCTTTTACACAAATTTGTGGAGTCCATGCAGCTTCAGTACACACCGTCATTACAGCACAAGAGGACACACCACCAAATACTATGAAACTCTGAACCTTTGAATTCATGTTAAAATTTCAAAGAATATATTTTTATTCAAATTACTTTGCTGATAATAAACACAGAACTACAAAGTACACTACACACACACACACACACACACACACACACACACACACACACATATATATATATATATATATATATATATATATATATATACACACACACACATATACATATGTATGTGTGTGTGTGTGTATGTATATATAATTTTTTTCCACATAATTTTGGGCCATTTCTGTTGGTCTGTTCATCAAGAAACGCATTGCAAAGGGCAACAGGTATTTTCAAATTATATTAAAAAAAAAAATATATATATATATATATATCGCTGCAATCCCACAACTTCCTCCAGGTCATATATATATATATATATATATATATACACACACACATTGCTGGCTGGATATTTTTGGTTGGTGGACTACTCTCAGTCAGACAATGACACTGAGGTGTGAGGTGTGCTGTGTCTGATCCAGTCAGACCAGCGCAACACACACTAACACACCACCACCTCGTCAATGTTACTGCAGTGCTGAGAATGAAACACCACCCAAATGGTACCTGCTGTGTGAGGATCCATAGGGGTACTGACCACTGAAGAACAGGGTAAAAGGGGGCTAACAAAGTATGCAGTGGACTACAGTCTGTAATTGTAGAACTACAAAGTGCATCTATACAGTAAGTGGAGCTTACTTAGTAAAATGGACAATGAGCGTAGAAACAAGGAGGTGGTCATAATGTTATGCCTGATCGGTGTGTATATATGTATATATATATGTGTATAATATATATATATATATATATATATATACTGCTCAAAAATAAAGGGAACACTTAAACAACACAATATAACTCCAAGTAAATCAAACTTCTGTGAAATCAAACTGTCCACTTAGGAAGCAACACTGATTGACAATCAATTTCACTGCTGTTGTGCAAATGGAACAGACAACAGGTGGAAATTATTAGCAATTAGCAAGACACACTCAATAAAGGAGTGGTTCTGCAGGTGGGGACCACAGACCACTTCTCAGTACCTTTCTGCTTTCTGGCTGATGTTTTGGTCACTTTTGAATGTTGGTGGTGCTTTCACACTCGTGGTAGCAGGAGACGGACTCTACAACCCACACAAGTGGCTCAGGTAGTGCAGCTCATCCAGGATGGCACATCAATGCGAACTGTGGCAAGAAGGTTTGCTGTATCTGTCAGCGTAGCATCCAGAGGCTGGAGGCGCTACCAGGAGACAGGCCAGTACACCAGGAGATGTGGAGGAGGCCGTAGGAGGGCAACAACCCAGCAGCAGGACCGCTACCTCCACCTTTGTGCAAGGAGGAACAGCAGGAGCACTGCCAGAGCCCTGCAAAATGACCTCCAGCAGGCCACAAATGTGCCTGTGTCTGCACAAACGGTTAGAAACTGACTCCATGAGTATGGTATGAGGGCCTGACGTCCACAGATGGGGGTTGTGCTCACAGCCCAACACCGTGCAGGACGCTTGGCATTTGCCAGATCTGCCATACTTTTTTGATCCCACAACCGGGGAAATTCCACCTCCGCATTTAACCCATCCGTGAAGTAAAACACCACATACACACTAGGGGGCAGTGAGCACACTTGCCCGGAGCGGTGGGCAGCCCTATCCACGGCACCCGGGGAGCAGTTGGGGGATAGGTGTCTTGCTCAAGGACACCTCAGTCATGGACTGTCGGCCCTGGGGATCGAACCGGCAACCTTCCGGTCACAGGGCCAGTTCCCTAACCTCCAGCCCACAACTGCCCCAAAGGGCATTACATCAAAGTTGGATTAGCCTGTCGTGTGTTTTTCCACTTTAATTTTGTGTGTGACTCCAAATCCAGACCTCCACTGGTTAATAAATTTGATTTCCATTGATGATTTTTGTGTGATTTTGTTGTCAGCACATTCAGCTTTGTACAGAACAAAGTATTCAATAAGAATATTTCATTCTTTCAGATCTAAGATGTGTTATTTGAGTGTTCCCTTTATTTTTTTGAGCAGTGTGTATGTATGTATGTATGTGTGTGTGTGTGTGTGTGTGTGTGTGTGTGTGTGTGTGTGTGTGTGTGTGTGTGTATATATATATATATATATATATATATATTAGCAGCATGTGAGTGCAAACATTATGAAATGTAAACTTTGTAAAGATTGAGGTCTTATAGCAACATTCAAATAATGTAAAATACTTTAATAATGTTAACTTTAAACACTCAAACGCTGTGAGTGAAAGCTAAAGTACAATGTTCTGTCACGTCCTTTTGTCCCTCTGAGAGTGTCTGTTTCTCCCCTTCTGTTGTAGCCGTGTGCCTTTTTTCATGTACCATGTGCTTTTGTTGTTGTTCTGTATCTCCTCCCTGGCCCTGCCCCCATGTTATCTGCTCCACCTGTCTGTGTTCCACCCCTCATTAGTTCCAGGTGTTTCTTGTTTCCCCTCTGTGTCTTTATACCCCTGTGTTTGTTCAGTGTCTGTCTTGCATTGTGAATGTACTTGCGGATGCCACTCTGTTGACGTTACCTTGTCTCTTGTTTTTGTACATGTTGTAGTTTCATTTTGTTTTTGTCATGGACTTGTCTGTTCTTCAAACCTCTGCACCTCTGGACTCTAACTCTAAAAGCAACTCACGTTTGCATCCTGCCTCCTTGCCTCAACTGTTGCACGTCCATTCACTTCGGAGCAGATTTTTATCGGATGCTTTAACAACATGAAGATAACAGAAGGCTAAAAGCGCCATCTGGTGGCAGCAGGGCAATCTCTCACGGAGTTTGGTATTAGGCCTTTGTAAAACTGTTAGATGTTACTAAATAATTCAAAAATGAAGATGTAAAGAAATACAGAAACAGCTGGATTTGATTGTTTATTTGTTTACATTTAGTTTATTGTTTGGTATGGCTCAGTGTTGCAGTCCTAAGAGAAAAGTGGAAAATAATAAAATGCATCATAAATTCCACATTTGTGCCTTTTCAACAACAGTGAAATACATTCTAAAAATAAAGCATTTAACATGAGTGCATATATATTTACAAAAAATGAAAAAATGAAGCATTCAGACCTTACATATTTATAAGGTTTATGTACAACCCCATTTCCAAAAATGTTGTAACGCAATGATGTGCAAATAATTTAAAGCCTATATTTATTTGAAAATTGCACAAAAACAATGTCAAATGCTAAAACTGAGAAATTTTATAGTAAATTAATACTTGAAATATTTTGTAATGCTCTATGTCTACCAAAACACAGAGTCAGAGTCAGTAGGCGGAGACTTATTTTAGCCATGCCCTTGCATTTTAGAGCAGGAAGTGAGACTGCATCCCTGTCCCTCATGACCACAGGGTGAGCAGTTAGATCCCATTGTTTTGAACTAATTGTGTCCCAAAATCTGAAAATCATCTGACCTGATTCCCGAGAAGTAAATATTTCTCTTATATATGGAGGTATGGGTGTAAAATGTTTGCTGAGATAATTAGATTAATGATATTTTATAACATTGCTTCACTTATCCTCACAAACACTGTGGAACAATAAAACCAAACAAAAGTGTCCAAGTACGGAGGAAAACTGGAGCAGTACTTACTTAAAAAGATTTTTTGTGTGTGTATATATATTTAAAAAAAAAAAAAAAAAAAAAAAAAAAAAAAAATATATATATATATATATATATATATATAATTTTTTTTTTTTTTTTTCAAAACCAGGAAATAATTTACAGTGAAGTAAATTAGTCAAAATAAATATGGTAAGAGTCTTATTGCTGTAGTGTTGATTGAAGCAGAAGCAATACATGTGTATAATAATAATAATAATAATAATAACTTTTTGTGAATGTGAAGCAAAATGCTCGTTTTCTATTCTTTTATAGATTTTGTAAAAATAAATATAATGAAATTAAAAAAACTTTGTATAAAAAAGACAACAATATGAAAATAATAGATATATTTTCTACCCCAGAATCACAAAATAAACGTCTATTGCCAATATCTTTTCTAAATGTTTACAAGAAGCGTTTAGAGACGTGAGTAGTCATTATGTAGAGGCTGAATCCCAAATGGTTTCCTACTCCATATGTAGTGCACTACGGTGGTTATGAAATACAGACCTCTGCGATTTAACAATGATTGTCCAAAAGAAAGCCTTAAATATTAAACTACACGCAGCACGACTCTTCCGTTAACATTTAGCGTACTAATTGGTTGTAGGAGTCATGGCGTTATGACTTATGTAGTGCACTACGTAGGGAGTAGGGAGCCGTTTGCGATTCAGGCTGTGTACATTTTCGCAGGCTTTGCGGTGAACACGCGCACACGGATGACGCAAAACTCCCTGGACGGCGAGGGCCCTTCAGGAGGACGGGCCGAGGGCGATATTAGAGAGAAATATTTCATTTTCTGATTATAATAATTAGTTTTCAGAGATGGCGTTACGTGTTGTTCGGTTGTTCGTGCCCACCGGTGCAGCAGCGTTCAGGGCAGGCGCGGCTGTGCGGACGGTAAGAGCCGAAAACGGAGAGTTTTAACCGGAGCCCGGATTCATTCTGACAGAAACCAAGGACACAAACACACACAGGCACGCAGGGCGCGGTGTTTAGGTTACTGAGTTAAATGCTTATAAATCACTCGTTTCTAGAAAGTGTGCTTAGGTCAGAGAGACCAGAGAGAGACAGATGAATATGAGACGCTTTTCTGTTAAGCTTGTTTTGACATTGAACATAAAAACTAAAGGCTAGAGCCAACATGCACCGGCTCTGCAGCTCTTCTCTTAGCGTTCCTGTCCATATCCCTGAATACTGTGGCAAGATACAACCGTTACTGCCTCTGGAGAAAATGTTTGGCCATTTATTAATTAAAATGAGTTTTCCATAATTATGATTTATAACATGGTTGGTCATAATTATGACATTAAGTCGTAATTAAAAATATTAAAGCATAATTTGCATAGCAACTCATAATTACATGCTCATACATATTATGAGAGAGAAGTCGATGCTGAGTCATAGGTTGCGTCCCAAACCGCCTAAGTTACTACAGTACTAACCAGCGTGTAAAATTAGTGCACCATGGCTTGAAGCGCGTTCATTAAAGCAGTATGTAAAGTGTAGACGTGCGGGGATTGGGATGCAGCCATAAACACTTTCTTTGTTATGTTCAAAGTCATTATTATGACTCACTTAATGGCTTTATATTTTTTTTCCAGTGGCAGATATGAGCTTTCATAAGATTTAATGTTGATCAGTTTTGTGATTTCTCTCAGTTGTGGAAGAATTTAGTGATTGGATTTCTGGATTATGGCAAAACAGTTTGCATATGAAAACTAAGCTGCAAAATAACCTTGTTTTGAATACGTGGTTTTTATGATGTCACATGTTAAGCGTTTAAATATATTCATCCATTCGGCCTAAAGCAGCCTAGGCCCTATAATTCACGCTGACATGATAAGCAATGTTTCAGCCCAGAGTGCTTTTTGATTGACACACAATGCAGGAAAGGCAATGTGAAAGGAGCTCAATTACATATATTGGTCGCACATTATATACATATACGTGCATTATATATGCGCAGGAGCAAAACGAGAGGTTGGAAAATGGTCATGAGGGCTTGAACAGATCTTGCACTCTCTTTTTAGTGTAACATGCAGTTGTTTGGTGTCCCTATAAGATTGATATGTTCATGTGATGACATCATTTATCACAATGATGATATAATATTGTCTTTGCTTGTGAATTGAGGTTTTTCAAAGTGCACCTATTGCTGGCACAGGTATTCAGTGGTGCACGCACAGCTTGTTAGAGATGCACCGATATGAGAATTCCAGGCTGATCCTGATGTCTGAAATCTTTCACATACGTGCAGAAGTCTTACGCATATAGTTGATATGACCTGGTTTGAAGAACACAGGTTTGGTTCCAGGTTTCTTATCAATGTCCCTGAGGTATCACATGGATTTGTTAGATTCCATCAGCAGCACTCTTGCTTTAACTTAATGATTGAATGATGGGTGCATTGGATCAACTAGGTATGGATAGGAGCTGTAAGTACTGAACTTTCTCAAGGAGAGGTTTGAAATGCTAACACAATATACAGGGTGAGTCAAAAGTCACAGGGCACCTTTTTATTTTATTATCGACTTTCATCTCCAGGGTCATCTCAAACAAATTGTGTATGCTGAGAAAATCCACAACAGACACCACCTTCAGCACCGCATTGTGGGGGATTGTGACAGCATTTTTCCAGAGATTCTCATGCGGTTTCATAACGATTGGATCCTGCGCCTTCAGCTCTGTGTTCTGCACCAGGGACAGCACGTTGAACCCGTCAAATAGCTGTGCATCACAGGCAACGTTCCCAGTTGTTGTTGCAACTTTGTGTAGATAACTTTTGAACCACAAGAGATACTGCAAATCTGATGGCGGCCATGTTCCGGATATAGCCTAAAAGATAGGCCCCCTCACCCATTACTTGCTGGGGTATTCAGATATGTCTGGATTTTCCCTTTCGTTTCTGAAATAAAACGGTGTCCTGTGACTTTTGACTCACCCTGTACATGAAATCAGTGCTTTGTTGTATTGATATTGTGTTCATTGTAATGTTAGTGTTTTCTGAGCAAATAAATACAGAAAACATATAGCTTTTTAAATATATTTTTTCTCAGGTGCCGTTTACACAGTACTGTATCTGCACATTCACATTTATTGAATGTATAAGTTCACCTGGACAAGCGGTACTGAAAAATGTAACACTTACTTGCAATAGGATAGAAGAAAAACAGGTTGACATTTTTTGTGCAGTAGCCCAGCATTGCCTAAACGTTTTGTTCTTTCTGAGTGCGAAAAATATGTCACGAAATATCGGCTTTGAATACATGCCAGACCTAAACTGTCCAATGTGAATAGTTGTATTTTTTAAAGTAAAGATCTGCTGATATCAGTGTCCTTGTGTGTCCCTAAAAGCCAGTAGAATGGGATGGTCTTGAACAGCTGCACATGAGCCTAAGGTCTCCATGCCCAGTGCCAGCCGTGGGCTACTGGGGTATAAAACCTGGGTGGAAAGATTGTTTTTTGGAGTGACGTAATTACTAATCAAATTCTCACAGCAGTGTACAAACATCTAGTGTAGTGTACTCCAGAAGAGTACCTGAACTGACTCGGGCTCCTTTATAGGCTGGAATCCACACGTCGACAGTCAGAAACCTGCGGTATGGATGGTGGGCATATGCTCTGGGTGAGAGAACAACTCCCAGGTTCAAGGAGAACAGCAAGATTTTCTGTATAGACGGCAATCTGGCATCTGGAAAAGGAGCACTCGCACAAAAATTGGCCGACAAGATGGGTAAGTACATCTTCATTGCATTTCTGTAAAAATATCATGGCAGATTATGCTGGTGTGTCAGGGTGAAAAATGAACTCATTATTTTTGAGCTCAAAGATTATGCTTCCAATGTTTGCAGTGTGAAATGGTAGGGGAAAAGCTGCCCTGTCAGCCCACCTAAATCTTAATGAACATTTTTCTTATTTTCTTATGTTTTTGGATATGTACAAAAAAACTTTTAAAACAATTACGAAAGTTGTATCGGGGCCTTTTATGCCTATTAAGCCAACCTAAAAAAAGCTCAGTGCTTTTTTAGCTCGGGAATAAAAATGTACTTTATAAATGAATAGGCTGAAGACTATATGAACAGCAGGAAGACTACAGAGTGTCCCAAAAAAATTATATAATTTGAGATGTGAATAACTAAGTAAATACATGTTCTAGGCAAATGAAATTAAATAGGTTTCATGTTGAACAATACAAGATTTTTTTCTTCACATACAAGCTTCAGTATGTGCAGCGCCTGTGATACAACACACGTCAAGTCGGTAGTCCAGCTCCTGCCAAACACGGATTTCCAGTGCTGTTCTTACATACGTTCTGGGGCTTCACACAAATGTTTCTCGAACCTGATTGACGCTACCTTCCGATACTGGTGGTCGTTCAGATCCCTTTGCCTGGACAGTCAGCCTCCCTCTCCTTTGCCATGTCCAAATCTGCTTTCTATTTGGTGCATTTTCATAGAATTTTCTCGAAAATGCACGCTGCCCACTCTTGTATGACTTTGTATGTTTTTGAACATATTCTAACACACAAAGTGCTTTTTAATTTCTAGTGAATGCCATTCTTCAACCTGGAAAAAACACATTCAAATTTACACATTTTATAAAAATTTGAGATCATTTGTGGGAGAATTTTTCGGGACACCCCGTATTTTAAGAAGGACCTATAGTGTTTAACTGGGATTTACTTTTCATTCAGATGTAAATGAAAAAATTTTTTTTTCATTGAACGTAGACCTGTTCCCATTTTTAACAAGACTGATTTCTGCTCTGTCCCTGAATGTTATGAAAAAAGGGATGAGAAAAGCTTTTAGGTTTCAATTCTACGGGTAGCCAATTGTACAAGTAGCCAAATGTATCATTTAAGCCCACCACGTATGTAAATACTAACATTAAAATAAAACAAAAAAAACATTTATATATGATATAAATGTTTTTTAATTAGAGTACATTGGCTTGCAGTGTGTATAGACCTATTGGGAGTTTAGTGGATGTCACCCCCCAATGCAGTTTATCAATCTTACTTCATATTAAAAACCAAAACAGTTGTTGTTAAGTAAAAAAAAAGATAATTCTACTTGCAGCCTTCTTTACGTGTTGCTGCTGTTTTGCTCCAGCTTGTTCCAACTTGTTCACAAATCTCAGAATGTCATATATTGTGAAAATGTCTTCAAGTATCCTTGGGATGTATTTTTACCATATTGCCTTCCATTACTTGTATTTAGGTATGCTGTACATGCCTGAGCCTGATGTGCACTACCTGGACAAAATGACTGGCGAGAAGGTCCCTCTGGACACATCCTACAATGGAAACTGCAGTCTGGAGAAGTTCTACATGGATCCCAAAGCGAGTGATGGCAACTCTTACCGCCTGCAGTCTTGGATGTACCTCATGAGGCTCCTGCAGTACACGGACGCCATCGAGCATCTTCTCACTACAGGTATAGTACAGGCATCGACTACGACTAATTCCTTAGTTAATATTAGTACATTCAAACCACGGCTCTACTAAATTCAGATGTACCACCAATTTTAAAATAATGTCTTAGCTAATAAATGTAGAAATCTAAACACCGTTGCTTTAACCTGACCGTGACAAAATGAGAGCTAATCAAATTGAATACCTGTATATACCCCTTTTATCTTTTTATTATTCTGATAATTTCTTTTAAAATTTTTTTTTGGTTCTGGCCAACTAACATACCTGCAGCATTAGTGAAATAATTCAGTATCTGCTGAGCTGCAGCTGTATGAATGTTATCTCTATGTTTGGAGTTAGAGTTAAACCAAAGCATGCTGTGTACAGTTTAGAGTTTATTAGCTAAATTATCTTAGTCATAAAAATACTGTTAGTAAGCTTGGATGATAATAGAAATTTAGGCAAATGATAATTGTCTAAAGACAACCTGAGCGACGTTTATAACATACAGCTACTTATGTGAAGCATGAAGTCATCAAGCAGCTTATTTTTTTCAAAGTAGGTAAAAAAATCAGCATTAAATATGTAGCAAGACTAGTATGTCTAACGATAAAAAGCAGTGCTGTTGACTGTACTACTGTGATTTTGCTTAACGGAGTAATAATTTTACATTCTTTATGTTCTTGCCATCTGCATAGTTAATCAGTTTTCATGTTGTTGCAGTATATGTTGCCACTGTAAAAGTGATCTACAATCGTGAAAATCTCGAGTTACATCAAGCTTAATGTTTGAGTTACAAATTTGTTTGATTTGGTTAACTCAGAAATTGGTAGACACTTTTTTTTTTTTTTTCTTTTCTCTCTCTCTCTCTCTCTCTCTCTCTCTCTCTCTCTCTCTCTCTCTCTCTCTCTCTCTCTCTCTCTCTCTCTCAATTTAGTCGTCTCCAATTCCACCCACTAGTTAGGATTCCCCCAATCACACAATACTACCAATGCTAGGAGGGCAAAGGCTAGCGTAGGCTTCCTTTGAGACCTGTGAAGCCATCCATTATTAATTATTATTAAGCCAGTATTTAGTGTCCTGTATGCTCATTATTAGTTAGATTATTTTTGTTTGTCTAGCTGTACAGATCTGTTTTTATTGCCTTTTTCAGGCCAGGGAGTCGTCCTTGAACGGTCTCCGTTTAGTGACCTGGTGTTTGTGGAGGCCATGTTCAAGCAAGGATACATCAGGAAAGAGTGTAAGTGTTGTGGATTAGGTTGAAGCATTTTATTTGGGGAATGTGAGTGTATGTCCAAAGGTTTGTGTCCACCCCTTTTTAATAGTGAATTCAGCTGTTTTAAGGTACACCCACTGCTGACACAGGAGTTCACATGCACTCAAAACTTGTTAAAGCTCCATAGAAAAGCATTGCCAGTAGAATACTCTTCTGATGTATGTGAGAAAATATGTAAAGTCATTTATCTGGGCAGTAAGCATTTATTTGTTTAAAAAAAAGCAAATTAATAATACATTGTGATTGCATGTGAGTGTGGCAGCTTAACTAAAGTTTTCCTCAAGGAAGCCTACAGTTACCGGACAATCCCTGGTTTGTTTGTGGTTTTATTTAACCTTAAGCGCACAAGAAGGGATGAAGCACTGATATTTGCCTTTCTGGCCTTCAGGTGTGGATCATTACAACGAGGTCAAGAGTGTCAGCCTCTGTGAGTTTTTGCCCCCTCACCTAGTCATCTATGTGGACTCTCCTGCTGAAGAGGTCCAGAAGAAACTCAACGCTTCTGGAAAAGTAAGTCTTACAGCTGCCTGTGACAACAAAATGTAGTAACAAACAAGCCAGAACCCGACCCACACTCAGGACTTTGAGTCTCAAATCAAACACTCTCGACTGGATCTGCTAAACTTGTACCTGAAGCTGAACCGAACCAGCTTGTGCTCGATCGAGTTGGATTGTCACAGATACACCTTGCCTTGTTATTGAGTGCTTGAGTTGATCAACAGAGAATGATGTGTTGGGATAAACTTGAATTTTACACATCTGTAGTTCACTAGCAGTAATTATTACAGTATATTTTTGCTGAAGCTACCTAATAGAGAATAGCATCCACCTTCCTCTGAACAAGACACCAGTCCTGCTGTGCTAAAGTTGCTCTGGCTACTGCTTGTACTGCTGCACTTAAGTTTATTTTAATTTCCGACAAATCACTGCATTTACATTACACAGAACCGATCTTGCATATGATGAAACCAAATACTCAGTAGTATGGTAGTTATTACATCGCAAATAGTTTATAGCCTATTTTCTAAAGGATTAAAGAAATTTTAGATTTTTAGGGTAAAATTTCTCTAGTAAGTGCCTCTGAAATGCTTCTAATTGAACCCATCCCATCACTAACTCCCTTTGAACAGGCTTCTGAATGCTTTGCTGTCAGATCATTCACATTTTCAAGCTAGGCTCAGGTGCTGAAGATTATTTGTACTTTAAACATCTGAAGTTTGGCAAGTCTTCATTTGCTGGGGCTTTTGTTCTGAACTGAGTCCAGAGTAAACAGGTGGAGTCATTGAATCATTTGTGAAACTGACGTGTTTCATGTGTTGCTCCAAGACTGATAGTTGTTTGTCCAGATGTTTGATTCTTTTTTGTTGGCTAGATGTTCTGATGTTAGTTGCATTTGGAGTAATGTAGTAATGAGCAATTATTATGTAGTAATTATGCAATTATTTCATATGATGGAGTTCTGTAGTTTCAGATGTAATGCATTGGATGATTTTAAGAGAGCTTTTCTACAATTGTGGTTTTTTTGTCTCTTATTTTCTCCAGCCATATCTCCAAAAGGTACAAATCGACTACCTTAAAAGCATTGAGACTTCATACAAGAAGACGTTCCTGCCCAAAATCAGGTAAGCTAGCCTGATTTATTCATCCACTCTGAGGCTGAGGAGCCATGCTATATTAGATATTTTATAGATGTTGGTGTGATAAATTTGTGTGTAGTGAAAATTCCTTCATGGAAGTATAAAATATCCATCATATCACCCACCCCACAACGTGATATGTTAATGCACTAAAATTATGCATTATTAGCACCACAATTTTTAGAACACTGTAAGGTATGTGGTGTAAGGCTAAAAGTTGTATACACTATATGGTCAAAAGTATGTGGACACCCCTCCTAATTAGTAACCACACTTATTGCTAACAGGTTTATTAAAAAAAGAAAAAAAAAAAGCAAGCACACAGCCTTGCAGACAAACACTGGTAATAGAGTGGTTGTACTAAAGAGCTCAGTGACTTTAAACGTGGTGCAATTATAGGATGGCACCTTTACCACAAGTTGGTTTGTGAACTCTCTGCCCTGTTAAATTTGCAACTGTAAGTGCTATTGTTATGTAATGGAAGCATCTTGGAGAAAAACATCTCAGCCTCAAAGCTTTAGACCATACAAACCCAAAAGACTGGGGCCGCCAAGTGCTGAAGCGTGAAGCGTGTGAAAATGCTTGTCCTTGATTGCATTACTCAGAGTACCATACTGATTCTGGAAACATCAGCACAAGAACTGAACTTTGAGAGCTTCATACACATAGCTTTCTTTGGCCAAGCAGCTGCACATAAACCTAAAATCACCTTGCACTATGCCAGGCAATGGTTGGACTGGTGTAAAGCACATTGGACATTGGAGCAGTGCAAACATGTTCTCTGGAGTGATGAATCCCGCCATCGGGCAGTCTAATGAAAGAATTTGGATTTGGTGGATGCCAGGAGATCGCTACCTACTGGAATGCATAGTGCCAACAGTAACATTTGGTGGTAGAGGGATAATGGTCTGGGGCTGTTTTTTAGTTTGGGTCCCTTAATTCCAGTGAAGAGTAATGTTTATGCTACATTATACACCAGTTAGTTCTGGCTATGCAAGCTGATTGGTTGAGAAGAGTTCTAACTGTGCTGTTATTTTGGCATAAGTGTTTTTTCTTCACCAACACCATATTACACTGCTGTGACGCCATTGCTAAGCAATGACTTGGACAGCTGTAGGAGACACTCAAACCATTTGAAAGATTTCACTTTTTACTTTGCGCACAAACACAAAATGGATACTTTTAAGACCCTTTGACCTGCAGTCAAATTGGTCAGACTCTCAAGATGAGACTAAACTAAATTCCCAAGCTGTCAGTACCACTGAGCAAGCTTTTCAGTTTACACCTAAACAACCTGGAATCCGCCAGAAATAAACCGAATTACATTTGACAAACAAAATGGCCTGTAAGATGCTTTATAGACAGGCTGGAACAAAACATTAATATTGGTCTAGCAAAAATAAAAAGACAACACTGAGCTATACTTGATATGGTGGCTGTTTTATGGCTCAGTCCGTACTTCAAAAGGTGAGGCTTACAGCATAGTGTGCTAATTGAGCTCCATAAGGACATAGTTTGATGAGTTTGGTGTGGAGGAACTCCATTGGCCTGTACAGAGCCCTGACCTTAACCCCATTGAACACCTTTGACATGAACTGGAATGTTCGTTGAGAGCGTCGTCCAACATCAGTGCCTGACCTCACAAATGATCTCTTGATTGAATGGGCACAAATTCCCACAGTCACACTCCAAAATCTTGTGGCAAGACTTGACAGTAGAGTGGAGGCTGTTACAGCTGCAAAGGGGGCAATTTTATATCAGTGAACAAGGTTTTGGAATAGACTGTTCAGCAAGCTCATACAGGTGTGATTGTCAGGTGCCCACATACTTGATATCCATATAGTGGATATCAAAATTTTGCCCGAAGTATTTGCATATTGGTGCAAAGTTGATACTCAAATTTGAAGAAGACAGTAGTGCGTCCTGCTATGATGTATGGTTTGGAGACTGTGGCTCTGTCTGAAAGACAGGAGGCTGAGCTGGAGGTGGCGGAGATGAAAATGCTGAGATTTTCGTTGGAAGTGACAAGGATGGACAAGATTAGAAATGAGCAGATCAGAGGGACAGTGAAGGTGGAGCAGTTTGGAGATAAAGCCAGAGAGGCCAGGTTGAGATGGTTTGGACATGTGTTGAGGAGGAATAGTGGATATATTGGTCAAAGAATGTTGGAGATGGAGCTGCCGGGTAGAAGGAGAAGAGGTAGACCTCAGAGATGGTTTATGGATGTAGTGAAGGTGGACATGGAGATGGTTGGTGTAAAAGTAGAGGAGGCAGTGGATAGGGCAAGATGGAGGCAGATGATCCGCTGTGGCCACCCCTAAAGGGAGCAGCTGAAAGAAGAAGAAGAAAAAGACAGTCTGAACTGACTGCAAATAAATAACTTGGCACACAAAGCACAAAACTATACTGACTATCAGTACTGCACATTCTGAGACCTCCTCCTGGTTATGATTGGTCCAAATATACTATTATCACTTGTGACCCCTAATAGACAACTAAATGTTCACTTTACACATGTAAAGTTTTCTTTTAGTGTTCAGCAGTGGTCGCGTGTCATTCATTTTTCAAAGGAAAAGACGACATTGAATCTGTGAAACTACTTTGAAGTTGAGGCAGATTGACGATATTGGTGTACCTCACGAACCAATCTGCTTTGTTGATGGTTTTGTTGAATATTTTAGCTGTTAGTTAGTAATCCACCAAATCGACACACTGTTTGTATTGTCTACAGATGATGTCAGACTTTCCTTTCTGATATTGTGTTTTCAGGTGGTATTAAACCTGTAGTGCAGATGTTCTTGAGTATGTTATACCACCTATTGTTATTCAGCATATGAATTTTTATTCATTTATATTCAGGAGTGAATATAAAATCTCTTGTGTAATGTCAGTTACATGTCAATCAAAGCAGCACACACATACACTGTATAGAAACTTGCACAAGTTTGTTTTTTGCTGAGTTTGTACCACCATTGTCTGTCACTGTAACTGCTTTTGTTTCAGTGAGGAGTCTGAAGTGCTTGCCTATGATACAACACAAGCCCAAGATATCGAGAGGGTAAGTCGAGCTAAAGCCTTTCTATCTGTTACTCACACAATCTTTACACTCAGTTTACCTTGTCCAGACATATTTTTCTTCTTATTTCCTTCTGCTCATTGTTTTCCTATGGCACTTTTCATTCTTTTTTCTCAGGTTGCAGAGGATATTGATTATTTGAAGTTTGAGAAAGGTCCATGGATAGAGCAGGATGATGTCACCTTCCATCATATGCGAATGCTGTGAGTGTACATTTTAGAATATGAGCTCGGTTTCCGTCCGACTGTTGTATAAAATTCAAACAAATAATTGAAGTATCACACAAACATGATACAAATTAGTCGTGTTTTAGTTCAGTCTGTGCAATAATAATAAAATATGATAATGAAAATAAAACTGACATCTTTAACGTGAATGGGTAGTATTAAGCTGATGTAGGCTGAATGGGTGGATATATTTAAATACATTACATCTGTTTCTGCATATGTACCGTATGTATGAATTGGGGAACAGTATGTTTTGAAACTTTAACTGTGTTTACATCCTACGTCAAATTTCAGAAAGTGAGGGAAATATCAGTTTTTCAGTCCAGACAGAAGCATAATATGTACAAATCACTGCTTAGAAGACAAATAATACATTTTAATGGCTAACTCTTGTTGGCTGGCTTGTGATCACATAGATTGGTGTTTGTGTCAAATGTTTCAACGCAGCACAAATTTGACATATTTTCATAATACAGACTTTCTCTGTACTCATAAACTATTCATGTAGTGATAAAGCCTTTCCGTTTGTTACTCGCAGAAGATTCACACGCAGGTTACCTTTTCCAGACATATTAAGTGGATGTAAAGTGGAGACCATTCCAATTTATATTGATAATGATGATACCACAAATACCTTTACAGCATAGAATCTAACTGTATTTGATTCACAGTGTGTCACAAAATAAAGAATAATATAAATATTCTTACAGACCTAGAGACTGGTTTCATGGCCCAAGTTTGTAGCTGCTGTGTTTGGCCAGTTATAGCAGCGTCTTTTTTTAAAAAGTCCCATCTAAAGGTGCCACATAGCTGAATCCATGGAACATTGCGGTTGTTGTCTTTTCTGAGCAGGAAAAGTTGAGTCATGCTGTGTTCTGAATGATATTACAGCAAATAGGAACTTCCCAGAGAGCAAGTTTGTGGTTCAATCGACTAAGTGCAATCATATCTACACGCATATTGGGTAGTAAGTGCAGATGATAAAACCAAACAATGTCAGGAAAGGTATGAAATGGATACTCTATTTATTTTACAGACATTGGAGCAATATCCCTGTGGGAGATATTAACATTCAGCTTCAGTGGTAAACCCAGTGAAAAGCATTGTTGACAGTACAGTGTAAAACATTTTGTACAGCACCAGAATGAATTTGGAGATGTGAAAATGCATTTATTGTTGTTTTACAGTGGAATCTGTTATTGATCTTCTGATGTGAGGTGTAATTTTACCATTATATGCGTTTTCTTTACCCCAGGGTAGAAGATAAACAGAAAGTGGCTAATATGACTGCAATCCCCAGATACATCCCAGAGGTCACCATCGGCGCTCATGAATTTGACAAAGGCTTCTACTCCTTCAAATCTGTATGTACATTGCAAACATCTGCAGGTCTGAATGTGAGAGATTAGATTACATCTCTGTGTGTGGTAGAGGGGAGGGGGTGGTCACTCACATGAACTTTCTGGCAATACAATATGGGCTATAAGCTAACATGCTAAAGGCTGTTGGAACAACTGGAACAGAAACGACAGGTTTCGCAGTCCTTGAAAATCCAATTCAATTTGCATGCAGGAAGAAGGAAATAAGGAGTTTTGGAAAGTGAATAAGGATTTGGGAAAACACATTGAGAGACAAACTCCTGCAGCTCGTTGCGTCAACAGGGTTTAGGCTTGGTTGTAAGTAAGGTCTGTTATAACTTACTGAGCATAGATTATTGCACTTTTTCAGGCCTGTACCCTGACCATGTTTACCTGTGGTCCTCTTGCTGCTCTTTATGTTAAACCTTTGTAAATCTGCACCTCTGGCATAGAGCAAGGGATTTTAATACCTATCAATGTTTTTCTATTTGGGATTTGTTCTTAGGTAAGAACAGAATCGATATACACTCAAGAGCACAAAGGTGTGAACAATTCTTAAGTTTAAGAAGAAAGATATTGGTGAATGATGCACATTGTTGCTTACTGACTAAAAGACTGACTGATAGCCATTGTTGAAACATGCACATATTTACCTATAACTTTATTCAGTACTGTGGTGTTGAAGTCAATCTATCTAATGCTACATTGGTGAATAAATGTAACTTTAAGAAGTCCATACAGACAGTCACTCACACACTCACGCCCAGGGGCAATTTAGCATATCCAATTGGCCTGACTGCATGTTTTTGGGCTGTGGGAGGAAACCGGAGAACCCGGAGGAAATCCACGCAGACACGGGGAGAACATGCAAACTCCACACACAGAGGACCCTGGTCACCCAGCCGGGGAATCGAACCCAGGCCCTCCTCGCCGTGAGGCGACAGCGCTACCCACCACGCCACCGTGTCGCCACTTTAAGAAGTGATAATTCTTAAAAATAGTCATCAGCACATCAGACCATACCCTGTTGAATATCGTGTATAATAGACACTTACATGACAGATGCCATGCAGCTGGTGACAGTCCATTAAAACTAAACTAGCTTAGTGTTTTCTGAATCCTGCAGCGCCCACAGGTAAACCTGCATTGTGCATTGTGAGAGTGCCAGCATATAGAAAATAATTCAGCAATCCTTCTTAAGTTATTGAAACAGGATACATAGTATACTTCTTTGGATATTGGGTCTTGAATTAAGTTGAAAACATGTCCAAAGGTTGGCTTATATAATTTAATTGATGCAGAATGCCTGTTATAGTCTTTTAATTGGTTTCATTTCTCACTGTAGTTAATTTTATTATCTTTTATAAGATTTCTTGCTAATAGTGAAAATATTTATTGAAGGAGGCTAGTTACTTCTCCTAGTTACTAAGCAACATGGTCTATAACTTGACCTAACTCTTTATTGTTCCAGTGTGACATTAGCACACATTTGCTGAGAAAAGATTGAGAAGAATCCTTAACAAATGGCAGTTGTTCAATATGCTGTAAGTGATTTGGTACCATCATCTCTGCTAGAAAATATTCACACCTGACCTTTAAGCCCACGCGCTTAGAGAGTAGTTTTTCCCTCGCTGCGACCAGGAGCGTAAATTACGTTATTGGATGTTTCCGACTGACATTTTATTCAGTGCTCTGGTTTATTGCAGAGTGTGCGGAGGGCAATGGGAATATGAAATACAAGGGCCTGCTTTGACTTTATTTGTGCACTCCAGCCAGGGGTCCAGTCATGATTTACTTTAATTCATAAAGTGAAACATGCCATAAAGGCCATTTAAAACAACAATAGCGTACATTCAGCAATGTTGTGTAAATTATACTTCCTATTTTAAATTGTAATTTCATGCATATCACACCCTGCTAAGTGTAATAAACCTGATTATTCAACATGTATGTTGTGTAACAGAAGTCACAGAAGCCAGGATTTCACATTGTATAGATCTTTTGTTGAAAATCTTTGGAGCCACATTTATTAAACACCCACTGACATCACCACTGACTGTATATGTGTAGAGCTGCATTGAATATTTACTACAAATTAGTAAAAAATTAGAAAACAGTGAAAGTTACTACGAGAATGTAATGAGTCATCTATGATGTTACCACATGACATTTAAGTTCGATTATCAGCATATCAGTTTTCTGATCATCTTGTATAGCATTTTAAGAAGTTTCCTTGCCCACAAAAATGCCATTGCAAGGGCTCCCGAGTGGCGCAACCGTCTAAGCATTGGCCCTATCATCAGGAGATCACTAGTTTGATCCCTGGTGATGCTACAGCCATCCGTAGACGGGAGTCCAAGAGAGCACAATTGGCCTCGCTCTCTCTGGGTGGGCCCCTCCTTCTTCCCCATCACTCAACGCGATACTTGTCAGTGCAGGCGTTTGTTAGCTGACGTAACAGTTCTGGCGGTAGGCGCTTTTCACCGAGCGCATTCAGCTGTCCAATGACGTTGCGAGAGCGGCAGTTTGTAAAGAAGCGGTGGCTGGTGTTTCACAGGTCTTGGAGGATGCCTGTGCTAGCCTTCACTCTCCTAGCGTTGATAGCATCATGTGATTGGGGTGATCCTAATCAGCACATAGAATTGGAAATGACTAAATTGGGGAGAAAATTGGGTAACCCCCCCCCCCCCAAAAAAAAAAAAATCCATTGCATGATGAGTATACATCTTTTATGCAATCACAACACAATTAGAAACGCTTCTGACCAGGCATATCACAATTATTACATAATAGTCTGATTGTAATTACTTGTCCTGATTGAAATTATTTTCCACAGCTGTTAATTTTCACATTACATTTACATCACAACAGGATGTGAATTGGGGGTGCTTCAGTGGGTTAAAGCAAATACATGTAAATGAAGGACAAAACACTTTTGTCGAGATGTGTCATGGGTCTTACAAAAGCAACTAAGGTTTTAACTTTTGGCCTGTGCTTTAACATCTGAAGAGGGCAGACGTAAGTTTGTTTATTTGAGCTCGAGCTGCGTCTGTCATTATCTGGGAGCTACTAAACAGCCCATTTACCTACTTTATCATTGTATTATAACAGTTGCATAAAATGAACAAAAAAAAAAAGACATCGTTAATCACAATTACTTAAAGGCCAGTTAATGATCGATGGGTGTGTGTTTGGCTCTTCTGGTTCAATGACTCACCCACAGCCCTAATGGATTGGTATGCATAAGTATGACTTGTTGAGTACAACCGATCAATACATCTCAGTGTCCTGCAGTATGATCAGTATTACTGGATTAGTCGAAGGCTGGAGCATGTGTTGAGTAGGATTGGGTGGTATAACAGTACTGCAGTATTTAAAAAGATGACAAAATATTGACGTGTCTACATCCGAATGGGTAAATAAACACATTTTACCTATTTATATTTTAGAGAGGTCATTGCATTGGTGGCCTGTAATCTCAACAGTAGGGCACACTAAAAGAAAGAGGATAAATAAGAGCCTGAAAATTACTCAGAAAAACTAAGCATGAAAGCGTCTCAGCCATGGCTAAGAGCTCCACTCACCACAGAACATGTTCGATTTCAGCTTTCCCTTAAACACCAGTCATTAGACTAGAAGATTTCTGAGAACACACAAACAAGTATCATTTTATCATCAGTTAGCTGGAACCAAGCCTGTGCTGTGTGACATTTGGCCTGCTAACTAAGCTATCATTAGCTATCATTATCATACGGAAGAGCTTTGAGTTTCATCAAAAAGCTTGACCTTGCTATGCCAAGTATTTGACTAATGAATACTGCTGTGCTTGTTCAGTAAGCCTATCACAGAATATCTATTTTACTTTATTCTGTAAAATGTTCTGGCCTCTTTGCCTGCTGGCTGTTTCTTCAGTAAACACTGGAAATACCTGAGTTAAGTGGCACAGGACGGATAAAGAATGGCTGGACTGTGAAGGCAGCTCGCCAAATACTCTTACTGGGTGACACCAGCAATTTAGAAGCAGCTTTCCTAGGCTGCAATGCAAGAGTCTTTGTCTAGATCACCTTGTCAGTGGACATTCCCCATTGAGAACCCGTCTTGCTGTAAGACCGACCTTAATCTAGGTTGGCAAAACTTGCGCTGGGAAGCCATTCGTCTTGCCTTCATGTAGCACTTAGGAAGAGATGAAAGCCATTGTAAACTGCCCTGCGTTCCACTTGCACCGAAGGGAAAGGAGTTCATCTGCTTTCATTAGGAGACTGCTGAGCCTTCACAGCCTCTATGGGACTTTAATACCCCCTCTATCTGTCTTCACTATCGTGAACTTTCTCCTGGCTCCTCTTACACTAAAGCACATGGAGGCAAGGCTCAACTGATGTTATTTTGGTTCTGTATGATCAGGTTTCGTGTGACCAAGAGTAGGAGATATTTGTGCAGTTGATTTGGATGGTATGTTCATTAAGAAAAGATATTCACTTGGGAGGTGTGCACTGGTGGTCACTTAGGATTCCCATATTTTATAATGTTAGTGAAGACACCAAAATAACACATGCAATACATTGTGGCTGTAGGAACAAACTGTGCTCCAGTTTTTTTTTTTTTTTTTTTTGTCATGTTTCATTTTTTGACATGGATGTCAATACATTTGTTGATAAATGGACCAATAGAAATTGTCCACAATTAAGATTTAATCAGTAACTATATACTTAAATATTGATTAATGATGCATAGATACTGGTATTGGGTATCAGCCAATTACTGTGCTCATTTACTTGTACTTGTGCTCAATTTTAGCCTTTTCAGCATTTCCTTTTGACGTCTGAATACACGCACTTGGTACACAATGATCTACTCAAACATACAGTATGAATCACCAAAGAACAAGATTTTTAAAATCGCAGTGTATGTCTGGCTTTAGAGGACTGGCTTTTGTTTGACCATTGCTCCGAAATGGATGTTTTGGAAGAGTCTCTTAACTTGGTCTGGGTGGTAGAACAGCAGGAAGAGAAGGAATTTAAAGGCAGGCTGATTGCGGATGTGACGATGTGACAGCTACAGGTATTAAGCATTATATTACAGTATAGTCTTCTAATGATATATTACATTGTGTTCACTTATGTACAATGTTATCAACAGAAACGTCCTAGTTTTTGACCGATTTTGACCGAAATGCATGTTTGTGTCACTGAAAAAAAATTGCTTGTCAGTTAATAACACATTGGCTTTGTTTACATGCAAAGATTTTGCCAGTCCGATTGAATTTATTCCGATTACAGATTTAGGATGAGGTGTTTATATGCACACTCTATTAAACAATTTTATGGTCACTACAAGTAATCCGAGGCAAAATGGAGTACCACTTAGAGTAAACGTTACCATGACAGTGAGATCCAGTCCTAGTGAGATGAGTTTCCAGTTGGCGCGTTTGTGTTTTTAACTCCTTTAAAATGATGTCAGACTCAGAAAAACACTTCACATGTAGTTATTAAGGAAGTGGTGAGAGGAAGACGTCATGTTCTGAGACACGTAAGCTGGACATCAGTCCCACCGCCGTCTTTTAAAGATCAGAGCATAAACTTCATGTCCTTTGCAGACCAGTTTCTGCTCCCGCCATGTTGAACATTATAAACCTTTGCTATGATGCGATGCACATCCGCAGAACATACTTAAATGTTCTGATTGGAATGTAATCGGATTCAGGCGTTTATATGTCTGTTATTCTACTATTTAATGGATTATTTACAGGATTACCCACCTCGTTCAATCGGATTGAAATTGTATTCTAAACTATTTGTATTTTGGACTATTTCACTTGAGGTGTTTACATGGAGGTATTCTATTCTGATTGAGCTATTAGTCGGATTATTAGGCTGCATGTAAACATATCCATTGTCATCATGGTTGTTTTGCCAGTGCTGGCAGTAACATCTACTCGTGGTTTCTCCCTTTAGCTTCCAGGGAAGAGGTATGCAGAGGGTTACAATGAAGATGCAGGAGACAAAGGTATTTGGCTGAAGTGAGAAGCTTACCGCTAACTGCCAACCTTCTCAGAGATGCACCAACATGACTTAAGGGAAGGAGCAGCTGTTGGAGAGTAAACCTTTTTTTTTTTTTTTTTTTTTTTTTTTTTTTAATTTAATCCTGCTTCATTTGTTTGTCCACATCCTCTGGGAGGGAAGATTGTGTTCTGCTGTTCTGCGGCTGAACTTCTGTAAATTGTTATTAAGCAAAAATAAACTCGTATCTGTTTAAAATATTACATATGAATCTGAATCTTTTCAATAAAAGAACATTAACATCTATATAGGTTTCCCTTAACACATGTAGTTGATCAGCCGAGACGCTTGCTGCAGGTTGCTTTTTTGCACTGCAGCTTCATGGCTGATGTAGCTAATAACCAAGCTTATAACCAGACCATTTAGAATGAGCAAACAGCACGCACAGTATCGTAGGCTAGAGCGTGATGATTTAAGCATGCATTTTGTCCATTTTGTTCATTTGAGAAGCAAAGTGATATCGGAATCATAGTCATATGCAAAAGTTTGAGCATCCCGG
This sequence comes from Pygocentrus nattereri, assembly GCF_015220715.1. NCBI lineage: Eukaryota > Metazoa > Chordata > Actinopteri > Characiformes > Serrasalmidae > Pygocentrus > Pygocentrus nattereri. The sequence continues at coordinate 39,157,220 of NC_051216.1, forward strand.
TCATATTCCATGTTATAGATTTTCTAAATGAAAATCTCTACAGAGAACACATTTCTGCATGTTTTAATGCCCAAATACTGTTTATTTGCTGAACATAACATACAGGGGATGGGACTGTGCAAAAGATATGGCATTTTATTGTTATTTATTGTTTTATATATTATTATTATTTGTTTTCCAAAATGTTAAAATTGTGCACTAATATTTGCAGAAAAGCGCCATGTTTAGTTTTTTTTTCTCCCCTTGTAGATTGTGTTAATGTATATCTAATTTCTTTGAAAATACACAATGTAATTTGTAATGTAACATATAAGTTCACCAGAATCATTCAAATTTACAGTGCTGAGATATCTGCATCTTTTCTCTTTATCTTTAATCCTAAAATAAGAACTGTTATATTTATATTGAAATTAGGTTGAAAGTTACCTGTAAGTTTTAGGTTAGGGTTATGGTTAAGGTTAGATTAAGGGACAGGGTTAGTGTTTGGGGAAAATTATGGTGAATTTAGATACAGATATGCAGTAGTATAAAGTTAAGTTAAAAGCCGGTTATTGTTACCTCATTTTTGTTACTTGTTAAATATATTAGCCTCTTAGCTCTGGTGCGAAGACTAAAGAAGCAAACTTTGGACGTCAAACATGACTAATGGGCTAAATTTGAAGTGAGGGGAAGTTTACGTACCATTTGTTTCTTGCTAAACTACTCCCTTTGGACCTTCTATGGTCTAATGATCTGGTGTAATGGAGATTCGGCCAGTGGAAGGCCCAAAAAGTCAATTCCAGGAATAAAGTGGGGGACAATGGACAAACACGACAAGTGGTGATTGGTTTCGTAGAGATTTGGGCAGATGATGTTTAGCATTCCATCACTCCCACACTCCAAAGTGATGGAAAGACGAATGGCGGTAAAGAAGCTAAATCGGACGATCAGCGCTTTCATCCCGTCCTGCCGCGGCCAGACAGTGACTAATCGGCCCAATTAAAAGTCACTTTTGAGAAGCACGACGAGGAAAGCTCGTCTCAACTCATTAGCCATCCGAAACCACCCGCTTCTCGTTAGTGCCCCCACTCTCCCTCCCCCACCAAAAAGATGCTATCTTGGGCCTGTCTGCGGTATTATTTTGTTCCCGCTGCCAGTAAGACTGCGGCCCGCCGTTCCAGAAATAGCAGTACGCTTTGTGCCACTAGTGATTAATTCCTGTCTTTTGTATGCTGAAGAGGCTTCAGATTACCATAATCAACTCCTGATTGCCAGTGCTGATACCTCCCCAATAAAAAAATGCTGTTTATTCATGAACCTCTCCAATTACGCTGCAGAAGTAGATCAGAATGATAAAAAATCGCAGAGTCCTCGCATGACTCACCCAGTCAAATAGCTTTGATCTGTGCATGTCAGTCTTTCGCCATCTCCTGTGGAACCCGGGTCCCTCCTTATTACCCTCCGTGAGTGATTGTTCAAAGGCCAGGAGTGGGATACAGAGAGCTGAGATTAAAACAAATACAAGGGTTTCACTTCAAAAGAGACTGAAAGCCTGTATCTGATTTCATGCCCTTGTCAAGTGGCCCGAGCTGGAGGAGGCTTGCGCTTCAGGAGCCATGCAAATGCACCGAGCATCAGAACATCAGAAAAAGAGCAGGTAAGTAGTGACGTTGAAATTGTGTCTTAGGTGAAGGAGGTCGTGCTAGCTGCATCCCATATCACCAAAGTGGTGGCTTGGTTGAAAAATCATATCTGCTTCCCCCCCAGATGTAGTTGTATCAGATATGTTTGGTTTGCTGAATTTGCTTCTTAAATTTTCTAGAATTATGAGGTTACTGTAGTGTTTAAGTGATGAAAGCTAGCTAACTGGTAATCAAGCCGCAAACAATAGTCTAAAATTTTAAGTAAACCCAGACTTGCTGATGTGGTTTCTGAAGCTGCATGACTGTTTAAACTTTCATGGCGACAACTACTGCTTTTAGCCATGCAGTATACTTTTGTCCATTTTTGTAGATGTGGTAGTGTCATAAGCAAGTCTACTTGGCATTACTCAGTAACTCGATAAGGATTGAAGCAAGTATGTCATGATTTAGACTTGCAGTTTCCACAATGATGAAACGGTTCCTTTAAATTTCTGTTTCTTTATAGCTGCATTAGCCTCATAGCTTCAGTCCAAAACTACAGAAGCAAACTTTGAAACACCAAACATGTATTGACTTGACTACATTTGGCTTAAGAGGAACATTTATAAATTTTATTTCTGGTGAGATAACTGCTTTAACATGTGGTAGCTGTAGGCCAGAGGTGCTGAGCTCTGGCCTGGAATGTCCATCACAGTGGTGTGCCTTCTATTCAAAGCATTCTTGATTCAACTCTGTGGAGAGTTAAAAGGAGTAGTAGGTCTTGCTGAGCAGAGGAATCATCAAAAGGCCCTGTAGGAGGAGAAGTGGACACACTTGCTTCCGTCTGTGAGGCCATAGGTGTTGTCAAAGATGGTCTCTGTCTGGTTTGTTCATCATAATGTTCAAAGCTTATTGTAAACCACTAGGGGGCACACTTAATACACCTCTCAAAGCCGATTGCAGACGAAACGTTTAGAGCTGGGTGGCCTGCAGTTAGGTCTTCTAGCCAAAAGAGGGCACAGACGAGCCTTTTCTCTTTTACAAAGCAAGAAATGGATCTAAAACATCTTATGGATTCATGCTTGGTGGTGCGGAAGACTTTATTTCCCTTCAGCTTGTGCCTTAGGTGTAGCTGACATTAAGAGGCTTTTATTTTGACAGCACTGTTTTAAATATATAAATATTTAATGCTCTGAGATCCTCTCTCTAGTTGTTATTGTACACTCCTGCACTTTTAGGTTGGGGTGCTGCAGTGCAGCTGTGTTAATGGCTGGAGACTGTATGTGTGCTGTGGGCCAGGTAGGGGAGGGCTAAGAACTCCTAATTTTAATGAAAAGAATACATCGTTTCATATCTGCAATGCAGGAATTGAACTTCATTAATGCCATCCATGCTAAACGAGTTTTAAAAGGCTAAATTAGGTCGGCAAAGTCTCTCTTTTTCCCCCTGTAAAGTGGTTGGATTGTAGTTTGAATCTGCATTAGGAAATATGAGCCTCAGCCTGGGTTCCTCTGCCCAGGGCCTAATCCGAAATGACATTACCATTTGAATCGTGGATTATTACAGTTATGATCAGGAGTGGCGAAGAAACGAGCCAGCTGGAAAGACAGACAAAGCCACTGTTGCAGGGTTGAAACACAATAGACAAAACACCAGAATGAGCAACTGTCAGGAAAATTAACAACAGGGGGTCTTATCGCAGAAGAACATATTGAACATCGTGACCTCTGACCCTACGTCATATATTGGATGTCCCTAAATAGTGAGTTTTCACATTTTAATTGCACACAAGTACAGTACGAGTAGGCTGGCACCCTTCTTACCTTTTCAAGATATAATAATCTTGTGTGTACATATTTAAATAAGTAAATATAATGTAACAAATAAATATAATGTGAACACTTTTTTTTTTAGTGTTTATGTACTGTACCTTTATTACAGCTCCATTCTTCAGTGATGTTGAGGTCTCGACTCTGGGGGGGTCAGCCCATTGTTCTGAGAACACCAGCAGATTCTTTGTTTGATGTGTCTGTTTCCTTTTCTCAGTAAGAGCTTCTTGAACTGCTACACATCCTTTCAGACCCACAGCACTGAGTCGTCTTCTCACAGTGGATGGACAGAAACACCTGTGGATGTTTTCAGATCTGAACCAGCTTGACTTTCACCTCTAAAAGGTTTTATGCAACTTTCTAACACTAGAGGAACACATTGAAAAAGCATTTCTCATTTCTTTTCTTTCAAGGTCCTCCTCCTGAAAGACTTTAGAAAATGATACAGGATTACTGCTCAGTTAAAAAAAAAACATTTCACTGAAAAAGTGAATAGTACTGTGCAAAAGCCAGAGGAACACCCTTCTTTTATTTAATTTCCAGTCAAAACAGCCTTTAAGAACAAGTTAATTTTTCAGCAGGTAATTCTGAGGGGAATGTATGTAAGGAAATCCATTTGCATAAGGAAGGAAAAAGGGAAAGCAGAGGAGAGGAGAGGAGAAAATCAAGCTCCACTCTTACAACCCCAATTCCAATGAAGTTGGACGTTGTGTAAAACATAAATAAATACAGAATACGATGATTTGCAAATCCTTTTCAACCTACATTCGATTGAATACACTACAAAGACAAGATATTTAATGTTCAAATGGATAAACTTTATTGTTTTTTGCAAATATTCACTCATTTTGAATTTGATGCCTGCAACACGTTCCAAAGAAGTTGGGACAGGGGCAACAAAAGACTGGGGAAGTTGAGGAAAGCTCCAAAAACACCTGTTTAGAACATTCCACAGGTGAGCAGGTTAATTGGAAACAGGTGAGTGTCATGATTGGGTATAAAGGGAGCATCCCTGAAAGGCTCAGTCGTTCACAAGCAAGGATGGGGTGAGGTTCACCACTTTGTGAACAACTGCATGAGCAAATAGTCCAACAGTTTAAGAACAACATTTCTCAACATGCAATTGCAGGGAATTTAGGGATTTCATCATCTACAGTCCATAATATCATCAAAAGATTCAGAGAATCTGGAGAAATCTCTGCAAGTAAGCGGCAAGGCAGAAAACCAACATTGAATGCCCGTGACCTTCGATCCCTCAGGCGGCACTGCATTAAAAACCGACATCATTCTGTAACGGATATTCCCACATGGGCTCAGGAACACTTCAGAAAACCACTATCAGTGAACACAGTTCGTCGCTCCATCTACAAGTGCAAGTTAAAACTCTGCCATGCTAAGCGAAAGCCACATATCACCACCACCCAGAAACGCTGCTGGCTTCTCTGGGCCCGAGCTCATCTGAGATGGACTGATGCAAAGTGGAAAAGTGTCCTGTGGTCTGACGAGTCCACACTTCAAATTGTTTTTGGAAATCATGGATGTCGTGTCCTCCGGGCCAAAGAGGAAAAGGACTGTCCAGATTGTTATCAGCGCAAAGTTCAAAAGCCAGCATCTCTGATGGTATGGGGGTGTGTTAGTGCCCATAGCATGGGTAACTTGCACATCTGTGAAGGCACCATTCAATGCCAAGTCACATTCTGCACGTGTTACAACAGCGTGGCTTCATAGTAAAAGAGTGCGGGTACTAGACTGGCCTGCCTGCAGTCCAGACCTGTCTCACATTGAAAATGTGTCGCGCATTATGAAGTGCAAAATACGACAACGGAGACCCCGGACTGTTGAGCAACTGAAGTTGTACATCAAGCAAGAATGGGAAAGAATTCCACCTACAAAGCTTCAACAATTAGTGTCCTCAGTTCCCAAACGCTTATTGAGTGTTGTTTAAAGGAAAGGTGATGTAACACAGTGGTAAACATGCCCCTGTCCCAACTTCTTTGGAACGTGTTGCAGGCATCAAATTCAAAATGAATGAATATTTGCAAAAAAACAATAAAGTTTATCCGTTTGAACATTAAATATCTTGTCTTTGTAGTGTATTCAATTCAATATAGGTTGAAAAGCATTTGCAAATCATTGTATTCTGTTTTTATTTATGTTTTACACAACGTCCCAACTTCACTGGAATTGGGGTTGTACTTCAGATCAGAAAAACATCCACAGGTGTTTCTGTCCATCTTTCCACTGTGAGAAGACAACTCAGTGTTAGGGGTCTGAAAGGATGCATTGCTGTTCAAGAAGCTCTTACTGGAAAAAGAAAACAGACTCATCTAACAAAGTATCTGCTGGTGTTCTCAGAACCATGGGCTGACCACCCCAGAGTCCAGACCTCAACGTCACTGAACGCGTTTGGTATTATTTGGATGGTGAGAAGCAGAAAATGCTAAACTAACTTCTAAGACTGAACTTTAGATTTCTTGAGAAACTGAAAGCAAGTCTCCTGAAAAGAACGGACACTGTAATAAAGGTAAAGAGTGGACACAATAAACTTAGTTTGTTGAGGCTTCTGTAAAATTTTATGTCAGACATATGTTTCCTGCTTTTTTCTATTGCTGAAAAATGAGCAGCTTGTACTTGGTGGTTTACAGTGGTTTTGTCTGCAAATTAACCAAAGAAATGCTAGCCTGATGTTTGTACAGTACATATGTTGCAAAAATGGTTTGTAACTGAATTTAGCAACTTCTCTTGGTCTTCTGTTAGGTATTTTTGAGTAAACACAGAGAATATTAATAAAGGAATAAGAATTACAATTGCAAAGCCTAGATGTTTTCAGTTCTTGACTGGGTGCTGATACGATTTCTAGCACTGCTCTGACACGCAGTGTTCCCTGCTGCAAATGTGCCAGGAATTCAGACGGCTTCTGAAGCTGTCTAATAGATACTCCGATAATCCGCTTTTAACTGTCAGACACCTACCCGTGCCTGTTAATGCAGGAGGAAGTGGAGAGCGCTTTGTGAAGCTGTGGATATTAAGAGTAGATGTTGGGCAGATTGATTCTCTCCTGCTGAAGTATCATGCTTTACCATAGTATACTGATGGCTTGATGTGGATGACAGTTTTTTCACCCATAAACGACCTTGTGTTTTGTTGCTGCGCCCATATTTATGCCCACAAAAGTATGACAGGGTAGCATTAACAAAGAATTGCACCCACAGGGCCGTAATAATATGAAGACCAGGGTTTCCAAACTTTTTACAAAGAAGGCTGGATTGTATCATATCAAAAATACATAAGGGCCAAAATAGTTTTCAAAGTATCACTGCACAGAATCAAAGCTCTCTGTGAGCTACTTTGTTTCCTATCACTGTGAAAAAGGCGCATGATGTTTCTTTTATTGTTGGATTGCTCATTCAGAGCAGTTTGCAGTGACAAGTGCTTCTAATAAATTATTAAATTCTTTAAGAAGAACAATAAATCATGACCGATGTATTAGTTATATTCATATTCAAGTGTTTACTTGTTCAAAAATAGAATTTGTGAGATAAACAAAAAAAAATCTCAAATTTTTGATTTTGTTAGATGTTCTTTACATGTCAGATAAATGCAGCAACCAAATTCAGAAATCACTTTATTAAACAAGAACAGCAGATTAAACAGCCACATTTTTGTTAATGAATCTGTTCATGCTTTGTTTCATGTCTATTAATGTTAAATTCATTTCAGTCTTTTGAAAGGCTCACGGATTTGCTGTTGCTGTCAATGAAAAGGTATTCAAATTTCCCTCTCACCAAAATTGCCAGATCTCGGGGATGGGGGAGTAGCTAAGTAGCGTGCTACTTTTTGTAGTTAATTACAAAGTTTTGTAGCTAGTAGCTGTAGCCACTACAGTTTTATGAAATGTAGCAAGTAGCTGTGGTGCCTACAGATTTCTGTGTAGTTATAGCGATAATTTTCGCTGCAATTTCGCTTCAGGCAGTCCATGGAAAATCCATAGAATGAACCATAGAATGTAACCGTTAAATGGACTGGTGGCAATTTTGCAATTTTGCAGCCGGTTGAGCAAATGGACACGTGCTGCCCCATGCACTGATCACCCCATAGCAGTAGGCTTAGCTCAGGGGTTGCAACCAAAATAGTAAGAAGAGCAATTTTGTCCTTTCAACAAAAATAAAACCTTTTACACACAACATTTTATATCCGATTTACCATTTTGGTTGTGAATAAGTCTCAATATGTGCTAATGTGCTAGTATAGGCTAAAAAAACTAAGAAACAAAAATGCAGACTTATGTTGCTCAGCTTTAAGCTTTAGCTCAGCTGTAGCCACTTTTCTCGCACCTCAGGCAGGAAACTTTACTGCAAGTTTCTTGTAAAATGTCTCCCAGTGTTTGACTTTTTTACGATACTGAAGTCGCTTCTCATTCTCCTGCTTCTCGTTCCAATTCTCCCGTTCCACCTTAGGGTCAATGATGAGAATTTTGAGGCTAAAGTGTTGCTGAAATTTAACAAAGAGCCCTTGTGTGGGTACATATATTACTGAAATGTGTAAATTGAAGCAGTTTTATTTCAACAGTTGAAAATGCTTTACATTAAATTTTTGGTTTGTTTGAGTTTATTTTTGTTGATTTTTGTTAGGAAAAACCTGGAATGATTGAATTTGCCTTTACTTAGTCTATATCTTTCTTGGATATCATGCCTTTGGGTGTGTAAGTTTGATTGTTAGTTACACTTTTTGGTGAACATTTCATACATATGCAGCTTTTGTATGTTTCTTTCTGGTACAGGAGTAAAAGCAGTGTCTTGTTCACACTATCAGTTGGGCTTGTTTGGTGTGTCAGGTGGAGATTCACAAACATTCAGACAGTCATGCTTTGAAAATAACTAAAAAGCAGTGCACTATTTTTCAAAATGTAGCTAAAAAGTAGCCACTACTTGCTCTGGAAAAGTAGCTGAATTGTACCTAGCTACAAAGTAGCTAACTACTCATTTTTCAGTAGGTATCCCCACCCTGCTGGTTCTTAGTGTTAGGTTTGTGCCTTATTACTGTAGGCTTGACTAAATGTTTTTCAGTAAATTAAGCTGCAGGTCTAGCTAAGGGGTCAGCAATATGTGACTCGTGTACTGCCCTGTTGCAGCTCCACAGCAGAATTAGATTTTTAGGTAAAAATAAAATAATCGGATTTTTCAGTGAAATAAAGTTCTGCTGATCATTCTCACACAGTTTTAACAATATTGGTCTTAAAATAATGGTTAATTTCACTAAAATTCATTACACTAAATGACTTTTTTACTGCCACCATCAGGTAAAAGGAAGAGCTGCAACTTACTGGCTGGTTGGCCACTTATAACACACTGTCATAGAAGTCACAGCTCAAATTAAATTAATTAAAATGAAATTATCCACATGATGCAGTTGAGCCTGAGGCCAGACGTTGGACACCTCTGCATGAGGACTGTTTGGAACACTTGGAGATTGTAGAGGTGGAAAATAATCTCAAGCAGTCGTGTGGTTTGGGATTAGTTAGCACTGTGCCACTACACATTAGTAAGTGCTTTAAATTGGCTTTAGTACAGCTGCAGTTTTGTGCAGACGTTTAGGCACCCCGGTCAAATTCCATGTTTTATATGTTATTTTCTATATGAAAACAAGTTCATGCATCCTGTACAGAGAATACACTTCTGCACATTTCAGCATGTGGTTGTTTCCAGGTACGGTGAAAAGTCACTGTGCATGCTACTTGGACATATTCAACCAGTAATTATTCTGTATTCAATGATGAGTTTCTGCTGTGAAGCAAACTCTAACATCAAAATAATAAACTTCTAACATCAATAATTTCTGACACATAAATCCTTACAGTTTTATTTCAATCTGATTGATATTCTGAAGCTTTCTTTGGACCTCAGTAGCGTTTCTCTGACATGTGCTGCACCTGAAAGTCCTTGACTGGTGCTGTATCCTTCAGAAATGAAACGGGAACAGGAGAAAAGTTTCAGCGGTGTGAAGAAAAGCCCTGGGCTACAATTTCACAGCTGGGGTGTCAAGAGTGGGCCTCCTTTTGACAACTTTCCATTTTTACTGTCAGTTTAATCATATTTCATACCTCGTTTTAAATGAGTCATTAACATGCAGGGGAACACATGATTTGTGTAACTTTGATTACTTTTGTACCTCCGTCAGTGTGGCCGTGGGCTAATTTCTGAATTTATAGCGTGGACCTTATTGAGGTCCACTGCCTGTCCTTGACCCAGGAACGTGCTGGAATTTTCTTTTGGACTGAATGTGCCACAGGACAATGTTCACTTGCTTTTTCAATTGACCATGTAGGAGTACAGTTGAGACGTTTTCAGCTACAGTAACAGAGTTTACATGACGTATTACAGTATTTTTTTTTTGTATTGCCGCTGTCGGAACAAAACCTTGTATCTCCATTTGTCTCACTTTAACTTTGTTAATACAGTTTGCAAATTCCAGTAGTCCTTTGCATTGTCTTAAAATTTTATGATAAATCCATCCATCCATCCATCCATCCATCCATCCATCCATCCATCCATCCATCCATCCATCCATCCATCCATCATCGTTGACTGCTGATGATCAGCATGATTTATGATAAATGGACCAACAGAAATCATCCAAAATTACTTGTTTTTTTCTTTATATTGTAAATGTACTGTTGGAGGTTTTGTTCCAAAAGCTACAGTATATACTGTAATAAAGTGTTCTCATTTCTGAAGAGATTTTAATTGTACTGTAGCATATAGCATGTACTGTAACATGTCTTATTATTATTTATTCTTATGTGGGAGAAAACTTGATAGAATATTGCTTCATAACCGTGTCTGATGTTTTCAGCTTCCAAGTGGGAAAAACCTGTTTCAAACTTGGTTTGTCAAGAGCTTGCTCAAGAGACTTCTCCAAGTAACAGTTCTTTGATGATATTTTAACATAGCAATGCCCATACACTAAGATGTGAGGGTGCATTTACAGCTATTTAAAGCACTTTTTAGTTTGTATTTGTGTGTGATATGCATCTCTAAATAAATGGGGATACTTGATGAATTCAAAGGTTAACTCAATCTGTACTGTAGCCCATATTTATCAAAACGTTTTACAGCTTTCAGATAACACTGAATAGAATTACATGAACTGCTGAAACATGACTTTAGATCAGTGTTCTAACTTTGAAATTCTTGATAAATATGCGGCTTTCAATTATATGTTTGGTGAAATGCCACAGTTTAAGCATCCACATTCACGTAAATGAAGCACTAATCAAAACACTTTTTAATTCCAGCATAACATTTTTAAGAGGCTTTTTTGTATATGCACAAGCAATCAACTTTCACGACCCTCCCCCTTGCCAATACTGACCATCCAATCATAGCAACTGTAACTACACACTGGTACTGGCACTTCCGACAAGCTTTCAGAATTTAACCATATGCTACCATGCTTCCTGGTGACAAAAAACAGCTTAGAATAGTCTTGCTGGTTGACCAGCATCCAAAACATTTAGTTTAGATTTAATTTAATTTAGTTTATTTTGCACAATTTAAAATAGAAACAAATAGCATACATACAGTGCAGGGAGAGGCAAAAAATCTAATAGGCCTATATAAAGCTGTCACAATTGGCCCCTCCCAGTCCTGTCCATGTACGTTTGTTTTGGTTTTCAAGTCCTGCCCCTTGTTTGGTTACTCCCCCCTGATTGTTTTCACCTGTCCCTCGTTTTCTCTGTGTATTTAAGCCCTGAGTTTGCCCCTTGTGTTTGCTGGTCTTTGTATCGGTCTTTGTTTGATGTATTGGTCTATATTTGCTCGTCGTGTTTGTACCGTTGGTTAGTCTGGTTTTGTCATGTCTGCCTCAAGATCTATCCGTATTGGCTCTTTGACCCTGGACCGTTATGACCCTGATTTTGGATTTACCCTCAATAAAAGTCACTTACCTCCACACATGCGTCCGCTGTCTTGTTCCTCGTTACAAAAGCCTCCACCTAAATAACAATAAAATTACACAATATAGTGAAAAATGCTAAATAATATATAACATAATACTGACATAAAACAAACCTCAAATAGCTTAACTATTAACTTAAATATTAACATTGACATAACACATTACACAAAAAAAAACATTCAAGCATATATGAAATATATATACATGTGTTTATGAAATTGGTGATTTATATAACCATATTAACTCTGGAACAGTAGTAATAATAAACACAATAAATATCCCAATAAATGAAGCAAATAAAACAATAAAAAACTACATTACAGATATTAAGTGATCTTTTAAGTATCTTCTTTAGGATTTTATAGAACAATTTTTTTTTGCCAAATGAGAAAGCCTATTCCATATTTTAGTACCCCTAAATCTTATTAAAATTGACCTCTACAAGTGGGAAATTTAGGAGGATGAAGATCTGAAGATTGACACGTTAAATATAGATGAACGTCTGACTTTACTGTGAAATAATTTTTAAACTGCTCTGGAATATTCCCTTCACTTGAATATATCTTACAAATAAAAATGATCTATTTGAAAAATGTTCATATCATAAATTGTAAGAATTTGAAATTTCTGAAAAAGAGGAGCAGATGACGTATATAAATCTGATCAGGCTACAATCCTAACAACACATTGCTGAAGGACCCAAATTGTGAAGAGTAGTGAAGAAAGTACTTGCCCACAATATATTGCAATATTAAAGGATAAATTAAACTATAATAAGGAGTAAAAAGACTATTTGCATTAACCAGATGACCACCTTGAGGCATCTCAACAGACTCAATTATAATTTTAGATAAATTCATTTATCATTTTTTACCACTAAAAATGATAAAATTTGACTTTTTATATATTTAAAGAAAGTTTATTTAATCTAAACCATGTAGTATAGTCATTTAAACCATTAATATCCTTAATCAATGTGTTGAAATTTAAATGTGAAGTGTCATCTGCAAACATGATTGGAGAAAGAATAATTGAAACATTAGACAGATCATTAATATAAACAAGAAATAATAATGATCCAAAAATGGATCCCTGAGGAACCACGCCCAATAATCTAGTTTGACTGGAATAGCAACATATGCTGGTCTTGGTGCTGATCCTCATAACATCATCCGTTGACGCTGACCAGCATACCAGCACCAAAACTTGACATTATTCTATTTTTGGGTGCCGATTGTGCTTTAGATGTTTGTAGATAATCATTACATTGCCAAGCTTGTTTTGTTACAATGGATGTACAGTTTTTAAAAAGTTTATATATATATATAGCCGTCTTTACCACATTCTCCATCAGTCTAAAGAACGCTTTCATGATGTAAAGAACCCTTTCATCATGCAAAGGGTTAGTTGAGTCTTCAAGGTTCTGTATAGAACCATTTTCTTTACTAAAGATCCCTTGAAGAGTATAGGGGGTGCTTAGCTACGCTAAGGAATAAAATCTACCTAAAAGCCGTGGTGATGGTAAATGTAGCCTGTCATTTTTTTCTATTTCTCAGCAAACCAAAATCAATTTTTGCATTTCTAGTAGTATTTTACTAGTTATTAGGTGGTTACTAGTGCCATGGCCCAACCTTATGTACTATTTGGATGGGATTAGTTTTCCTTGGGGAGGTAGAGTAGTACAGTTTTACCACAGGACATCTATAATGTCTATGACTTGCACAGGATAAGAAATCTTGGTATGAATGACAGAGGTGGGAGCAGTTACTCAATATACATGCTGCCTTTACTTCAGAAATGAGTTGAAAAAATACAAAACCATTTCCTTTAGCCAATTACAGTGGATATAAAAAGTCTACACACCCCTGTTCAAATGCCAGGTTTTTGTGATGTAAAGAAATGACAGCAAGACAAATCATTTCACAACTTTTTCCACCTTTAATGTGACCTATAACCTGTACAATGTAATTGGAAAACAAACAGAAACCTTTACATTGGAAAAATCTAAAATAAAAAACTTAAAATAACCTGGTTGCATAAATATGCACACCCTTAAACTAATACTTTGTTGCAGCACCTTTGGCTTTTATTACAGCACTCAGTCTTTTTGGAGCCTATCAGTGTGGTACATCTTGATGTGGCAATATTTGCCCACTCTTCTTTGCAAAACCGCTCTAATTCTGACAGATTGCGAGGGCATCTCCTGTGCACAGCCCTCTTCAGATCACCCCACAGATTCGGTGGGATTCAGGTATGGACTGGCTGGGCCATTCCAAAGTCTTAATCTTATTCCGGTGAAGCCATTCTTTTGTTGATTTAGATGTGTGCTTTGGGTCATTGTCGTGCTGAAAGATGAAGTTCCTCTTCATCTTCAGCTTGCTAACAGAAGGCTGAAGGTTTTGTGCCAACATTGACTGGTATTTGGAACTGTTCATAATTCCGTCCACCCTGACTAAGGCCCCAGTTCCAGCTGAAGAAAAACAGCCCCAAAACATGACGCTGCCACCACCATGCTTCACTGTAGGTATGGTGTTCTTTTGGTGATGAGCAGTGTTGTTTTTGCGCCAAATATACCTTTTGGAATTATGTCCGAAAAGTTCAACCTTGGTTTCATCAGACAATAACAGATTTTCCCACATGCGTTTGGGAGATTTCAGATGTCTTTTTGCAAAATTAAGCCAGGCTTGGATGTTTTTCTTTGAAAGATAAGGCTTCCACCTTGCCACCCTACCCCATAGCCAAGACATATGAAGAAGATGGGAGATTGTTGTCACATGTACTGCACAGCCAGTACTTGCCAGAAATTCTTGCAGCTCCTTCAGTGTTGCTGTCGGCCTCTTGGCAGCCTCCCTGACCAGTTTTCTTCTTGTCTTATCATCAATTTTGGATGGATGTCCTGTTCTTGGTAATGTCACTGTTGTGCCATGTTTTCTCCACTTGATGATGACAGTCTTCACTGTGTTCCATGGTATATTTAATGACTTGGAAATTCTTTTGTAGCCTTCACCTGACTGATATCTTTGAATAATGAGATCCCTCTGATGCTCTGGCCGATCTTTGCGGACCATGACTTGTGCTGGAAGATGTGGCTACAAAAATGTCAGGACAAGATTACTAGAACAGCTGAACTTTATTTGGGGTTGATCAGAGGCACTTTGACAGAGGCATTGATGACAGGTGTGTGCTGACTCCAATTTAACATGAGTTTGAATGTAATTGGTTAAATCTGACCACAGCCACACCCCAAGTTATAAAAGGGTGTGCACACTTATGCAACCACATTATCTCAGTTGTTTATTTTTACTTCACCTCCCTGAAAGATTTCTGTTTGTTTTTCAATTGCATTGACTTTTTATATCCACTGTATTCTGTTTACACTGACCATCTGTCTTACTGTCTTAAGTAAATGCATTGTCTGATTAACATTGTCATTAGCTTGTGACTATTTTTCATGTCATTTTTATGTTTTAGGGTATGACAGCAGATATCACTTAAATTCTAGCCACAGAATACACAAGTAAATGCTTTTTTTAGCCTCCATACTTAAAAAACTCACAGAATATCATAGCATTTCTACTGATTTGTGCATAATTAATATAACCGGAGGTTATTTTTATGGCTCATAAAAGACACTGGGATCTTAATTGATGTGGGAGCATGCAATCAGAAAAAGTGACAGAAATGGACTAAAAGTGGACTAAAATAACAGAGAAACACTGTTAGTAATTACATTATCTCAACTTCTTATGTACAATTAATCAGATCTGCATAGGGCTTTAAACTGTAAAGCAACTGTACTACTTGTACACTTAAATATTGTTGTTGGTTTGCATTATTATCTCCCACTTATCTCCTACAGAAGCAGTCCTGAAACAACCACATGACCACCTGCTTTTAAGTTAAGAGGTTGGCATCCACTTTACCCCCTCTGGTATGGTAAACAGTGAAGATGATATCCATTTTCTGCTTTTGTTTTGTAAAGTTTTCTCATCTGCTCAGATGGAGGTCACAGCCAGTGCTGCCATGTATCATTTTCAAAAGTTTGAAGTTTGAAGTGCTATTCTACGCCTGTCTTTCACCTCCTCCCAACTAGTGTCAATCCAGCTGACTTTCACCATATCACTGGTGAAACCTCTTATGGAGTGGAAAGTAGTGTGAGCAGGCTGAGTTCATAGGCAAAAGGTGACATATTACCACATCTGGTATTGAGAAGCGTCTGAACTTGTTACTGACATGAATAATTTTCTCTGATTGTGGAAAGTTTCAGCAACGTGCTCAACCCTGGGATAATATAATTAATCCACTAATAATGTGTTTTTGCTATGTAACAAAGACATTTTCGTCTTAACTGTTTTCCAACCTATCTTTATCCTTTAGAATTAAACAGGCTGTTTTTGTTATGGTGAAGACTGACATATGTAAATGAGCTCTGTTGTCACTGGCTACCTGTATCGTGCCTCATTCCAAAGAAGCAGGCCAGGCTTCACTCCATATAGCTTAAAAAAAAAATAAAATAAAATAAAATAAAATAAAATAAGCTTGTTTTATCTGCTGTTTCCATGTAAAATCAAGTTTATGGAATTTATGATGAATTAGACCAGGCAGTGTTACATGTCCATGGTAAAGAACAGAGCACAGTGACACCACTCTGGCCATATTTCATAGATTACCTTCATGCTACTGTGCTAATAACCTAGCTTGTTGGGTATCTCTTAAACCTGCTGTCCAACCATGGAATCATTCCAGGCCCAGACTGCAATATTACTGGCTCCACTAGATTCAGTTAACATGGAGTCTTATTCACGCTTGTCATTTCTTGTGATTTGCGTACACACACAGAGGAGATTCAGCCACATTCCATTTACACCTTGCTACATAAATCTCCCTGATGGAAATTCAGTTTGCATCAGTGCACCTTTTCACATGCAATGCGCATTCTCTTCTGGAATCTTCTCAAATAATGCCTGGCACCACAGCATTTTTGACTCTGTGCAGTTTATGCAGTTTATGCATTTCATGAGAACATGCTCCAGCTTTTACAACACTTACTGTGAAAGAGGAGCTTTTGCTAGCAATTCAGTGAACTACATTTTTGCCATGGGAATGCAACATGTGGCAAAGTCTATCATAGTTTCACTCATATTTGTATATAGACCACTGCAGTCGGCCATCATTCTCTAGTCCGTATTATGCCCGTATTAGGAACTCTGGGGCTAAAATGGATTTCTTTATGGGAAATAAGTGGGGTTTTCGAAAAAGCACCTCTATCGTAACCTGTGGTAAATAAAAATGTTCAGAACCTGATGTGTTTTGTCCTGTGTACATTTTCCTCCCGCATATCATTGGATCCTCTGAATTATGGGGTTGTTAAAGAGTCTTCATAATAAAACTGCTACATGGAAGCTAATGCTACTGCGCATCAATTTGATGTCACTAAGCTACACGAAAGTATGGTGGGCTAGGGCAAGCTGTGCTACCTTATTGAAATGTCCTATCATAATGCATTTTTATAGAGGACCCCGTAAATAAAACTTCTAGGTAGGACATTTTGATAGCCTAAAGTTATTTATGAAAAAATACTACCAGTGTTAAAACTACCTAGGTAGTTTTAGCTACTTTTTCACCAGCTTCTTGTTTGAATTTCCCCATTTCACCTTAAATGATGCAGGAGTAGTGATTAGCTGTCATAAATATTACCAAATGTGACAAAACAATTCTGACCTGTTGGTTCTGTGAAAGAGCAAAATTAAATTATCGTTGGAAATGAAGTAACCTACTCATATCACACCTTTCAACTCTCCACGAAGCTGAAGACAGCTTGTTTTTTGCCAGCTGCTTGTTTGACTTTTCCCATTCCACCTTAAATGGCGCAGTAAGTGCGGCATTGTTGTTTAAGGCGGAATGGGAGAATTCAAATAGAAAGCTGGTGAATGTCCTGAGAAAGTGGATATTTTGAGAGCCTAAATCAGCTTATCAGGGGGTCAGCAGTGATATTAAGCTGAGTGTGTACTGAGTTAGTTTGAGTGCAGGCAAGTTTGTAGAGCTTTTCAAAGGAAGCTATGAACTCAACAGAGAGAACTGTCGTGTTTCAGTGAGTATCAGATGATGATGAGTCGATGCATGGCACCGACTGCAGAATGATAGCGCAACTACAGTGATCTATTATATTTAACTTTAATATGTTTCTGTTTGGTAGTAGCGTGGCATGGTGGTGCGGTGGATAGTGCTGCTGCCTCACAGCAAGAGGGGCCTGGGTCCTGACTGGGCATCCAGGATCCTTTCTGTGTGGAGTTTGAATGTTCTCCCGTCTCTGCGTGGGTTTCCTTCGGGTAAAATGTATGTCATCTGTCTGCCCTGCAATGGTCCAGGGTGTATCCTGCCTTCCACTCGATGACTGCTGGGATAGGCTCCAGCTCCCAATGCAACCCAGAAAGATAAGCAGCCTAGACATTGTGTGTGTGTGTTTGGTGAACATTTTACAAAGTATAAGTTATTAAAGACTTGAATGAAATAGCATGGCTGTATCACTAACTAGGCTAACAACTCTAGCTAATGTTTGCTAGGCCTAGTGAAAATCTATTTCTCCGACAAACTAACATGTTGGCATGTCGTCCTCTGAGAAGAAAAGTTCACCTGTAAGAAGATAAAAAATCTCAATCAGCATAAAACACTGTGCAAGTTAGATCTGCTGGCTCATCTGAAGAGGCAGCCTCTAATCATCCAACATAGAAAAAAAAACCTACAGAATGTTTGATTGCTGTGAATGATTACAGATGCATTTGTGGATCTGTTTGGATGAGGTACAGCCACGTAGATTGCACCTTGAAGAAAAAGATACATTTGCACTTGGACTAGCTGTGTCTAATACGTCCCAAATCATGTCCTAAAGTGGTCTCAGCATATGGACAGCAATGTATCTTGGTAGTGCTTGCACTTATTTTCATGATTAGGTAGTTGTCCAGCTGGTGAAGTGTAAATTAGTGTAAATTGGCTCTAAGGTGCTGCTTCCTGCTGTCAGATCCAGGGTTGTATGCTAAGGTGTGGATGAGACTAACATGTTATGGCATGCTAGTAGGCTAACAGCATGATGTTTCCTGCTGGATGTGGACAGCTAAAGGGGGTTCAGAACTTTACTGGTCCTCTTGTCAGATGTAAATAATGAAAGAGGCTTCAGGGAGCTTACGTCCTTGTTAGTAAAAGACAGATTTCTTGTTCCTTGGTCTTTTCACAGGTAATACAAGGCTGAAGGGTGGCACCAGATAATAATTTACCATGTAGGATAGTAGTTCATAGACCTTGTCCTCAATAATATGTTTGAAAATGCATGCCTTTTCCTCTCTTCTGGCTTTTCATCCTCCATGTCTATTTGAGAATGCTCTCCAGGAATGGAAAAGCATTTGGAAATACTGTTTTCAAATTGTAGGGTAGATGCTGGGGACCACTGACCGTATAAGTGTTTTCAAAAATGCTGGTTTCTGTCATCCTGCGACAGGCCCCCCGGTCACCACATGATACCAGCTCCAGCACATCCAGAATGGAGGACAACTTCATTAGAATGTCACTGTTAATCACTCTCTTGACATTTGGTCATTTCTTTAGAATTAAATCCCACAGCATTCTTAATTACAAGACAAGCACCTTGCATTGCTGTGCAACAGACCTCAGAGAGCTCACTTGCTATCGACTTGGTTTTGCTGTGTAGCTTAGCCATCTATTCTGTCCGGGGGGTCTCTCTTAGGAAACAGGATTTATGGCTCAGCCAGCAAACTTCAAGCGTAGTTCAGTCTAACTCTGGATTTTCTGTCTCACAACGGCGGATCACTTTTTGGCAGCTTGTACTGCACACATAACCTACTCAAAGGAAGGTTAAGTTTGGGGTTTTGAATCATAAACACTTCTTTGACCAGTCAACGCAAGCTTCTAACTAATCAGGGCTGATGGAGGTGGAAGCTTGTGGTGAGTTTCTTTTTCTTTTGTGGTGTTTGTGCCTTCAGTCACTTAAAATATTACTTTTTAGCAAAGGAAGCATATCATACAATGTAGATATTTTGGATTACATGCTTTTTTAGGTTTCATGAGGCTGAAAAGTCAGGAAGCAATGTTCTGGTGTTGGAGATCTAGTACCTTGGATCATTCAGATTCATCATACCTGGCTGTAATGCTCAGATGGCCCTAAAGACCTTGGGTATCTGATTCAGGTGTGTTAGGTCAAGGTTGGAGCTGACTTCTAGAACACCAAGACTGCGCACCTTTGTTTCAGGATCATCACATTTTCATTAGATCTGTACCTAGACAAAAGATTATGACATGCTCCACAACAAGCAACCTGGCTCAGATCCAGATTTTTGGCTGCTTCAATGTGGATGGAATACCTTTTACAAATGCCATATTAGTGTCTACAAGGTCTTAGCTAGTTAGATCTGACTGTTTTGAACAAACAGCAAAGCAAGAGTTGAAAAGTTAGACATCAGCAGAGCACCTGGAGACACTCGTTCTTCACTAATTTTGGACAGAAAATATAATTTGATTTGTATCTGTGGGATTCACATTGACACCCAGATGTGAACAAGTTTGCTGTAGTACATTAAGCATCAAGGGTGTTTTTTTTTTTTTTTTTTTAAATGAAATCCAATCTGTCACTTAGCAGAAGTAATGACAGCATTCTAAACAGTGTCTCGGTAATTGCTTTAATTGCACGGCCCTAAGTCTCTTTAGGTTATATTAGCGCTTTCATCTGGCACTGCCATCAGCTTCGGGAACAGGAATGACGCAGAGTTCCGACACATGAGCATGTCTCTCATTAGTCGAATGCAAGAGCAGTGTTAGAAAACCACCCAGAGCATAGCTTGCAGGCTTGGCTGCCTGCTAGCGCCAACAGTTGCATTATCAAACATGCTCATTGGTGGATTTACAGAAGCTGTTAGCTGTTATCGCAAATCAGTAGCAAGACCAAGCAGCTAAATTGATCAGTATGAATGAGCATAGCTGGTCATCAGCAAAATGTATATGTTTTGTTTTGGACGCTGGTAAGCTGGATGACCAACTAGACCCATATAAACCAACTTAGACCAGTTTAGACCAGCACAGAATTCATGTTGGTTGATGCTGGTTTTGCAGCAGGGTTGGTGAATAGTGAATGTGCTAACAAATCTTTGGTCATGGGAATGTTTTTTTGAAGGTTTAAGTAAAGTACATCTGTTGTTCTACAGCCATAATAGTCTTTGAAGTGAGATTTTCTGGTTTAAGAACTACAAAATACCCTCTGGAATGGATTGTTGTGGGTGTCTGTTTGATTTTTTTTCCTATTAGCTGGGAAACCAGAAGGAAACAATTAGCTAACATAACTTTTCAGAAGCCAAATATTTTAAGCCTTTAAGTCGTCAATACAGTGATGAGAACTCATTAATCAAAAAAACAAAAATGAGTTGTAAGATGTCGAGGACCACAAGCTAAAAGCTACAGGCAGCATCTGTGGAAAGGATTTTGTGCTAAAAAAGCAGCTTTTCCTTAAAAATGTGTAATAACTGAGGTAAGATTTACGCTAATGCTAGCTTGGTTGTTTTGATTAGCCTATAGATCAGTTGCTAGGCTAGCAGTCAGGAATTGTTGACAACAGAGGGATTCTCATTGGTAGTTCTGATGTATTTGTGTAATGCATGCTGTGTGCTGTAGTAGGAGAACCAAAATATGAAAAAAATCTTGAACTCTGTCCAAGGAGGAATAATGCTGCGCTACATAACAGGACAAACACCATTCAACTGTAATTTTAGGCCCCTAAATCCAGAACTAAGCTAATCATTCAAGCATGTTATGTCTTTTTCTAACCATGTCTACTCAAATCAGCGCTGCTCCATGTTTTTGCCTTTGGCTTGTCAGCTTTTTGTCGTGCTAGTAAGGTCCCTTGCTAAGCAAGTCCAGGCATCCTCACTGCGCTGAGAACACAAGTGTGTACTTGCTGTCTCGCTCTGCACAAAGACTTGATTTCACAAACACTTAGGTGATCTGAGCTTTAAATAGAAGTTTTAATCATATTTCCATATGTTAAACACACTGAGGATACGAGGGGGAGAAATTACTTTGGGGAATCTTTGGAAATCCAGTTAATTTGCTCCCTGGCCAGAATTAAGCCCCAAGCTCTCATAAATTACCATTTCATTAAGATTCAGAAGGCAAACAGATTTAAATATTCATGGGTTCCCTCCCCTCTTTGATTAGATTTTAATTACATGACTTTGTCTTAAACAAATGGGGAGGGGGGCACTGGGATAAAGGAGCTATTTGTTTCGAGGGATAATGAGCGCACCTGAAAGGTAGAGGTGCGGTGAGGAGAGGTATCATTCAGTGGCGGAGACAAAAAGGCCCCTTGGGGCCCTTCCCCTCGCGCTTTGTCTCATTTGTTTCGAAGAAGAGGTGGGGGGAGAAAAAAAGACATGATAGAATGAGAAGTTCCTGACTCGCGGCTGCCGAAGCCCGAGGATCCTTTCGCGACTTGTCAGGGAGTATCAGGACCTTGGCTGGCTCTCGAGAACAAATTTATCCTCAAAGTAGCTCCCGCCTTCGCCGTTCCCTGGCCTACTGAAAATTTCATGACCTCTAACAATTATTCAAAGGAGCGCCGTACACGACTCAATCACATTATAAACACTGTTACACACATCAGCTTTGAGGCTTTTTTCCCCTCCCAAAAGGAATTGAAATATGCATGCGATTCCATTCCATTATTAATTTGCCCCAGACACGATGCATGTGTCATAGCCAAGGACGAGATTGTGGTCCGCCATGGTCATGACGGGCAGAGCAGAATGAAATCAATTATGAAATTCCAGTTTTTCCCAGCACTCTCATGAGCTTTTTGCTTCTCTGCCAAAACACACACAAAGACAATATTAGCCAAACGATTTTGAGGAGATCTCCAGAGGCGCACGGCTTTGCATCATCCCTGAAATCACACATTTACATAATAGGCGATGTCTACTGTCAATTTGCTCAAAATCTCTCCGTGTTATCTTCCATTGCTCTCTATGGGCCAAACCCTGGCATGTTTAAATGGCCTTTTTTGAAACTTGGAGCGTCCATCACCTCTAAATGATTCGTGACCTGCCCAATTTAGGTCTCCACATGGGAGCTGTGGGCCTGGGGCAGGGTTTTGCAGAAACTGGGACGTTCCTCATTAATTCCTATAGGCTACACGAATTCTGACACCATGTTGGTTTGCTATCCTCAATCAAGCACATTTGAAAAGCTGGAGTTTAATATGACTATACATAATAGCAGCTGTTTTTAATGATTATTAATTAATACAGATACAGCATACCTAAGCATATATACTGTACACTTACTGGCCACTTTATTAGAGACCCACCACTTGTAGCTCCACCTTGCTGCAGACTGTAGTCCATGGGCTCCCAGTCCTGGTTCTGGAGATTGACAAGCCTTCATATTTTAGCTCCAACCCTAATACAACACACCTAATCCAGGTAATGAAATGAAGATAATGAAGAGCCAGGTGTGTTGGATCTGGAATCCCCTGGGTGGGACATCTCCAAGACTAGGATTGGCAGCCCTGCTGTAGCCCAGTTTAGCACAATCTGTGTTCGCCAGCCTTTCATAGGTATCCACTTCACAGTTGGCCACTTTCTGACCACAGAGCTGTTCTTTGCTGGATTTTTTTGGAATGGTGGAACACTTTCAACCTAGCATTGACACTGCTGTATTGGATACACTCGTACTAGCACCACACAGATTACCATGCCATTGTCAACGGTGCCACTGCTGTGCTGAGAATGATCCACCACCCAAATAATATCTGGTCATCAGCTGTCCTGTGGTCAGACACTAGCCAATGTTTAGATGAAAGGTGGTCAGAAATTGTACATGACAACAAATGAGCTACAGTTTGTGATTGTACTGTTACACTGTCAGAAAAAAAGTATTGCACAAGGACATTTTATTCTCAAGGTACAAACAATGCAAATGTACCCTCAAATGATTTTAAGGTCAAACTATGCACTTAAAATATGTTTTTCTCAGGAGAGAGTTACATAATTATGCCTTTTCATAACCTAATATCTTAAAATAGAAAAGTAAAATAATAAGGCTGGAGACAAGACAAAAAATGTGGTGTTACTAAAACTTATTATGGTACAATTATCTTCCCTGACTAAAGGTACTGAAGACATGCCTTTGAGGGTACCTTTATACCCCTACAGTGGACCTAACATTGGCGTAGGGTATGCAGGGTATGCATTTGTCTGAGTAGACCTATTTCAGTGAAGTTTGTACCATCTTGATATGAAGTGTGTTGCTATATGTTATACCTTGACTTGTGACTGTACCATTAGGTCAGATGTTTGCAAAAACAATTGTTAAGCCGAACTGACACTAAATGTAACTGGTTTGAATGTTATTTGGCTCTCAATCTGGTAATGCATAGTTATTTACATTACTTACGATTCTTATATCAAGATGTACACTTAGGTTTTATAGTGCACCTTAAAAAAATATATTTTACACTAAAGTCTTCAATCTTGTATCTTAAAGCTATCATAAAACAAAAGTCAGCTTAGAGGCATTAACCACTTCAGACGTCTGGTTCCTATCACCACCACTGAATAATTCTGATTTGGGTAATGAATCACTTTACATCAAAGCCACTCTAAATGACTCCTCATGGTTTAATTAAGATTCCATTTTTGCAAAAATCGAAACCCTCTAAGTTGAGGGTCTGTATCTTTTCAGAACAATTCTCACAGCAAGCATTTCAGCACTCTACACCTCTACACCTCTATCAGAGAAGAAATATACTATACTGTATACTAATGTTCTACACAACACAAAACAGCCTTTCTGGATTAATTTGTATTAATATTTATGTGATTAAGTCAAATAATTTTATTAATAATGATAAGATTGAATCAATTTTCTCTCTCAGGTGAACATATAGTGTAATTTGTAATATCGACATTTCAATATACCCTCAGTTTAGCCTGAAAATGCAAGTTATCTTAGAAGAGTTTTCTGGAGAGACAGACATGTCCATGGCTGGATTTCTATTTTTATGCATGTGGCTTCTCAGCCATCACACTTGCTATAAATGGTCTTGCAGGAGAAGAAGGTGCAGGCCAGCCACATCTCCCTTATCTGCTAACATAAACACTTCAGCTCTGCTAACACACGCTCGTCTGCTCGCCGAGGCGGCTATCTTGCCTCGACATCGGCCTGCGCCGGGGCAGTAATAAGGGCCGATAAATCAGCTCTTTCCGCTGGTAATTGTGCCTTTTGGGGATTTGTAGGCTCCATCTAATAGCCCTCTTAAACACACTGATTAAGATGACGGTGCACGCTGACTCGTCAGATTTAGCCACACGCCTCCTTCACCGGTAGTTCTCCTGTACAGACTCCTCCTGTGTTCCTACAGTAGGTCAGACTGTGGGGAGGAGGCCGCAAAATGTCGACTCCTCTGCACACCCCCAAAAAATGTGTCAAGCCCAAAATAGCAAAACAAGCTTTAATGTTCTTAACAAATCATTAGCAAGCAAATTAGGAAGAATTAAATAAACAAAATAAAAATGTGTAGGATAGCATTTCTTTAAATGTGGAAGGACTGTGGGTAAACTTGCAGATGCTCTGTTACGGACAGAAGAGTCAATGTTGTTCCGCTCAGCATTGATGGCTTCAGACAGCTGAAAAACATTGACAAGCTAGTTTGTGTTTAATATGAAACCAAATATTCTCTGTAGGGTTTAAATCTGGACTCTGGCTTTGTCCTTTGTTTTGCACAGGCTTGGACACTAATGTTTGCTTAACCTTGTGGCAAATTGAATTAGGGGTGTTTCAACATATCACAGCACTCGACACACACAAGCAGGTGATGAACACCACCACCTGCACTTGGATTTAACACTACAGGCAGGCTTTAATCCTTAAGCAACTGCTTTGAACACTTTCTTTATAACTTTTTGAACATTTTCACTTTTTCCTTCATTTCTTTTGTGTTTATACAGCCATATGCAAAATTACATGATTTTCTTAGTGAAATATGTTGACACGTCCTCTACAGAGAACAGACCTCTGCACATTTTAATGCACCACTACTGTTGTTTTTCCAATATGTTAAATAAATAAATTAGAAAAGGGCAAATCTCTAAAAAGCTATTAATTAAAGCCAAAATAGTTATTGTTCTAAAATTACACTTGTGTGTTTGTGCATGTGTGTGTGTGTGTGTGTGTGTGTGTATGACCTGGTCTGAGTGGAGTTTTAAACACCTCAGTGTCACTGCTGGACTGAGAACAGTCAACCAACCAAAAATATCCAGCCAACAGCGACCTGTGGCCAGGGTCCTGTGACCACTGATGGAGGACTAGATGATTATCTCATACTGTACAGCCAGAGGTGAGCTGTTGTGTCTGGTTTTATATCTACAATGACAAGGTAGGAGTATCTAATAGAGTGGACAGTGAGTGGACACTTCAGCAGCACTGCTGTGTCTGATCCACTTGTATCAGCACAACACACACTAGCACATCACCACCACGTCAGTGTTACTGCAGTGCTGAGAATGACCCACCACCCAAAAAGTACCTGCTCTGTGAGGGTCCATGGGTGTCCTAATCCCTGAAGAACAGGGTAAAAGGGGACAAATAAAGTATCAGAGAAACAGATGGACTACAGTCTGTAACTGTAGAAATACAAAGTGCATCTATATAGTAAGGGGAGCTGATAAAATGGACAACACACACACACACACACACACACACACATATATATATATATATATATATATATATATATATATAGGTCAGAGTCCAGAAGCACAAACTGACTTGGCAATGTTTTCCAACTGTTTTGCACCATCAATACTAAGAGAAACAACATTGACTGTTCTGTCTGTAAAAGGCTGTCTGCAGGTTTACCCACAAGACTTCTACATTTAAAGGAATCAAAGAGTAAAGCTTTCCCACACTAACTTACTGCACTTATTGGCAATGTCTATTTATACTCACTGAATGCAGCACTGACAGCCTGACTGTGTGCACTAACTTCAGCTGGTAATTCATGTGACTAGAACAACAAAGCGCTCATTTTTGCTGCAGTTTTAATATTTTTCATGAACTAAAATGAGGCAATACTGGAGAAAAAGCTGTCTTTAAGGGAGAACTGGAGAGTAAAGGTATTGGTTCGTTCATTCATTTATTCATTCCAACAAATGAGTCAACTTTCCACTCATGGCTCAATCATTATTAAATAAATAAAATGGTAAAATATCAGTCTAGTAATAACAGTTACTAATGCTGAAACATTAGGACAAAAGTTTGATGATGATGTTTTGGATAGTGTACTTGCCATGTTTGTAAATGATTATTTATCTGTTATTTTTGTCTAAAATAAAACGAAACATCCTTCAGATCAACTTAAGTTGTTGCACTCAAAATCAACTGTACTTTTAATAGTCACATGCACAAAATAGATTTCTTTAAAAACACACATGTACAGATATAGAACTGCAGATGTAAACACTAGCAATAACAAATCAGGCAGAAAGAGAGTGGTTGGTAATGATGCAGAGCTTAAAAGAAAAGGCAGAATCATTATATTGCTAAATTGTAAGCTAATACTGCTACATTGCTATCAAGGAATAGTATAAAATAGCACATAATTATGTGTTACATAGTAAAATTGTGCTGTTTACTCCAAGTGTACATAGCAGCATTATTTTATTATGCATTTAGAGTTCAAAGTGCTATTTTATACTATTCCCTGATCTGCCTTATCTACTTGTCTAAGGATATAAAAGCTTAATGTTTTGCCTATTTCTTTGCATGTAAGTGTACATGTTCTTTAACTCTCCTGTTATCCTTGGAGTCCACTTGACCCCGTTCAGTGGTGAACATCTCTAAATAAATGATTGACATCATTTCTTTGCTTAATTTTTAATGACTTTTCCTAATTTTATCGGGACAACTGAGTAAACCTAAAATTAACATGATGATATGCAACACTTTACGGTGGGTTACTGTTCATAAGGCTACATGACACCTACATAAGGTTGTCATTACAACTGACATAACCCTACATAACTGTTTATAAATGCTTATTACAACAGGCACCTTCTGTCATAAAGGCTACTTTAGCTGACTTTGATCTAAACTGGCAAATGTAACCTTTATAGTGAATGACGCTTATCGGAACAAGCATTTATAAACAGTTATGTAGGGTTATGTAGGTGTCATGTTGCTGATATGGTTTCAGTGTCCTGTACACATTTTTTATGCATCAGTGTTCTCTGGGTTCACTTTGACCCCAGGCTGTTTTAGGTGTGTAAAACGTAAGAAATATTTGGTTGTTTTGGATGATACTGTGATCAGTATTACATGCAATTTTATAATCTTCATAAAGCTTCCCTCTGTGGCACTACCATAACAGAACCATACCTGTAGTACTGCGAGAGCCCATGAAAGTTCACACAATGTGGAGGGAGAGTAAAATTCCCAGAGGTTTAAATTGCTGGGGTCAAACATCAGGTGGCTTAAGCATTTGGTAGTTGAGGCAAGATATTGAAGCCCAAGCCATAAAACAAAACTACTGCATAAAACCAGAAAATAAACTTGAGTTTTTTTTTATTTATAAAGCACTCTTTATACCTGTGGCAGCTCTAAATGCAGTAATCAGATTTCTCAGTGCAGGTAAACTCTGCGCATGTGCAAAAACAGACGCAGGTACTGGAAATAAGCGAAAAATGTTGCCGCAAGACGGCAGCAAAACACTTTAAAAGCGACACTGAAACCAACTATGTTTGAAGAAATGAAGGATCTAAATATTCATCTTCTAGATGATGGATGCTCATATTTTGAGGTAAAGTGGTGCCATGAAATTTGTTTACATCACATCCTCTTCTGTGAGTTTACTGGCTGGTTGTAAAGCAGAAACTCAGAGTTTTCACATTATCTGATTACTCAAGTACATATAAACTTAAAATTCAATGCTAAGTTAAAGAGATGTGTGATCTCTTTGTAAAAGATGAAATGGAGTTCTATGGTTTATAAGCATAATAACCGAAAAAGATAACAGCAACTACTCCATATTGTTTAAAAGGGTTAGTAAAATATACAGTAGCAATATTACTGACCTAAAAACCCCCAAAAAACATGTATGTCCATTTTTCTGCATCATTTGAACTGGGCAGCTGTTTTTCGCATTGTGTGAACATGTTATAAAGAATGGAAATGCTGCAAAATGACTTGGAATAAAATATCTTTACATTAATTTATATTAATATGTGTATTTATATTAATGAATGCCTTCTCCTGTAAATGTCCCATTTTGGAGATTCATAACAGAGGCGGTACACAGCAGGCCGTTTCTTTAGTTGTGTATGTGTTTAGGAAGTGTAAACTGTATGCAGTGTGTGAAATGCACCTGCTTTGAGTTGTACAGTGTTTAGCTTGCAGGACAGCTTTTAATTACAAATTGTTTTGCCTGCCACATCTTCACCTTAACGTTTTGCTTGTAAGCTTATTGTTCACATCAACACT
This sequence comes from Pygocentrus nattereri, assembly GCF_015220715.1. Classification (NCBI taxonomy): domain Eukaryota; kingdom Metazoa; phylum Chordata; class Actinopteri; order Characiformes; family Serrasalmidae; genus Pygocentrus; species Pygocentrus nattereri. The sequence goes on from NC_051216.1 coordinate 39,186,138, forward strand.
ATTTTCTCCATTAAATTGTGTGTGCTCTTTTCAGTTGATGTGAGAAGGTGGCTTTGGTAGACTGTTCTGTTTGCAGTTTGGAAAACAAATGATAAAAGACAGTTCTACCAAGGACCCACTATTCTAGGCTGCAGCCCAGCTTTTGGAATGCAGCTACAGTGTGTGCTCACAACAGAAGTGGTCCAATTTTTTTAGCATCTAATTACATTTGAGTGGCATTCTGATGCCTCTCCCAGAAGAACTGGGATCAGCTAATTAGTGAATTAACAGATCTGTAGGGTCCAATACTAGTAGGGTCCAGAAGACTAAAGGGGAATTCCACCCATTTTTAAAATGTTTTACATAATTCTACTGTTGTAAACAAAATCATTCATAGCGTTTGTATTTACTATCCAAAACCACAGTGAACCTACATGCATCTGCTTAGTTTGTAATGGAACTTAGATAATGGGAAAATAGTGATAAATCAGACAAGGTACATTTTTTAGGGGAATATTTTGCCTCTCAATGCCCTGCATGCACCCCTCCACCATGCATGGATTAAAATAAACAGATTAATATTTTAGGACATTTTAGGCCAAAAGTTTACCACAAAACTGTCATGAAACAATGTCTCAAACATCTCAGACCATCTACTAACATTCTGCGAGGGAGCTTTTAGAGGTGGGTGTCTGGTTCCTATCACCACCAGTTCTCTAGAATGGAGCATTTCACATCAAACCACTCTGAATGACTTAATTTACATCTTAACCATTTAATTATTTAAATATATTTTGAAAAATTGGTGGAGTTCCCCTTTAAAAGGTATCAGACTGTGCATATGTGTTACTGCTAAGATAGTACACTAGCTTGTTTCTTCTTTCTAAACTTGTTAATCTGGGTGGTGAAAAACTGCTACACTTACTAGAAGCTGTGGCAAGAAATTTCAGTCACTGACTCTCATGTAAAGGTTGTGTCTGATTCGTTAGAGCCTTCGGAGCATGACGGTCCTCCGCCCCACATCTTCGCTGGTGGCCCTGGGCTCAGTGCCAGTTCAAAGCAATTTCCAGCTAAATATGGTTCTGATATGGATACTAAAAGACTGGGAGATAAGCAACGCAGAGCCACTTGTCTTCCACACGCTGCTTCCTCCATTAATGAAAGGATTCAGTGCTCAATGGTCCGTCAGAGGCCGAAGCGATGGCTTGGCCACTGCTCAGAGAGAATGTCCGTGCTCCCGAGATGAATGCCATCACTCTGCTCATTGTTCCAGACAATGAGAGCCACCCATGCCAGCGTACACTCAAATTGCTGCTTCCCGCAGCTGTAGCCTGTTGGTCTGCTATGGTGAAAACAGTCTATTGTTTTTTTTTTGTGTGTTGAATTTGAATTATATTTTTCATTAGTTGCTATGCAGTCAGGTTGATTTTTTTTTTTGGCTCATTTTTTCTTCCCCAGTTTTCTCATGGCCTAATCTGCCAGCCAGGTTTCAACATCTCATGATGCTGCCAAGCTGAGAGGGTGAAGGCCAATTCATGCTTGCTCTGAAACATGTGAGATCAGCCACTGCATCTTTTCTAAGTGTTGCTATGCAATGTCATTGGACAGCTCCACATGCTTGGTGGACCAAGCGTGTGGAACTGTCACCACTACTTTGTTGAATGATGGTGGACCCTGTTGGGACCACTGGTCACAGATGGCTATGGCATCACTGGGGATTGAACTCCTAGTCAATCAAAAAGGGCCAGTGTGGCTGTCAGTTTCATTACAAACGAGTGGGAGCTCAGCTAATCAGTTGTTTGAAGAAATTGATTTAATGAGTAAAATTAGGAAAGTTGCTGCTTGTTTGGATTAGGTCACCAGTATTCCAGGGACATTTACAGTTCAGTGGTCAATATATCATTAAAACACCCAATGTTTTTGTCTATGAAATATTAAAAGGGGGGACATCGCTTGTTTCATGTATTTTGACCATAGTAACTGTTGTATTGTATTAAATTATGGTCTGACTAGGCATTATCTAACTTTGTCAACTGTGTCAGAAAATCAGACAGTAGTCTGCCATGGTGAGTGAAGCTGTAGTAAACAATGGAACTCTCAATAAAGAAAAATGGTCAACATGCATGGGAATAAGTCACAGTAGTCCTATAAAAGATTTGTATTTCTTACTTTCCCCCTAACATTAGTTGTCATTCATCACTGTTTAGAAATAATGTCACTATGTCACGGACTCCATCTCCCAGAACCCCACACCCCTCCACCTTTCAGCGTCACTTGATTACTGATTAACCTCACCTGTTAATTGTTTCATGTGGCTTATTAGTTTAGTGTATAAGGCTAGGCTTTAGCATAGGATCTTTACAAAGTATTGCCTTTGTTTACAGAGCATTACTGAGCCTTCCAATCTGTTTGTTTGCTTTAGCACTGTGTATGACCATTGCTTTATTTTGTTTTTGACCATGCCTTTTACCTTGCCCTTTCGGTATTGTTGTGATTTCTGGTTTGACCTCCTTTTCTGGATTTTGGACTTTGTTTTTTGAACTTCTGTCATGGCTACTGTTTTGGTGATCTGGCTTTGGATGGGTTGATTTTAGATACTCCTTAATAAACCTTTTTTACTTCAGTGTGGTCTGCAAGCATCTGAAGTATAAAGGGTCTCAAAAGTCAGTAAGTCTGGTGGCTTAGTTAGGGACAAGGCAGAGATATGTTTGCCACAAAAGATCTAGTGGTTGTTTGAGCCTATAATTTATATTCATAGTAATATTTTAGTGGCACAGTGGTGGGTAGCGCTGTCGCCTCTCAGCAAGAAGGGCCTGGGTTCGATTCCCCATCTGAGCGACCAGGGTCCTTTCTGTGTGGAGTTTGCATGTTCTCCCTGTGTCTGCTTCGGTTTCCTCCCACTGTCCAAAGACATGCAGTCAGGCCAATAAGACATGGTAAATTGCCCCTAGGTGTGAGTGTGAATGTGTATGTCTGTCTGTCTGTCTGCCCTGCGATGGACTGCTGACCTGTCCATGGTGTTTCCTGCCTTCTGCCTGGTGACAGCTGGGATAGGCTCCATCTTCCCCTGTGACCCAGAAGGAGAAGTGGCTTAGAAGGTGTGTGTGTGTGTCTGTGTGTGTGTGTAAATATTTTGGCAGTAAAAAGAGACCCTATAGATGGCTGCAGCCCTTAGGAAACCCCTAGAAGAAATGTTGATATCCTCCTGATTCTGTTTAGGATCATCTAGCAGAAAATCAAAGTTGACTGCACTCTGTTCTGCTATTGTGCTGAAGTGCCAAAAAAGTAGAAGCAGCTTTTTTATACTTAAAATAGCAATTTTTGACATTCCTTTTTTTTCAGAACTTTCAGGGACTTTTTCTCCTCTTGGCACTTTTTACTTCATGCACTCTGCTCTAAGGGCTTGTAGAGTTCCATGGGATAGTTCATTAAAGCCCCATCCTCTGGTTGAGCTCCTTACTGTATTGCTTAACTCAGGATCTTGAATCATTGCTTTATTGTACACACTTAAAAATTTTGGTTCTTCAAGGGTTCTTTAGTAAAGAAAATAGTTCTATATACAGCCACAAACTCTCAAAGAGCCCTTTGCACAAATGAAAAGGTTATTTGCATTGTGATGGGGTTCTTTCGATTGATGGAGAATGTGCTGTAGATGGTTCTATATAGAACTTTTTGAAAAGGGTTCTGCTATTGTCACGATGTTTAAGCTTGCTAAACAGAAGAACCCTATTTTGGGTGAAAAAGGTTCAGTATAGCACCATATACTACACATTCTCCATTCTCCATCCAGTCTGAAAATGATTTTATCATGCAAAAAACTTGTGGCTCTAAATAGAACCATTGCCTTAGCTCCTCTTCCAAATGAAACTTACTACTGACAAAAACTGCAGCAGCCCTTTTTTGTCAGTTGGCACTTTTCTTTATTTTGTTAAGGAAAGTCCAATTTAAGCAAGGAAGGTTTTGTAATATGGTTATTGAATTTATTTCTGAACTATTAGATATAAGGTTACCAATGTGCCCGTCTCCTCTGTTGCTATGTAATGACTCTGATATCAGCCTAAATCTCCAAAATTGAAGGCTTATCATGGCAGGTTTGATGAGCTTCTGTAAAAACTATTTTAAGGCACTACTGTGAGCCTGATATTCTGTCAAAGAAAGTATAGCTACAGTACCGCTTTGGCATTCTGACCACTGAACCGTTCCACAGCTAAGCTTCTTAATGAAACTCCAATTACTCCAGGTAGCTGGTCAAATGCTATATGATTTGTGAAAGATATTTGAAAAAGTATGTGTGGAGAGGTCTTATGCCTGTTCCCTGAGAGGTTTTATCCTCTTTTTTGTTGTATTGTTTGTTGATTCTGTTACACTGAATTGCAATGTTTATTATTATCCTTATGGCATATTTGTTATGCATGCATATCTATGTAAAACCCAATAAAACACCATTCACAAAAACCAAAAAGATCAATGTTCATACTTCTCCCATGAATGCATTAATTTTTGTAGCTACTGTTGCCAAACCAGTAGAAGCTTTACAGAATGATGCCAAACTCTCCTTAAATATAATAGCTGCGTTCCAAAGCCTGGGCTGCAGCCGAGGTAGTGCGGGTCGGGTCCTCGGTAGGACTGTCCTATGAAGACTCCTTAGTAGCCTATTGGTCACACAAATGGAACAGTCCTAACAAGGCCGTTTGGTGACGTCACCAGAGAGGCGTGACATTTGTGAGGGAATTAGGGGGAGAAAGTGGAGCCTGTTACATTGTGTTTGTTGCCTTTTTATTTCTTCACGGAAATAATGTTCTCATGTAGTACAATAAACCACATATGTACAAATACTTCTATAACCTCATTTCCAAAAATGATGCACAAAATTTAAATAAAAACAAAATGATGAGCAAATTATTTAAACCCTATATTTAATTGAAAATAGTACAAACACAACATATCCAATGTCAAAACTGAGGAATTTTATGGTATCTTGAAAAATATTTGCCCATTTAGAATTTGACACAACAACACATTCCAAAAAATTGAGGACAGGTGCAAGAAAAGGCTGGTAAAGTTGTGTAATGCTAAAAAAACACCTGGTGGTTAATTACAGGTCAGTAACACGATATGGGTATAAAAAAAGCATCCCAGAGAATCTTTCAGAAGGAAAGATGAGGAGTTCACCGCTCTGAGAAAGACTGCACAATCAGAGAACTTTTGCTTTTCATCTTCTGCAGTACAAACAGAAAAAGTCTATCTTAAATAGGTTTTTCCCAGTGAAAAGTACATATTTATACCTTTTTATAACCTAATGTTTTAAAACAGACCAATACAATTAAAAGCCTGGAGACAATACAACTGAGAAAATATAATGTCATTGGTTGTGGTACAATTATGTCCTCTGACTGAAGGTATTGAGATGTACCCTTGAGGCTACCACCCCAGTGACAGTTTACTACCTTTATTTCTGAGAATGTAGGCTTTGGAACTCAGCTAAATGTAGGATGTACCTCTGGTCAAGTAACATTTTGTCACTGCTGGGACAAAAACTCACATCTCTAAAATTGTATCTTACAAAAAAACGTGTGATGGAAGTTAATGCAAGAACATTTTTTCTGAGGAATATTTTCAAATTATGCAACAGCAATGCTTTTCTAAATGAAAATGATGTAAAGACATCATCTACAGAGAACAGATTTCTGCACATTTTAATACACAATTACTTTTATATGATGAATTTAATATATTGTGGGAAAAATTAAACATAAAATGTACAAAAGTTATCACACATTCTATATTCTATGTTAAGTCGGGTGGAGGTGTTTGAACTTTTGGATGTAACTATACGTTAACTCAGTGACGTTGAAAAAAGCTAAATCGATAGAACGATCAGTCAGTTCATCCTTAAAACCGTTATTGCACAATAAACTAGACACACACACAAAATTAACGTCATGTGAATTCCTGTTGGCTGTGGATGGGCAGTGGAGGTTGAGCACCTTGGCTGCATTTGTGGAGGTGAAACTGCTGGAGAAGCCAGGCCGTGTTGTCCTGCAGTGTTACTGAGGGCGTTAGGGTTGTCCTGTGTCATGGTCACACTCTAGATGAACAACCTTGTCCTGACAGTCTAAATATAACAAGCAGAGTTCCAATGGTGTGGCCTAATATGCCCCACTGCGTCCAGATGTCTGCCTCTGTGCCAGTGCGCTGACCCTTCCTATCACAGCTGGAGTGGTGCGCCAATGACCAGAGCAGCTTTGGCCTTTGCTGTGGGTGAAGATGGCAGGTCAGGCTGATGAACGGTGATGAGTATTTCGGGAAGGGTAGGCAAACAAGACCAGAGCGGTGGTGGGTAAATCAAAAACGAGAGAGAAATGTAGCTTAATGGAAACGTTAATGGAAATAGCATTGTTCTCTCTCTGTATCTCTCTCTATATCTCATATATCAGTATCTTTCTGTCTCTATATACCACTTTCTTTTATAATCTCTCCTAATATGTCTCTGTCTTTCTCTCCTTCTGTCTTCATATCTCTCTCTCAAAATCTGTTTCTCAATATCTCTATCATTGAAATAATGAGGGGGAGACACTCTCTCCTGTCCCTCCCTCTCTCTGTGTAAATGTCTCTCTCAGTGTCTCTCTACATCTTTGTGTCTCTCGGTATCTCTGAATGTTTCCTGTATCACTCTCAGTGTCTCTCTGTATCTCTCTCAGTGTCTCTTCATATGTTTCTCAGTGTCTCTCTGCAGCTTTGTGCCTCTTGTATCTCAATATTTTCCAGTATCTCTCAGTGTCTCTCTATATCTCTCTGTTTCTGTATCTCCCTCAGTGTCTCTGTATCTCTCTCCGCATCTCTGTATCTCTGTCTGTATCTCACTGTATCTCTGTATTGCTCTGTGTCTGTCTGTATCTCTCTGTCTCTGTATCTGTGTCTCTCTGTATCTCTCTCAGTGTCGCTTGTACCCCTCTCACATTTCCTCTGTCTTTCTGTATCTCTCTCTCTCTCTTATCCCTCTCTGTCTCTCTGTATTTCACTCTCAGTATCTGTTATTCTCTCTCTGCATCTCTCTCTTTTTATCTCTCATTATGTATTTTTCTCTCCTTACCTCTCACTGTATCTGCCTCTCTCATCATCTGTCTCTTTGTATATCTGAGCATCTTTCCCTCTGTTTCTCTCTTCTTCATTATCTCAATCAATATCTTTCTCTCATTCTCTCTCTTTTTTTCTCTCAAACTCACACACCACACTCGCCACAGAGTGAGAACGGAGACATATGCTTTCATCATCATGCGTTTTCCTAACTCGATTTGCCGAGCGAGGAAATTCAATTCAGACTAGGCTGCTATCCTACTGGCAGCTGCTTAGCCAGTTGTTCTTCTCTCTTAGTACATTTCATTATGCAAATGTAGTATAGAAACAATAGCACGAACAACGTTAAGGGTGCTGTGCTGGAAAATGAAACAAAACACAAGTCTCTTTCTGACATAATGCATGTCGGGCTTTGGTGAATTGTGATCTTTTCCTGTTTCCCCACACAAGGCGGTTGATTATAGAGCTACCATGTACAAACAAGCCATATGTACATATTTTCCTAAAAGCCTGTAATTACTCTGCATCCTAAAAAAAATCTCTGCCTAAAGTAGGACAAAAACAGTTTACAGTGCCTAAATGACTCCAGTTTATTCCACCCTTAAACCCTCCAGTAAGTGCAAAAATATAAGGACTTTATATAGTTTTATATGGAATTATACTTAAAGGGGCACTCCTACCAAATACTACAAATTACATATACTCATTGTGTTATGTTGTATTCTGTAGTGCAGTGTTATATGCCTCAGCCTCATCAGTTTCACAGAATTAAAATATTTCATTTTAATTCATTTATCCATTCATCTTAAAAAAGGCAATGGTTCCACTTAGAAATATGAGCTCTATATAGAACCATTTGCATGCTTAAATGGTTCTTTGCATGGTGAAATCGGTTCTTCACATTGATGGAGAATGTTTGCATACAGAACCTTTTTGAAAATGTTTCTATATGGCACCAAAAAGGGTTCTACTACTGTGAGGATGTCAAGCTTGTAACAATAGAACAATAGATGAACACTTTTCCGTGCTGTATAGAACCATTCTCAAAAAAGCTCTGTATACAACACATTCTTCATCAAACTGAAGAGCAGTTTCATCATGCAAATGAAAGGAAAATTTAAGTCTCCAAATGGTTCTATATAGAACTCATGATTGTAAAATGAACCATTGCCTTTACTAAAGAACCGTGTTTTTTAAACGTGTAGTCATGCATGATTTAAGGCAGTAGCCACAGTTATGCGGCTGTAATGAAATATTCAGCTTCCTAGCAGTAATGTTAGATATCTATTTTCCACCTAAATCCACCTCAAAGCACTTTTTTTTTTTTTTTCAAAAGTTCCTCCCATCTTCAAGATACATCATCAGAAGTGTAGTTCCCTAGTCTTTAAAATGCTTTACATTGGTGTTTCATTTGTTTTGTAGTATTTGTGTAATATTTTGATGTTACTCTGCTGGCTGAGGATTTTGCCATCATATCTACCAAGATAGTGGCCAAGAGTGATTTTACAACTGTGGCTCAGAGGCTTATTGGGCTGGCTGTTTGGGTGACACTACATCACAGCTATGATGCAGCCTTGACTGGCTGCTGGAGTGATGCTGTATTGCAGCTAAAAGGCTCCCCGGACTGGGGACCTGATTGACGTGACATTGCAGCCTGGGCTGGCTGTTTGGTTGATTCTGCACTGCAGCTGTGGGGCTGCCTGGACTGGTAGTGCTTGGCTGCATGAGCAGCTCTACACTGAATCTATGAAGCCTCTGAGGCCGGCTGCCTAAGCATCGCAGCTATATTGCTGCCTGGGCCGGCCAATTAGGTGATGCTGCGTCGCAGCTATGAGGCTGCCTGGATCGGTGGTGTTCAGCTGCAGGAAAATACTACCCATTTGTGGCTAAGGACATTTTCAGCCTTTGAAGCATCCCATGTCGGCCTCCTGTGTGATGCACTGTAGTTGGCTAAGGACACTTTCTGGGCTAGCTAAGTGACTCTATACCATGGTTTGTGAAATACCCCTGCTAGCTGTATTGTGTATTATGCTCTTTACTTTGGATTATAGATTTAATCATTTCTGATTGAGAAGTGTCTTTCAGTATGGGAAAGGTGCTATATAAATAAAAGTGATGATGATGATGATATTGCATCACCGCTATAAGATGTGAGTAAGCAGGTGTAGCAGTATTGGCCGCAGTATCTCCTTAAAGGTTTCACAGATTGTAAGCATTTACCATTTTTTCGAAGATGCACAGTTCAGTGTGGCGTTGCAGAAGTCTTTGTTTTTTTTTTCTTCTTCCAGTCGAGGTCAGAGAACAGATCACTATACATAAAGCCCCGACTCCTTCTGGCGTCCTGCTTGTGTTTTCCCATTTCTCCAGGCGACGACATCCATTAAGATTGAGCGTTCACAATCTCTTTAGAAATTCCACAGCATGCCGTGCTGCACCACACGCTGAAGACAAATTGCTTTCTTGAAGTTTATTTCAATGTTTCTAAACCACCACCCCCCCCAAAAAAGCAAAGAGAGAGAAAGAGAAAAAAATGCTTTTGTGATGTATGATAAGGCCGGGAGGAAGTAAAATGTGGTGGAATGTTTGGCCTTTGTGTTGAAAGCTTAGCGATCCGTTTGATTTCTACAAGTGCTTTACGGTGACACGGCATGCTGGGTACTGTCATATCAAAGGCAGGCTTCAATGGCAAGGCGTTAAAACTTCCCAAGCTCCCCTTTCAAATTTACCTCTGTGGCAAAATGCTACAGAATGCAAACAGCTTTTTTTTTCCTTTGAGCAAAGCAAATAGAAAGAGCTCAAATTTTGCCTGGGATATTTTTAGATTTTTTTTTATGTTTGTAATCATAAATGGATGTCATTGCTTTGGTAAGTAAAAGCAAAATGATAAAATTTCTTGCTTTTGCCTGGAATATATTTAGAGTTTTTAATAGGTATGTTCTTGTTGTGGATATGTTTATGGTCAATTTCTTAGCAAAGATAAAACTTGAATTGAATTGAAATGACATCCATTATCTATTGAAACGAGCTGTGGTGGTTTGTACCTGGGGCTAGTTAAGGGGGTTTCAGGTTCATGATTAGAAGAATGTTTCATAAGCTAGATTGAAAACACACACAGCTTTTCTGTAGATAGATTAATGTTGTGCATTTGTAAAGCCTAATGTTTCTGAAATGTCTCATACATATAACTATAACGAGAGGTGGCAGAAATACACGAGTCCCTCACTTAAGTAAAAGTATTAGTAATCTAGTAAAACAAATACGCAAATGAAAGTCTAAACATGAATTAGATTTGTTTACTCAAGTTGAAGTATAAAAGTGCATACTCCTACAGTAAAAGTATTTCTTAAAAAAATTTAATAGTGACAATTTAATTGGTCCTTTTTAGATGAAATAAACACTCAATAGACTCTCGAGTAACATTTCAACAACATATCAGTGATGTAGCAGTGAACACATTCAATAAATTAGCAAGAGACTTTCACTTCACTAAAAAATAAAAAATAAAAATTAATAAAATTAAATTTGTTTAGAATCTGATGGATTCAGTTGTTTTTCACTTTATTCGAAGGGTCCAAGTTCATATCTGTTGATGTAAACCTGAGAGGAACTGAACATGTAACAGGTTTATTAGAGACCATCTACACATTCTCAACAAACTGGTACTGCTGACACCTTTCTGTAACTGGAGTTTAACTGGACTAGGTTTTGGTTAAAGTAAGTGTTGGATTAGTGCCAGCGTGAGGGTTAGGATTAGGTTTTGGGTTGAGGTTAAGGTTAGGGTTAGGAATAGGGCCAGGATGAGGGTTAGGATTAGGTTTTGGGTTGAGGTTAAGGTTAGGGTTAGGAATAGGTGTTATAATTAGGGTAAGGTTGGGTAATGTTAGGTTTTTTTGTAATGGAAGTACCATATAAAGTCTAATTCATTCACCAACCACTCAAAATAATGTGTTACCAAAAACATTTAAAGAAATTTTTATTTTTATAGAGGGTTGGAGGTATATTGAGGTCTATGAAACTGAGCATACCTAATGGTTTATACTAGAACTGTATCATCTTTATCCAGATAAAGACAATATGAAAGTTAAATAAAACAGCTAATGTGTGCAGATGTAGAAAAACAACAAAGCAATCTTAAAAAGCTAAACCTATTCATTGTAGGCAAAAGCATACTGCCACAGCAGGCAAGAAACACATATATGGCCCATTTATGTCTTACTTAGTGACTCATTAGATGTTTGCTTTGCCATTTTCTCAAAGCCCATGCCAGCTTTTGTAGTACAAGAGCACTGTAAGTACCAAATTTACAGAAAACCGCTGACGATGACATTATTTATATTTGTTTTTGGCTTTGGATGGGAACAAAAAGATCTACTTTAATGGCAGATAAACTTTTAACCATCACCAGGTTATCTTTTAACCATATATAGAGCTTCATTTTTTTAAAAATGGCACACTGATAATGAAATGAAGAATTGAAACAAATGTGAAAAACTCTCTAGAGCTGCTTTGTATGTCAATGACAAAGTGGAGCTAAGATAGAAGGTAGAAGGTGCTTTATTTGACAATGCGACATAGAAACGTCATAAACTGTGAAGAATGAGTGGAAAACCTATGGATATTCTTGGCTGAATACATAATGGAGTTCAAGAACTGTAGGCTTTTCATAGATGCAGATGTTGTTCAAAGCACAGTGAAACCTTTAAGCATTCTTTTAAGCATTTTTCCAATGGCATCAGTGGCACTACTCAAAAAACAAACTCCTCTGGATTTATAATATATAACCATGTTTGCCGTTACCACAGACAAAATCTTGTCGTCAGTAAATATATCATAAGTGACCAGAATAACATATTATTTGCTGTAAGTAGGTACCATAAGCTGTCATGCATGAGAAAATGGCTAGCCCATATGAGAACCTCCAGATTTGTCCCCAGATTCAATCTGGCAATTTCAAATCATTAATGTTCTGGCTTCGGTTTAGCTCTGACAGATGGTCGCCATGAACAAAAATAGCTTCTAAATTTGGGAATGGGTTTGAAAACCAAGTTAGGCCTCTTTGCACAATATTTGTGTGCAAATCATTCAGCCTGATGATAAGTGTTAGCTGGTGTTCTTTTATTACATTTGCAAACATCCAAACTTAGTCAACAGCAGATTTAGTGATATACAGAGTTTGTATTGCTTTAACAATAGACACAGCATTTACTACTGAGGCTGTAAACCCAGAACTACAGACATTTATGGATTGCTGATGTTAACAAATGCATTAGTTCTTCTAGGTCACTGTACTACTGAACCTGTTGGTTCTCATTTTCAGAAATGGGGACCACATCCATTCCTCAATCTAATTCACCCAAGTTTAACTCGGTTACTTGACTAACCTTTCAAGAGAGGCTCCTGTGGGTGGTTCAACTGTCTAAGCATTGGTCCTATCTTTACGAGATTGTGGCAATGCCACAGCCATCCATAGCTGGGAGACAGAATTGGCAGTTAATTTTCTTATCCAAGAATGTTAAGCTGTCCAATTACGTTGTGTTAGTTTAAAAAAATGTGGAAGGCATATGGAAGCTTGGTTACATTATGTGATAGGAGAACCTAATCAGGAATTGGTGGAATTGTCCACGAGAAAATTGGGTTAAAATAAAAAGAGTGTCTCACCCCAAGGAAAAAATTGTACATAGCATTAGGTCCCAAGAACTGTAGTTGAGAACCACTGAGCTGAGCACCGTCGCTGGTTCCTTATGTTTAAATCAGAGGCCATAGATATATTGCAATATATCGAAGCCATCCATCCTCATGGCTTATGGTATATTTTTCTCCAGCCAAGAACCAGAACGTCATGGGCTACACCCCCCCCCCCCACCCCCTGCACTTGTGACCCAAGATACGAGATTGCATTCCGACATCCATTTACACAAATTTATTTCTGTCATTCCATGAGTCGGGCATGATGCCTGTCTCAGATGGAATATTTATTATTTGCTTTTAGTTTAAATTACCTCTGTGGAATAAATAAATCATCTGGGCATCAAAATGATGTACTGCCATTAATTTTTCAAATGTTCAGAGCACATTCGTGATAAAAGGTACTTGGAGATGCTTCCATTAGAGTGTGGACTTTCTGTGCTCAAGAAAACACTTTCTACTTAAAGTTGGGACTTTTTGTTTTTAAAGATTGTTGCAATGCTTTGTTGACCATGTGCTGGATACACCAGCCCAATGGCTGGAACTTTCCACTGGCAGTTCGTCTGACTGACCGTATTGAGAATAAACCTCCCACTGTTTTCATATCACAATATGTGGTAAGGCCGTATCCATTGATTAAGCGACCATAGTGCAAAACCAGACTTCAGTGTTGACAGTGGTGAATGAGTTTATTGTTTGATACTGGGTAGTGGTATTGGGCCATTATGATGTGGTTACTACTGTTACAAGGTGACTTTTCTTTACAGTAAATTTGTTCCAATATTACTATCCAGTATCAGCATACCTAAACTCTTTCACCACCACCAAGTCTGCTTTGGCACTATGGTCACTTAATCAATGGATACTGGGTAGTGGTATTGGGTCGATATCAACAGAAAATGCTGGCTTGGATAAAATTGAATCTCAGTCACTTGTTACAATTCTAGGCTGAAATCTCACAGAATTTCCTGTAAATTATAACATTATAACACTACATGATAATGGTACATAAACAGTAAGGGTAGCAGAGGGTTTGAGTAGTTTGAACATGGTAAAATTATACAAATAATAAAAAAAAACATATCTTTAAAAGCTTAGTAGTTTTAAACTGGCTGATCAAAGTTTCAGTATTGGTATCAGTATCAAAAGATACTGTGCCATCTCTATGTACATGAATAGCTATCAGTAGACCATTCATGACTACCAAACTTCAGGACCTCGGCCGGACCTTTGAAAACTCCTCGCTGATACCATTTCCAGGCCTGCTGACCCCTCCCTCTATCCCCACAAAACAAAGTTTAACAAGTTGTCCTTTTCGTACTAATTCTATGCCAAGCTCCCTTCATGAGATGGAATTCTGAAGGCTGATTTCCATTTTTGGGAGCAGTTAAGGTGGGATAAAAGAGAAGATACAAAGCAGACTAGAGGCCACTGGCAAAGCGATAATTGCGTCGTCTTGTTCATCTCGTTCCTGTTTTCAGGGAGGTTAATCATGAAGGTGTCAGCTTCGGTTAGCATGGCTCAAGTGATGACAAGTAACCTAGATGCTGCTTAGCAGGCAGAGCAGGTCTTTTCTTTTTTTTTTTTTTTAAGTTCACCATTAGGGAAAAAAAAAAAAAACAAGAGCAATAGAGATCTTTGATGGCGAGTTTCCATTAATCAAGGGAGCTGAAGAGAGAAAAGATGGAGGTTAGGAGGGTGAAGTTCAAGCTTCAGGCTTATTTTCAGCCTGTATCCTTGAGGCGATGAATTAATCATAGGAAAAACACATCCATGCTGTCTGTATGAGAATATATTTCAGAAACATAAAACATTTTCTTCAGTGTTTAATGAGCATTTCAATCTGGTTAAGGTGCTGCAAAGACATCTTCACATGACAAGTGTGACAGCAGTATTGCCTGAGATAGAACGGGAGTTTTATAAGAAGCCAAAAATGGATGAACTATATTGTATGTGTAGATGATGTTGATGAGAGGCCTCGTTCCCAACCAGGTTTCCAGTTCATCCCAAAGGTGTTCGGTGAGGTTGAGCTCAGGGCTGTGTGCAGGCCACTGGAGTTCCAAAACAGCTGCAAAGTTTCTTTTTGGTTGCACGGTGTCGAATTGATCGGCAATTTTTTTGTGCCTTTGTCAACAAAATTTTACCTCATGTAAAAAAACACACACACACACACACACACACACACACACACACACACACACACACATATATATATATATATATATATATATATATTTTTTTTTTTTTTTTTTTTTTTTTTTAACAAATCCACACCAACTGCACTTTCTTTGCCAGCCAGCAAATACATTTAATAAAAAAATCTATAATACAGTTTGCAACCTTGGTGTTTGTAATAATTTGCTTCAAATATTTGGATTTCTTTTAAGAATAACTTGTTTATTTTGCTAAAACATGAAAATGACAGGGTGGACAGGCTGACAGGTCCTGACTTCAGGAAACAGAAGGAAACACTTGTGATAGATGAAGTCTATGAGAACATTACGTTCAATTCAATTAAAAATTTTAAACAAAATGTAAAAAAATGTCGTTACTGCAATTTTTGCAGTATTTCCATTTGCTTTGTAGAGATTTCTGGTAGTTCTGGTGTAGTTTTTACAGGAACATACTGTAAATTCTACAATGAGCTGTTAAGAATGGACATCAGCTCCCAGAATTCATAGCAAAATACAATAACACTGTAATTTAAGACATCAGGTTAAAGTACACCGTAAAATTACAGTAACTGTTTACAGTGTGTTGACCTTGCGTGACAGGGTGGAAATTACCTAAATTTAGCATGTTATGAACACATGTTGACCTTTATTTAGCAAAGTGTTCAACTGTTAAAAGTGATCTGGTACCGTTTCACAAACATATTCTAATATTCCATCCATCCATCCATTTTCTAAGCCGCTTCTCCGTCGTATTCTAATATTCTGAAACCTTTATTGAGAAACTACAAGTTTTACCATGATACATTAAGCTTGATCACACAATATGATGAGAAAATATAGTTGTATATGTTCACTGTGCATGCAGCAGTGGTTAGGAACTCCGTTAAAGGAAAGCATTATGGTCGTTTTGATGTCACTGATGTCAAAAATCAGGAGCCTTAACAGGTTGTAACCCCCTTATGACATCAATGGGTGGACATCCATGTCAAAGATAAACATAAAATGTTGAAAAAAATAAAATGAAAATTACTACATGAATGTTTAAAAGATCTAAACTGTAAAACACAATGTTTGTGGCTGTTAGACAATATGGAAGATCAGGCAGCTAATGGTCTTCAGTATATCAAAATCACCTACATTCAGTAAAAAAAAAGGTACAAAATGTGTCAAATGCTTCTTAATGTAAATACCATTATGCAGATATATTCATGCTCATTTACTCAATCAGAGCAACACTTGAGAATTAAAAAAAGTATGAAACCTGAGTGACTATATACTATGGACAGTGTAGTGTTAAACTGATTATTACTGTTATTGTTGCAAGGATGGATAGACTACAGAACACTAATGCAAATGCACATGAACATTTTGTAGCACTTTTAGATTAAACATGTACATTGAAGCTTGTAAAAAACATTCCATGTGTGTTATTTGAAGCCTGTAACAGATAATAACAGATATTTGAGTTTGTATGTTTCAGTTAGAGCTGCTTAAACTACAGCTCAACCTTGTTGTTAATAACAAATCTAGAACTTCCAGAAGGTCTGGATTGATGGTTTTCTCTCAAAATTGGTCCAACTGGAAATCAAAGCGTGGTTAGTTCCTATGTCACTTTCTAATTATGCTGGTAGTTAATCTAATGTGTAAGTAAGCCTAATGTGTAAGAAAGGCTAGAAATGCAATGCAGTATTCTCGTGAAGTGAATACATTACGATGATTTTAAACAAACATTTCTGACATAAAACCACTTGATGTATCATAGAACTGCATTAAAATCACATTTTATGACAAATAATTAACTTTGGTGAACAAACATGTCCAATTTTGAAACCGTTGTTCTATGCGCTCAGATACACTGAAAAGGTGCTTACAGCACGCCAGAAGCCCTCAAATGCTGCAGAAAGGCTAGAAATGCAATACAGCGTTCTCGTGGCGTGAATACATTACAATGATTTTAAACAAACATTCCTGACTTAAAACACACTTGATATGTCATAGAACTTCATTAAAATCACATTTTTCTGACAAATAATTAACTTTTGTGAACAAGCATGTCCAATTTTGAAACCGTTGTTCTATACGCTTAGATACACTGAAAAAGCACTACCAGCATGCCAGAAGCCCTCGAATGCTGCAGAAAGGCTATAATGTGAAATAAGAGTGGAATTACAATACTTGCTGAGTAGTTTTTAGTTTACAGAAATCGTTGGGCCTTCTCCTGAGGCCTAAAAGACAACTCCATTTTTTGTCAATATGTTATATACATTAACCATGTTGGACCACTTTGTTTAAAAATACTATACCCAGCTGCACATGTTATTATAGCTATTTGAAAATAGACAGGTTGCAAACAATGATGTATTTGACACCATTCTCATGTTAGTTTGATTATATGGCAGGAAAATAAAAAAACCTAAATCCACTAAACACACTAAATGTATGTATTTCAAGTTTTTCTCAATTAATTATTAAGTAGAATTTTGGCATCATTCTGCAAAACTTGTCCAACATCACAACATGGACACAGCACAGGTACATCAATTGTGTGTCGTTGGTTGGGAGCCTTGATCACAGTTTTCACACTTGTCTACTGATTGTTTCATTCTATCTCAGGTACATCATCGATCAGAACGCCACACGGGGTATTTCCATTGATTAAGGGCACAAGGACAAAAGTACTTTCAAATCTTAAAACAGACGACAAGGTAATAAAGCAGTCTTGATAGAGTGACTAATGGTTTCTTGTAGTTCTTTAGTAGTTATTTGAAGCTTATCTAGTGAAGAAGAATAGCATACCTGAAATAAACATGAAAGCTCCTTTGGCAATATTTTGGCTTTGGCTGTTTTGATTGTCAGTGCGATTACCATTACTGAATACTGTATATGTTGAATAATCTCCAGTTTTATGCCTTTAATATACTGTCTACTGCAATCTATAAGAAATTAATAAGTAAGTAAGACAAATTGTTTACACTTTTATGACACTGTATTCAAGCACATTGAATTATATTTGAAATGAAACAATGACTGTTTAAGGAATTAAGCTGGCTGCTCAGTTGTTTCATGGTCTGTTGGGCATGGTTGCATCATCAGTTTATGCACAGTAGAGTTAACAAAAGGTCTAGTGGTTATTGTAAATGTGGCGTGTAAATCTGCTGCTGTTATCTCTAAACAAGACCATCATGAGGCTGAGAAACAGCGACCAAATATTAGATATGTCAAAATGAACTGCTTTTACATTGTTAAGAACCAAGACAATAGTAGATAATTCACTCACATCCTCGGGAAAACATGTCTTTCACCATGTTTTGACTGAGTTTGCTTTGAATTCTCTTTCAATCATCAGAATCATCCACTCATGGAAGGGGTCCAAAGCACAACCCATGATACTAAATGTTCTTCTGCACATTGTGTGCAATTACACTTTTACACCAGAGAGGCCTCCAAAACGTAGACAACTTACATAATGTAGCTTTAACTCCTTACATGGCCAGAGGCTGCTGGTGGGCCCAAAGTTTTATTACACACTTCTGTAACGTAAAAACAGCTCAGTCAGTTTGCACTGCCTGCTGTGCTAACATTCACAAAATAAGCTTAAAAAGCTCGAAAAATTTGTAAGTGACATTTGTAAAGTGTTTTTAAGCATAGCATAAGCCCTGCCCCTCCCTCCCCACTTCATAGTGGATGCCTCCACTATCAAGACTTTCCAGTGGTGTGTTCACACTTGTCTACTGATCATCGATCAGTAGACATCTGAACATCTGAACACCACATGGTTTGTATTAACAGTGGTTTGTATGAAAAAGACCCTTGGTTTTAATTACAACTTATATATGTAATAATGAAGGTAATTAAGCCCAAACGTCTTTTGCTTAACCTCATCATTATTGTTTCATTTCAAATCCAGTGTGCTGGTGTATAGATACAAATAAACCCAAATGCTATCAAGGTTCACTTACTTATAAACTCTTATTTTTGGTTTCATACATGGTGAGACAACACTCAATGTCCTGTAAGCAATAAACAACAAAAAAAAAGACTTCAAGGTTTTATCTTATTTGCATATGAAAGACATCAAGTTCTTTCTGACGCACTGCTAGTGTGCAGTGACTTCTTCTCTTTAGCTTTCCTTCATGCTCTTGCGTCCCGCGGTGCTATTTGACAGTCATTTCATGCTTTGGCTTCGGTGCAATGCTCTTCACACCCGTATGGCTGATTCATGTCAAATGCATGCATTCCTCTCTTTTCGTTTGGGTTAACTGATTCGGCACCTGCTGGCGTTGTTCAATTCCCTTCACAAAAAAATAAAAAATAAAAAATAAAACCTGCCTGATGGCCTTTTCCCAGCACCTGGCCGTTACACGAAATATAGTCTGAAGGTCAGCATGTAATGCTGCAGGGACCCGGGCATGTATAGGTGATCCCAGCCAGGTGATGGCAGAAACGGCACCAGGACAGCATAAAAATCATTTTGTGTATTCTCCCATCTGCCGTGACTAACTGGATGCACCTAGTTGGATTAAAATTCATGTTTTAAATGGAAGGGCCTTTTGTGGGGTGGAGGGGGTGGGGGTGGGGCTGGTGCTGTATCATATGAAGTATTCCTTCTTGGTCTCATCCATGGAGTCCTGCAATGCTGGGTCATTCCGGAGGGCCACATCGGCCGTCTCGGCAAACTCGGTACCCTTGGCCTCGTTGGTGTGGTAGGTGCCCTTATACCGGTACATGTAGCGGAGGATGACCACCAACAAGCAGATCAAGACCAGGACCACTGCAGCAATTACAGCTGAGGAGAAAATGGTAAATTAATTGTAAATTTGCTTGCAGATAACATATCGCTGTTGTCTGAAGAAAACCTTGTATCTCCAAAATGGGAACTGTAAAGGGGAAGGAAAAACCTACTTTACTTTCAATGCAAGTCAATGGAACTAGACTTTTTTCCAAGTCATTTCGGGTCATTTCTTTTGGTCCGTTCTTCATTAAATTTACAAGTGCAACATGAACTTTCAAATCATGTCAATAATTGAAAAACGACAAAAATGGTGATATGAGGTTTTCTTCCAACAACAGCAATATATTATGTAAAATAAAGCAATATTTATTGTTAGCAGTGAGACACTTCACATTATCTCTAACGACATTCATAAAAAATTAAAGTGGTAAAACTAGAAAGGGAAAGTTCACAAACAAACTTTAAGTTGGCTTGACAAAGCCAGCTAATTGTATTTCAGAAGCTGTTGCTAGGCCTTTGCTATGATATCCCAGGTGGTTGCTAGACTGTTGCAGTTCATTGTCAGTTAAAATGTCGCAAATATGACAGGATTAGATTTGATGCTAGTCATGATTCATAGGTGATGCTGCACCTTCACAGGTTTCTACTACTCTATAGAAAGCTGTAAAAACCCAGCCAGTTTGTTCTCAACGTGTGTCCGTAATTAATATTCAGAATGCCTTTTATTTCAGAAGTGATCAAAAATTCTGAGAAAGCTGTGACATTATATGCTTTCTGCTTCAAGAAAATTAAATATATACATGCATAAGTGACTCCAAATTTTTGAACAGGTTAAATACATAAACGTGTAAATAAATACATTACAGAAAAGGTATATTTTGTGCATGCATGACACTGCTATGGTTTCCATTCAGATACACAGGTTTAAGGTAAAGAGGTCATTCTCAGGTCACCACTTTGTTTCCATAGTGCACAACCTGGCTTCATTCTTATGATCCTTCATCCTTATGTGTAAATTAGTAGTAAATTAACTACTGGTCAGTTCACATCAATCACCACTTCTTAAATCAATAAGGTCAAAAGGTGGGCAGTAAGAATAATTGACATTCCTTGTCAATAATTATTGATTATCTCATATCCACAGTAGCCATAAAATGCATGATGGAATACATTTTGATGTATGATTTGCAAAACTGACTGTTTGAAGGTGAGTGTTATATATAAAAGATGTAAAGAAAGCTGCAGTTGCATGTTTTATCTCTACACTGTTGTCGGAACAAAACCTAATATCTCCAAAATGGTAACTTTAAAGGAGAAGGAACAAACATACTTCACTTTCAATGTAAGTCAGTGGAACCAGACTTTTTCCCATGTCATCTTGGACCGTTTCTTTTGGTCCATTCATCAAGGCATGTATATATACATACATATATATATATATATATATATATATATATATATATATATATATATATATATATATACATATACACAGCGCAATGCAAAAGGCACCCAAGACACATTTTCAAAATCCATTTATTTATGTAGTATGTGTTTATTTGCTGAGAAAAGTGTTAATATTTGAATAAACAAAATTTATAGAATATGAATTAATAATGATTATATATAAATAATAGAGATTTTCTGGATGTTAGTTTGTTTGTTTAACCATTTTCAAACCTCTCCTCGAGGAAGCCCAGTATTATATGTAGTTAAAAAGCAACTCCTGGTTTGACCAATCAGTGCTTCAGTAAATTGTGCTCATGATATAATTGATGATATTAACAAGTCTCTGTGGTGGCTGTGAAGGTGTCAAGGAAAAATATGGATCCAAGAAATTCTTGTTACTTTTTATTGTTTTTATGTTTATTTGAATTATGAATATGACTTTACATATTAATAGTATATTATATTATATTATAATGTATATTGTGATAAACTCACTGCTGAGGGAAATTGTTTTAAAAATTTGCTTAGGTGCCTAAAACTTCCACACAGCACTGTATATATATATATAATATTTGTGGAGGGTACTGTAGTACTTACAGTACCCTCCACAAATATTGGTACAGTGGGTAAACATTTTTTACTTATCTCTTTGCTCTTTCATTCACCCCTTTATTTAATTTGTTGTTCAGCCTCCCTTTTCAATGGCAACAGCTCTGAGTCTTCTCCTATAAAGCTTAATGAAACTGGAGAACACATGGCAAAGGATCTGAGACTATTCCTCCATACAGAACCCTTCCAGATCCTTCAGATTCCAAGGTATATGCTCATGGACTCACCTCTTTATCTCAGCCCACCAGCATTCTACAGGGTTTAGATCAGGGGACTGGGATGACCATGTCAAAACCTTAATTCTGTTGTCAGTGAACTATTCTTGTGTTGATTTTGAGGTGTATTTTGAATCATTGTGCTGCTTCTTCTTCTTCTTTCGGCTGCTCCCTTTAGGGGTCACCACAGCGGATCATCTGCCTCCATCTTGCCCTATCCATTGCCTCCTCTACTTTCACACCAACCATCTCAATGTCCACCTTCACTACATCCATAAACCTTCTCTGAGGTCTACCTCTTCTCCTTCTACCCGGCAGCTCCATCTCCAACATTCTTTGCCCAATATATCCACTATTCCTCCTCAACACATGTCCAAACCATCTCAACCTGGCCTCTCTGGCTTTATCTCCAAACAGCTCCACCTTCACTGTCCCTCTGATCTGCTCATTTCTAATCTTATTTTGAATCATTGTGCTACTGAAAGATCTAAATTATGATCCAATTTAAACTTCCTGGCTGAGGCAGTCAGGTTTTGATTTTATATCTGCTAACTCATGGTGGAGTCTGTGATATAACCATACATCTAAACAAATTGTCCAGGGTTTTTGAATTAAAAAAAAAAAAACAGCCCCACAACATCACAGATCCACCATACTTCACAGTGGGGATGAAGGGCTTTTCTGCATGGCTACCTCTGCATCTATACCAAATCTTCCTCCAGTGTTTATTGCCAAAAAGTTCCAGTTCAGTCTCATCTGAGCATAGAACCCAGTCCCACTGAAAGTTATAGAAGAACCTGGCAACCTGTAGGCCTTCAAGTTTGTTGGTTCTTCACAGCAGGGGCTTCTTCTGGCAACCCTCTCAAAAAACCTGTGGTTATTTAGGTGGCATCTATTGTAGTTTGGGAGATGTTTTAGCCCTTGACCTAACTGATGTCTCCAGTTTCTTATCTGTGATTCTTGGGGATTCTTTGTCCCTGCATTTTAAGCATTTTAACTGTTTAGTTATTTTCCTGTATCCTGATTTGTGCAGGTTCTCTGGTCTTTCTCATAACAGTGGATTACTGAGGGCATCCACTTTATTAGAAACCCTACTGTTGACAATCTAGAGCGTGACTAGCACAGTATGCAATAGATGGGCTACAATCTCAAACTGCACATTGGCAAGGTGAAGCTACAGCGTAGGGCTTTGTAATAAAGTGGCTGGTGAGTGTATACTCCCAGTGCTCTAATTAGCATTAGTGCCCTTGATATAAACTATTTACCTCAACAGTATTTCAAAGACCATGATTCCACTGATATCCTGCTGAGATTTATTGTATCTAATTACGCACAAGCCTGACCACATATCTCCTTACTGATTATTCATGTGCAAATTCAGTTAAGAGGAATGGTGCTGGAGCTTTAAGCTTTCACCTTCTTTAACCTTCAGCATGTGTAGAACTTTTCAGAAGCATCTTGCACAGAAGAAAACCATGTTTTGAAGCAGAAGCAGAAGCTTTTCTATAGTTGCAACATCACCACCAGTGCAGTCTGGAAAATTGGACGCATTAGGTCAGGACAGAGTGCACTCGAAGTCGGGCACCTTAATGTTTCTGGCACACAGACATGGCCTTTTATGAGTTTCTTCATCAGAGAGGGACACGTTTTATATCGACTCTTGGACTTCATGACTCTGCAATATCTACCCTAATAGAACTTTAATACCCCAATCTGGAGCAATCTTAGTGAGCAGCTGCTCTTGGAAAAATATTTGGATGCCTCCAAGGAATTAATAATGATAAATCATGCTTCTTTAATCCCTTCATAATTGCATACATAGCATTATTTATATTATTCATTATTGACAACAGCCACAATAACATTAATAATTATAATCATATAATATATATAGAACATAAACCAACTTCTAAGACTGAACTGTAGGCGAGTCTCCTGAAAAGAATGGATGCTGATATTCATATTTAGTCCTTAAGAATTCTGTGTAATTATCTGCTAGATATGTTTTTCTGAGCCAACCCTTTTTTATTTCATTTTATAAGTAATATATCTTTTTTGTTTATGTAATGTAATAACATGCAGTTTCATTCTCAAAGTGCGTTATGTCCATTTATAACATTTTTTAAATATCAATAGGTTCGAAAAGAATAACGAGTCTCATCTAACACATTTATTTTTCAAATAAAGGTTCTATTAATTATCATATAACATTAACATTTCTTGTATTAAGCCCCCTCCCAACAGCATACATGATTGGAGAAAGAGAAAAATCATAAAAGTGGCTTTTAATGTGTTTCAGAAGCAAATCTTTCGTATATTAATCAATAATGATTATATTAAATGACTACATTGAATACATTAAAACTGCCTTCCTTATTATTAAAATGAAAATCAGTCACTTTTTGTACTTATTTGCCTTTAATATGTGTATTTTAACTTACCACCAATTATGACCTTAAAGAATCCATCATCTGAGTTGTCTGCAGAAGAAAAAAAGACACTACATTAGTGATTAAAAATGGATCAGTAGTGCATCAGTGCATCAATCATTTCACACTACATCATGTTGCTATTTCAAGTCACGTATTTATTGCTTAGGCGTTTTAATAATGTCTTAAAACAAATCAGTGATATAATGTAATTTAAAATTGTTTAACATTAGTACAGTATACTATATATATATATATATATATATATATATAGTAGCCTTCTATCTTTTAATGCATTACAGAGACAGTTAACTCTTACACAAGTCAGTCACGTTAATCATGTTGATACCACTCTCATATTCAGCAGTCATGGTTTCTGTTTAGATCCCCAGTGTTAAGTTGTAGAAGTCAGTCTCTGCTCATGATGTTGAACAGTTTTCTTTAATATAAAAACTGGTGTTGCTGATGCAGTGAAAAAATAGCACAGCCTATATCCTTATGTGCAAATTAACTGCTGATCAATTTACATCACAGCTTCTTGAGTTGATAAAGTGAAAGTAAAATTAGAATGAAATGAGACACATCTTTGCTTTAGTACATGTTTTTTATGGATGTAGGTCCATCATAATAACTTATATGCAGCACTGTGCAAGAGTGGATATTTCTGAAAAGAGTTTCTCATTTTTCCAAAGAATCTTTGTCCACAGCAACAGCGTTTTTGAATATTTCGTCACACAAGAATGAAAAAATGAGTTGGAAGTATTACATGAGGATACCAGGCCAAGCGATAATAACTCATAAAAATTGTTGTGATATCACTCAAAAAGACCATAGGTCCTTTTCACATTTCCATTTTTCTGCTGGAAACACTCAGTGCAGGCTGACACTGCACCTTTTTTATTGTCCGCTAAAGCCATGACAATAACAATGACGGGAAGAGCGCGTACAGCTTACTCAAGCGTTCAAGTTTGAAGCAAAAACAACCTTAACGTTAACATGTAGCTTGTGCTTTGAAGTTGCTGCTGCTGCCGCTTTCAGTGGAACAGTTTTCATTTCTCTCTCAAAAGCTGTCAGTATCCTCAGTCCTCAGCGGGGAGTAAATGTTCATACACTGGGGCCGGAAGTTGTGTGAAATGTCTACAGTGGCATTACAAACCACAATGATAGCAAGCTGTTTCAACATCTCCAGCTAACATGGATAATCTAGCGTTTTGGTTATAGTTATTTTCATCTGTCCATCAATTTATCACTCTGTAGACGTTAGCTGACATTACTGTATTTTGATAGCCGTAAAGGAGTTTTTCTACAAAGCATGCAACTTTGCAAGTTCTAACACTTAGAAATATGATGAAAGATGAAAAGATGAAAATTTCAGACCCCTCCATGATTTCTAAGTGGGAGAACTTGCAAAGTCGCAGGGTGTTCAAATGCTTATTTTCCTCACTGGATGTCCTTTATGTGAGCATGCATTTAAAAAAAACAAAGCACAAATCGGAAGCAGAGAAAGTGAAGCAAACGCCTTGTTTGACTTGAACTGAGTCATTGAACATTGCACTTGAACTGTGCAGTTTTATCTCACACAGGTCCAATTTCTGCCACAAAATGAAAATTCTCAGAAAAAAAAATACTACATTGAAATGAAAAAGTAACACTAAATTCAGTTATATAGCATGTTTTCAACCCCCACATTGCTGAGCACTCAGAAAACACCTAGTCATCACGTAAGCTTAACAAATGAAGGCTGCAAAAACCACATACAAATTAATGGTGTGATGTCAGCATTTTCAAAAACCTGTCCACCTGAAAACATAGCAAAATAGACATTTTTTGGTTTTAAAAATCTTTAACCTTGTAAAAAAAAAAAAAAAACTTGTTTTTAATAACTGAAAATGTCCAGGATGTCAAAATGCAGATTTTCCAAAAATGTCTGGATACATCTGAACTTTAGGCACCATAAAATGATTTGAAACAATTTATTACTAAATTGTGTGTTTTGCCTGTAAAAACACTACATCACACTATAATATATGCACATTTAAATACAATTAAAGTTCTTGCTTACAGCTCATCTTTTAAATAACTATTGTAGGCCAAATCTGGCAATTTGCATAATGTTAAAGGAGTGGTCCATCTGGGTTTTTCTTCCTGATCAGCCCCCACCACCAAAATGCTGTACTCGCCATGTCCTAACCCCTATTAAATATTTACCTTCCTCTGACTTTGTTATTATAACATGGGTGAATCTTTCATAAGGCTTTTGTTTTTACAGACAGCTGTCTCCACTGCGCCGTGCCTCATTGTCTCCGTCACCGTAGGGACGAAAACCTCGTTAAAGGAGGCGATTGAAGATAATCATGAATTATTGCACGGGGAACATCTGCCCGCCTCCACTCGACTTTCGCTGAAGGACAAAAGGGAGAGGAAGCCTGTCACTCTCCCAAACTGGACAGGATTGAGGATTAGAATGAAAAAACAGCCTTTAATTGAATATTTGGCCAAAAATCTAATTTACTGAATATTCACCAATTCACCAGCAAATGCATTCGATCAGGATATGTTTGGTGTCTGAAGTTTGCATAACTAGATTTGCATTGGAGCTAAAAAAACTAATGTAGCTAACAAGTATAATAACTAACAATTAGGCTATAAAGTCTATGAGTAGATTTAGTAAAGAGATTAGGTGAAATTGCACACCAATGTGTGCAGCACCAATTAACACCTTATTCCAGAAGGTTCATTACCACACTGTACAACAACATACAGTCAGCATTTTTCTTCATTGGTATTTTGTTAAAAAATAAAGTGAAAATATCAAATCATAAACCCAATATCAAGAATGAAACTAGAGCCGAGTTTATTGTTACACCCCTATCAGAATGTCACAGAGTGTCAGAAACCACATAACCAAGTCTATTTAGACTAGTTTGCAAATCAGTGTGTAATGTTTTAGGTGTGCAGTTTGTGATGATGCTTACTGGTGGGGTAGCTACATTAGCCTCAGTGTAAAACAACAGAAGCTACCTTCAGACATAAAACATGTGTTGGCTGTCCTGGGAAAACTGTGTTTTATATTTAGCCAAACCATCACTTTAAACCCTAAAGCTGTCGGTGCACTTCAAACAACAAAAAAGCTAATTGAAATTGAACTGCTGCCAAACACACTATCATCAGTATACTGAAAGTAAAGTTTGTGTATGTCTTTTGCACACTGGACTGCTCCATGAAGTGACATGGACAGTCGTATGACGTGTGAAAAAAATCACAGTCAGGGAAAGGTCTCAGAACACACAACATGGTGATTAGGGCCAATCACGGTCAGGGGAAGGCCTCAGAACAAAGAATGTGGTGATTAGGAACAATCACAGTCAAGGAGAGGTCTCAGAACAAAGAATGTGGTGATTAGGACCAACCACAGTCAGGGCGAGGTCTCACACAGTGGTTAGGACCAATCACAGTCAGGGGAGGTTTCAGAACACACAGTATGGTGATTAGGACAAATTGCAGTCAAGGGGAGGTCTCAGGACAATCAACGTGGTGTTTAGGGCCAATCACAGCCAGGGGAGGTCTCAGAACAAGCAACATGGTTTTTGGACCAGTCACAGTCAGGGGAAGGTCTCATAGCAAACAATGTGGTGATTAGGACCAATCACAGTCAAGGAGAGGTCTCAGAACAAAGAATGTGGTGATTAGGACCAACCACAGTCAGGGCGAGGTCTCACACAGTGGTTAGGACCAATCACAGTCAGGGGAGGTTTCAGAACACACAGTATGGTGATTAGGACAAATTGCAGTCAAGGGGAGGTCTCAGGACAATGAACGTGGTGTTTAGGGCCAATCACAGCCAAGGGAGGTCTCAGAACAAGCAACATGGTTTTTAGGACCAGTCACAGTCAGGGGAAGGTCTCATAGCAAACAATGTGGTGATTAGGACCAATCACAGTCAAGGAGAGGTCTCAGAACAAAGAATGTGGTGATTAGGACCAACCACAGTCAGGGCGAGGTCTCACACAGTGGTTAGGACCAATCACAGTCAGGGGAGGTCTCAGAACACACAATATGGTGACGAGGACAAATCGCAGTCAAGGAGAGGTCTCAGAACAAAGAATGTGGTGATTAGGACCAACCACAGTCAGGGCGAGGTCTCACACAGTGGTTAGGACCAATCACAGTCGGGGGAGGTTTCAGAACACACAGTATGGTGATTAGGACAAATCGCAGTCAAGGACAGGTCTCAGAACAAAGAATGTTGTGATTAGGACCAATCACAGTCATGGCGAGGTCTCACACAGTGGTTAGGACCAATCACAGTCAGGGGAGGTTTCAGAACACACAGTATGGTGATTAGGACAAATTGCAGTCAAGGGGAGGTCTCAGGACAATCAACGTGGTGTTTAGGGCCAATCACAGCCAGGGGAGGTCTCAGAACAAGCAACATGGTTTTTAGGACCAATCACAGTCAGGGGAAGGTCTCATAGCAAACAATGTGGTGATTAGGACCAATGACAGTCACGGGATGCGGGTCACAGAACAAGCAGTCTGGTGATTAGGACCGATCGCAGTTGGGCGAAGGTCTCAGAACAAATGACATAGTGATATGGACCAATCAAAGTCATGGGAATGTCTCAGAAGAAATGATATGGCGATACAGACCAATCACAGTGAGGGGGAGGTCTCACACAATGATTATGACCAATCAGTCAGGGGGGAGTCTCAAAGCAAATGACACAGTGATTAGGGACTGATCACACTCAGGCAGAGGTCTCAGAACACACAGTGTGGTGATTAGGACCAATTATTGTCAGGGGGATTTGCTGCAAAACATTGTTTTATAATATACTGTTGGTTCAAGGGTCTGCAAATAAGCCCATTCTTCAATTCTCTCATAGCTACATAAATATTAGTTTTATAGTAGTTGCTAATTAAAAAGTCTTAAACTGTAAACATCAGGGGTGAGCAACTGAGGACTGGAGTCCAGCACAGTTTGGTGATTTTGCACTTCTTAAACCTGGCAATCTTAACTTAATTTGTGCAGGAAAATCACCAAACTGCACAGGGATCTGGCCCTTCAGAAGCAGAATTCCCCTTTATACACTTTTTAATCTGTTTTTTGGTTATCTTTTTTGCTTAATAATTATAATTCATTGTTTTATGAATTATTCTATGAAGAACTACGTAAGATATAAAAATATGTAGTTGCAAGAGTGAAGAATTAAAGCGTAGACCTGCTGACAGGCCCTTAGTGTTTAAAGACTAATCTCCTCATTACAGTTTAAAGAGTAAATAAAGAACTGAATAATAAATCTAGGGTTTAAGGTGTGAAAACAACTTGAGAAATAATATGGAATCGATCAAAACACTGGAGCCCCCTGCTCACCCTAAAATGTAGACAATTAAAGCCGCCTCATTAATGGCTAATCACCCGTAACTTTGAGCTGCGTCGGCTGTCGTTAAAAGCTCATCAGGCCAAAGTGTTTACAGTGCAGTCATACGCTGCACAATTAAAGGCAAACTGCGGAACATGACCAGTAGGGAGAAAGTGGAAGCTAGTGTGGGTAAGAAAAATTGGGTTTGTGGTGTTAGGAGTGGTGCAGATGTAAAGATTTACATTTTATTAGCAACCTCTGCCTTTACACCCATGCTAACCTGTAGTCAGTCACCCCATTCTTGGTTCTTCTATGGCAACACACAAAGAACCTCTCTAGCAGTGTAGCTATGCAATTTGAAGTCAAGGAGGAGACTGCTCAGTTCAATCATTCCTCAGTAACACTGAGATTAATACCTCATCATGTTGATTTATCAATCTACTCAGGCTTTAGCAGAGCTCAGTAACACAGATTAATAACTGATCATCATGTTGATTTATCAGTCTACTTAGGCTTTAGCAGGACCTTCAGTAACCCTGAGATTAATGACTGATCATCACCTTGAGTTTTCAAGTCTACTCAGGCTTTAGCAGAGCTCAGTAACACTGAGATTAATAACTGATCATCTCATTGATTTATCAGTCTACTCAGGCTTTAGCAGAGCTCAGTAACACTGAGATTAATAACTGATCATCACATTGATTTATCAGTCTACTCAGGCTTCAGCAGAGCTCAGTAACACTGAGATTAATAACTGATCATCACATTGATTTATCAGTCTACTCAGGCTTTAGCAGGACCTTCAATGTCTGTTTAGGGTAATGTTTTACAGTAACATGTGAAAGTAATGTCACGTAAACAGGACTCAACAGCTTTGAATTCTTTTCATGAAGATTTCAAGGCAGCTGCTTTTGAATTGATTCTACTGGCCAGTTTCTGGGGTTCAAGCAGCGTCAGCTGTTCCTATTTGCCTAGAAGAGGTATTTTTACTGACTGATTGAGCCACATTCAATCTAGCTAACGTGAGCTAGCAACCTGTGTTCCTTGCTTTAAATATGTGTGGTGATCTTCAGAAACCTGTTGGAAGTCACTGACATCTTTTTTGCAACATATAGGCAAGGAGAAGCATTAGCATCCTGTTGCCATTGCTTATCACTTTTGTTTTCACTGGAAAAAACTGAGATACAAATAGTTGAAATTATATAAAACCATCTGCAAGTCTAGCTTGTTAAATGTATAAATGTATAAATGCAGCATATTTGTTAGAGGTAATTTCCCCTATAGCTCGAATACAGTGGACCATTGTTAGCCTGCTGGTCCACTGCCATTTTGCTCAGCTTTTTCCTGGTGGCCCACTAGTGATCAAGCTGACTGTTAGACAAAATACCACTTTTCATCAATTATTTTCCACTCACAGTCTAATTTACAGATTTGTCCATTTCTTTTTTTCGCTTTCCTTTCTAAATTAGTAAATCATTTTCATCTAGTACAGTGTCATCAATAGCATTTTTAACTAAACCATTTAATATTAGGCCTAGTCATTATTTTTTTCCTCTCAGCTGTTTGTATTACTCGTCTTAGGTCTTTTTTTTCTTCAAAATAAAAGACTTTGAGCTTTAAAGATCTGTTTGAGGAAATTGGAAATTGTATGCAAGGCAGTAAACTGGGTGGTCTGAGGGTCAGCGGGGTGTCAACCTTATAAAGACAGCAGATATAAATATTTGCTATATACCTATATATGTCTGGATTTTAAATAAAATTTCACCATTTCAGGTTACTTCAGGCCGCCACACATATAATTAAATAAATGCGAGGATATGCTCTGGTATGAATACGTTTGTAGCTGTATAGGTATTGGCTATAGTTAGCTTGTCTGTTATATTGTTTAATTACAAATGCATATTTTGTGTTTAGCTGCTCAGTCTAGCTAAAGTAACTTGGCAGGCAATATCCCAGGTACTGGGTCTCATTGCAAAGATGAGAGGAGGACTTTTATTAAAAAGTGTATTTTTTGGGCCGTACACGAATTATGTGATAAATCCTATGCAGCCGATGGCGACCCAGCAATACTAGGCTTATTTTAATCAGTCATTACTGACTGGTGTCTTGTTTTAAGGTAGGCATAGTAAGAGTCCTTTTGAACCATGTTTGCTGTGGCATTACTAAAAAGGACTGGGTTTAAGTGGGAAAGATTTGTCTGGGGTTTAGAGAGTAACCTAAAAGTAAAGTAGTGAGACTACTTTTTCCAAGACATAATAAGTAAAGCAATTCCATTACAGTTTTAGAGATTTAATTATTCATTTGTAATTGATTATTTTTCTGTGACAACTCCAACCCTGGCAACTGCACTTTCCGCTGTTTAAAGGCAGCTAGCTACAATACTGTATTCGTGTGTGGCTCCCATCATGAACAACACCAAACAGGCAGAGTTTTTGTAGATGAATACATAAAACATTGCAGACTACATTTATTCCTATTGTTTCGAGGACAGTACAGCTTGCGGATCCGCTGAGTTTGGTCTCTGGGTTCTTGTTAAAGTGAATGATACACCAACAGGAAGTGGAAGGCGAGTCCCCGACGTCTAGTACAAGCACAAAACTTACCAACAATGACTCCCTCCGTGGCTTGGGTTGTGCCTGAGAAGACAGAAACACAAACAGTGTTAGCTTAGTGACTTCAGCACTTCGAGGACAAAAGCAAGCGTTTTTCATTTCACACGCTTTTTGTTATCCTTCTCGAGGCAAATGAGGCCTTCGACTGGGAAATGCTTGCAGCAGACGATGTGTAACTCGCGAGCAAAAGAAAGGATAAGACACCGTCTTGAGATTTAGATGAAAAATGTACTTTTGCTTGATGCTCCTTCTCTGCATCATTCAGAAGATGTGTTCGGCTCAGGGGGATCACAGGTTTTGCTGGGCCTGTGTGATTATTTAATCACTCCATACACTCATGTAATTTTAATGAAGAGAGGAACTTGGAAACTTTGGCAAACAGTGAAAAGTGTTTTAGGCCCCACAGCTGTATACATACGTTAGGATATACTGTACAATTTATTACAAACTCTCACCTTATACGTCCACTCACTGGACACTTCATGATATCCACCTACCTTGTACGTCCACTATGTAGAGCTGTAGACTTTACAGACTGTAGCCAGTATGTTGTCCTAGACTCAGACTCGCCCTTATCTGACTTGCAAATCAATTTGGACTCACCCTTAAAAAACTCTCGTTTTGGACTGGCCCTTAACTGACTCACAACTTCTGACTCACTCTTAACTGACTCACAACTAAACTCAAACTCGTCCTTATTTGTCTTGCAAGTTGACTATGCTGCACACTTTTGAGCCAAGATACAGTGTCCTGTCTCAAAAATATTTCACTGACAGAGCAACCCCCTCTTGACAATGAGATCACAACCAAAGTTATGGAATCACACGAAAACGGGTAGAACAGCTGTAACATGATGCATGGACATCCATATAATCGCCATAACTGTGCATTTCATCACACATGAGTGGCAGTCTGTGTCTCATGTGCTCCAAATAAGAGCAGTGAATGAGAGCCTTCCAGTTCCTTTGCCACATCACTTCCATTTGATTTATTAAGAAAAGATATTGGAAGTAAATTCATTAGGAATCATTACAAATACTTTGCTTTAAAACTACAGAGTCCCTTACACAGTAAGAAAAAAGAAGTCCTCTATAGAAAAAAAGATGCATCAAGATGCATCGATAATTGTTTTATAATTACATCGCAGCCTCTGAATCATAATCGAATCAAATCATGAGGTACCTAGAGATTCCCACCCCTAGTGTTCAGTAGTGTGTATGTGGGCGTTTCACTGCACAGATGGGTTTAATGAGGAGGTGAATTTCCCGTTGTGGGATTAATAAAAGGTAACAAACTTTAAACTTATATATTTATAGATAAATAAAAGAGTGGAGTAGTGAAAGTCACAAGGACAATCAAACATGAAAAATGAGGCGTTTGGGTGATGAGAACATTTCAACACTTATAGTGCTGCATTACTCTAATGAGTTCACCCATTTACAGTCATAAAGAACTCAACATGAGATTTTATTACTGTTACCTAGAAAGGATTGCTAAGGCTGCTTTTCAATTGAAATATATTACACATTTCTGATTATTTAATGATGATTTTTAGTCATGCTAAAATATAAGGAATAATGTAAAGTAGCAGGACATTTTTCAGAAAAAAAAATCAGTAATATGTTCTGCTGTACATTGACAGTGCATGTAAAAAGTTTGACGATATGGAAGAAATAAAAAAAATATGAATATAAATACAAATGCATAGACAATGTTGTCATATTGTCAGCAAAAAAAATAGTAGTACTGCATTTTAAAGGGAAATTCCAATGATTTTCCAATAATTCAGCATAATTTAATTGCTGAAATGTAAGTTATTCAGAGTGGCTTGTTGTGGTTTATTATTGAGACTCAGGTTTCTTTACAGTGGTGGTGATAGGAACCAGGTGTCTACCACACAAATACAGCCATTTTATTTACTATCCAAAACCACCAGTGAAGTTTTGTCTTCTAAGTTTTTATATGAGTTGTTGATGATGGTAAAATGGTAGAAAATTAGAAAAAAATAATTTTCTTTGGGGGCTATTTTGCCTTACAATGCCCTGCATGTACCCCTCCGCCATAACTGTATTTTAAGAGTACATTTTACCATCATACAAAAAATGTCTCAGGGTTCAGACAGAGTGTTCCTAACAATAACAACTTTATGAACTTTCTGGAATTAAACTCTTCAGATGTCTGGCTCCCATCACCACTAGTGTGAACTCCTCTTACTCCTCTTACGCTGTAAGTTACAGAGAATGGTCCACTTCATATAACTCAATTGCCAGCCATAGTTGAATGACTTTTTTTGCATCTTAACGATTTAATTATACAGATATTTTGAAAAGTTTGGTGGAATTCCCCTTTAAAAGGTAGGCAGGACTAATGAAGGGAGGCAGGACGTGTCACAATTTTGCAAATGATCAGTTGATCTAAGTCTTTTTGATGATATATGCAGTTGGTCAGTGTTCTAGAAGTACTGGCAATCCTCATATACTCATAAAAGCATTTCAATGTAATATATCATAATAACAATGACATACTGTCATATTGCTGACCATACTATAACATTAGATTTTGCCGCATTACTCATTGATTTAGAAAACATTGACACGACTTGTTTACAGATTGTTTCTGTCAATAGACAGTCATTTTTTTCCCATAAATTTGAAATATATAACTGTAATATAGTCTGTATGTTCCTTTATTCCCAAGACTGGGCTTGAAATTAAATTGTCCTTCGGCGTAGCATCAATTCTAGAATTAACGCCTCTTTAAAACGGTTTTGTGCTGCCTCTGGGTCCCAGGGCACGCGCAGGCGCACAGGAAGGCCCAAATCCCTGCTAAATTTGCCGAGCAAACACCAGGGAGCCTGTCTGGCCTGGAGGCATCCCCTCGTTAGCCTCGTTAGTGAGATCTGCTAGCTGCCGTGACACAGAGAAGGACATCTGTGCAGCTCAGTCAGATCTGAAGAACTGGAATTTTTTTTTCTCAAACTGCTGCTGTGCAACCCTAAGGATCCGCACTGACAGCACGTCCGTGGCCAAAGGCTTTGGGATGCCAGGGAACATTAGAGCCATTGGCCCTCCATCCTTCTCCCTCTCGCTTTCGCAAGTTTTAGCCACCACACACTCACCCAGGGGAAGAGCCAACCCAAGGGCGAGGCTTTTGCTTTCATCACCTTCCCAGAAGTGGAGCTAATCTCGCCCAGAGCCGGCTTTTTGAAGCGTGCTGGTAATTGTCTCCCGATAGGGAGGAAAAGCAGATCTTGGAGCCAAAAATGAATTCCAGCTCCCTTCAGTACTTGGGCGGGGGAAAGCATGCGAGCTGATATTTGCTTGAATTAATACTGATTTCCCATTGCCGCCTTCTTGTGTGGTTTTCCACATTTTTCACTACACATACAACCTGTTTCATGCTCTCCACACTTCTGTCCCTCTCTCCAGTAGCCAATTTAACCTAGTCATGCGGCTAACATCAGATAGTCCATAGAAATGGACAGTTGTGGTTGTGATCTTCAGTTCCTTGACTGTTCTAAGCCAAAGTTCAGGCCGCTGTGGCTCCCTAACCTTCTTTTCCTGACCGTATTCATTAGAAAAATATAGAATATCTCTTGGCCCCAGGGATCCATGTACCCCACTGTTGTTCTAAAGAACATTAGAACATCCACTCTTATTATAGACAGAGCATTGTGAAGCTTTGTGACAGTCCTAAAAGTTCAAATTTGATGACCTTCTATCCTGTTGCTCAGAGCTTAAAGTTTAGTGGATGTCACCCAAAGTATTGCTCCAGTATCACCATATTATACTGTGTGAAAACCCATGCTACTTTTGTCCATGTCTATAAAAAACAAATGAAAAATTGGAATTTAAACATTGTTGGTCATAACAGTCTCTCTTTAACTGGTTTACAGTTTATATTCTCTGTAACTGGGCTGTATTCTGCCTTCACTCTGAAAATGACTGACAGGGTAGACACAACTTGTCATAAGATTCTGGTTTTTCATTGTAAAATAAAAAGTGTTTACTCTTGACACAAGATGTTTTCTGGTGAGTCTGTAGTCTTATAATGAACAGTGGAGAATGAAGTACACAAACCACATACTTGAATTAAAGTAGAAACACCCAAGGTAAAATATTACTCCAGTAAAAGTGAAAGTTCCTCCCTTTAGACTTCCACTTGAGTAAAAGTACAAAAGTATTTGCCTTCAAATGTACTTAAAAGTAAAGTACTAAAAGATTAATTATGACTATGACATAATTATGTCCTATCATAATTTCTGTAAGACTCTTACATGAACTCATTTTAAGTGAAAATACTCTAGTGTCTCTCTTGATAAACCAGTCTTTTAATAGAATGTCATTAATTAGTCTGACACTGATGTCTATTAAAATTATTGTAAGCACAAAACACCGAAGGCAAACAATTTCCATTAGGTAGAACTGAGTGGCTCTGAAATAACCTGCAAACAAGCAAAGTTTAAGATTTATTTGCCACTTAGTTACAAGTTTAAGTTTAATACAATCTTGCTTTAAACAGGTTCACAAATGAGTTTTCCTTTACTGTATTGCACCTGTAGGTCTCTGTTCATAAACATAAACTAGCCAAAAAGTTTGGAAAAAATTCAGAAAAAAGACACATCAGTCACGACTGCATATGTGGACATATTTCTATATTGTGCTCTATTTACACAAAGTTAGGTTAGTTCATCATTTATGTTGAATAGACTCTCCCAAACTCTCCCAAACCGTGTGCTGGGTTGGTATGACCAACAGGTCAAAACAAGCTCAAAACAAAGGGACGGCTGTGCCCTGATTGGTGGTTCTTGCTTTGTGCTTCTTTTGTTTTGACATTACATTTTTATGTACACATAAACCAAAAGGAACGACAGATTTCTCAAAATATAGTGGAGTTAAAAAGTGAGATAATTGACTTTGAGATGTAGTGGAGTAAAAAGTGAAAGTAAAAAGTTGCCCAAAATGAAAAAAAATTCAGTACAGATACATGAAAAAAAAACTACTTA
Source organism: Pygocentrus nattereri (assembly GCF_015220715.1). Classification (NCBI taxonomy): domain Eukaryota; kingdom Metazoa; phylum Chordata; class Actinopteri; order Characiformes; family Serrasalmidae; genus Pygocentrus; species Pygocentrus nattereri. Next base: position 39,223,467 of record NC_051216.1, read on the forward strand.
AATACAGTAACGAATTACATTTACTTCACTACTGTTCACCACGGATAATGAATGAATATTCAAATGCTTAAATAATGTTAAAATCTTAAGTAAAGTTATGAGGTCACAAAAGCCAGTATTTGGGGCAGTCGTGGGCTGGAGGTTTGGGAACTGGCCCTGTGCCCAGAGCCGCCAATTGCTACCCCCAATTGCTCCCTGGGTACCATGGATAGGGCTGCCCACCACTGCGGGCAAGTGTGCTCACTGCCCCCTAGTGTGTGTGTCTATTCACTAGTGTGTATGTGGTGTTTCACTTCACGAATGCGGAGGTGGAATTTCCCTGTTTGTGGGATTAATAAAGTATCACTTAATACTAATGGGCCTCATTCCCCAACTGTTCTTAAGAAGAAATTTCTTCTTAAAACCCTTTTATGCAGTTAACACATCATGAGTCTGACTTTTTCTTGGGATCTTTCTCAAGAACAAATTTAAGAAGAAAAAAAAACCATAGTAAAATATTGGTAAATGAGGCCCAGTGAGCCTGAGCCTGGAGAAAAAGACCATCTGCAGTGCTCCATGGAGTAAACTAGATTCAAGGGCACAACACTGGTCATATGAAGGACATTGGACACGCGCCTGGTATGAGTCTAAACCCAATGACCCAGTGGAACCAGAATAACTCCATGTGCTATATAATAGGTTCCGTGATATCCTCACAAAGCCTACACTCATTATGCTGAAATGCAAGCCCATTACCATTACATGTGGGACTCCAATGAAGGTTCCATGTCACCTTGTCATGGGCATAAAATAATAGGCTATGCATAGGCCCACTGGCCATTGGAAGCATCATTAGTATTATCATTAGTAGTGCCATTGGTAAATGTAATTAGCACAGCTGGCCAATATTATTATGATATAGTGGCAGCTTTAAATGCTCGTATATATCATGTCTCAAAGTATTTACTCTAATGGCGATTATGACAACATGGAAATATTACACATAAAGGTTTCAGAGTGAGGAAAGATGATCTGTGGGACTACATCCTCAAGGTGACTCCCAGCTCTGAACCGTGGAGAGATATTAGCAAGAATCTTCACGACATTCTTCTTGTTCATAATGCGTTTACTCTCTGTGTAATTGCAGCATTGCCACCATTAATACACTATCGATTTTGCACTTATCTCACCCCGACAGCATCACACGACTAAGAACCTGGTATATTACAGCAGAAATTACAGCGATTTTTAACAGCATATGATCTGCCATGGTGGCTCAGTGGCCTCTCCTTTTCTGCTAAGAGGTTATCGCGCCTCTGTATATTGGCTGACCAAATGCAGATAGGCGTCTGAGGTCTTTGGGTGAAGTCCGAGGAGATGAAATGTCAGGAGAGGGCGTTATATTTCATGTTGAGATGGCTGGCTGGTGAATTAAGCACGCTTCCGACGTCTGTCAGCCGGGCACTCAGCTGTGGCCCATTGCCTGCGTTAAACTGAGGGTGAAAACAGCCACTAAACGCCTCGCTAAGCCCCCTCTCTCACTCTTATGCTCGCTCTTGCTGTCTCTCCTAGGCCAATCATTTATTATTTAACACATTGAGGGTCCCTTGAAAAGCATTCGGAAAGAAAATGGACAGACATGAGTGCACTCAGAAAACAGAATGTGTTGTTGAAACGTGCCAGCCTCCTGAGGTGTCATTGTTTTGCCATCTTTGCTGAAGTTGCTTTGTGATCGCATGTGGGCTGATGACTGTCTGTTTTATCAGACAGAAAACAATACAGTAGCTGTGGTTCTAATTCTGTCTGCAGTTACAAACACACACATATATATATATATATATATATATATATATATATATATATATATTATTGTAACTTGCTGCATTTATTTACTTTTTATTATGTGTTTGTCTATTAGTTTGCAGTGGTAAGCATGTAGGCCTGCTATATAACAAAGTACTAAGACCGCCCTTCATTTATTTGATTTTCAGTCAAAATGGCCATTAAGTACAATTTATTCATTTTCCATCAGGACAAATAAAAAACATTTCAAATAAAGCCACATAGAAGCCTCAACAATAAAATATAATATAGTTTTCATCACTATTTAGTGTGTCCACTCTTTACCTTTAGTACAGCTTCCAGTCTTTTCAGGAGTCTCACTCATTGTTTCTCAAAGAAATCTGCAGCTACACCATCAAAGTTTAGTCTTAGAAGTTGGTTTTGGACTCACAGTGTTGAGTTAGGGTTAGGGTTCCTCACAGTGGAAGGCTGGACAGAAAAATCTGTGGATTCCTCTCTCTCAAAGATGAAAGCTTTAAGTTCTGTTCATCTGATAGGAGCAGTACTGGTGATCTAGCAGGTCTTCCGGGTGGTTGTTAGGAGTCCCATTTTCTCTGCAGTTTTTAATCAATGTTTAAACTCCAGTTTTGGAAAAGTCTGATTTTCCACTTATTTTTCTTTGACATTTTCTTTCCTTTTGCAAGCAGATCATTTTATACCTAATCTCCAGAGAAAATGAATTACTTTAACTTAATGGCCACTTTGAGCAGAAATTGTGCTTCAAAGTTGCATCTAAGACAAATAATAGACTTTATTTAAAAGCAGTCAAATTAATCATTCACACATACACATTTTCTAAGCTGCTTCTCCCTCAGGGTCGTGGGGGAGCATAAGTTGCCATGGTGATATAGCCAGGTAAAAGTGATCCACCATCATGAGACAGAAAATACAGGGTTAGAATGAACTAAGCCTTCTCAGCTGGCTAAGCAAGAAACCCTGCTTAAAGAGACCCAAGGTGGAAAGTAGCAAAAAAAAGTAAAAACCCATCTATGAAAAGGTGTCCAAACTTTTGCCTGATACTAAATATAACAAAGCATATTATAGCTCCCTCATTGGATTCAGTAATGTACATGACATCATTCTGAAAAGCTCCCCAAACAATTAACTTATAACTTTTTAAATATGTTTAAATTATACATGTGGAGACAATGATGTAAGTCTTAACTCTCCACCCAAATACAAATCTTGGGGTCAGGTTTATTTTCTTTTATATATATATATAGCAAATCTGTCATTTGTTCATATACTCTCAATAAAGTGTGCACAGACTAATAGGGAACGATGGATCGAGGGGCCCTAATCACTAGCAAATGTCATTCACTCGCAATCGTATGATGAAGTCCGAGGTCATCTGACAGTGCCCTTGTAGTGTCGACTTAAATGGAACTTGCTAAATCCACGCAGCACCCCCCTCCCATTCAGCATAAGCAGAGCAGAACCTCACCGAATGGAAAGAGAAGATACTTGACAGTCCCACTAGATGAAGCTATTGCTAATGACTATAATGGAAATAGATGATAGTCTTTGGTGGGAGGGGGGGGCTCGGATTCTAATAAAGCTCTAACCATCCACGCAAATGTTCAGGCACAGTTAATCAACACATTTTAATTAGGTACATTTTTCATTGCCACGCTACTGCCTGGCTCTTCAGACTCAGAGAAAGAGGCAAGAGTCCTGCTGCTGTGTTATTGTGTACAGAACAGTGATGGTGATATGCCTGATTTGCAAAAAAGAGATTTCATTCAAATGACAGTTTGAAAGATGCTTCATTTGAGCCCTCTTGAGAAAAGACAGCCTAAATGTTTTGCAGTGCCAATTACAGTAGATCCATACAGGACCAAAGAGAAAATATCGAGCAACCAGTTATTTACTACTGTTGCAATGAGAAGTCCCACTCCAGACAATGGCCTCTTGTGAAATTGTGAAAACGGCCACTGTAAATCCATCAGCTCTTGGTGCGAGGCTGTCTTACAGGCTGGATTCCTATATACTACAGAGATTTTACAGGCCTTTATTTACCCCCGCCCCCTCCCCAACCAACCATTTTTACTATCGCCATTTTCTATCAAACCTGGTAGAAGCAGCCGTTGTATTTCTCGCAGCTGCCAATGTGACTGCAGAAACGATCCTATCAGAAAATTGGTGCTCGAGGGAGCTTGTGTCAAGGCCAGAGGACGTTGGCCAGGCTATCCATGTGCTAAGACAGGCATGGCGTAGCGATTTTTTACACTGTTGTGAAATACATGGAACATGTGCTGCCGTAGACATGCAAAGATTCCACTGTCTGATTCATCAGGTGTTTTGAAAGCAATTTAGGACTTCCAAGAACTGGGATTGCCACTGCAAAAGCTTGATTCTATGGTTACTGAATTAATTTTGTGTGTTTATTTGGAGAAATGCTTTGGATTATTGTCCTCTTGGAAGAACCTTGACCCAGTCTTCGGCAAGTGGCAGAAGCAGATGTCACATCTCGTGGAATTGGTTCTATGACAGGTGTTGTTTTTTAGCATGAAGAGCATGGAATGTGCAATGTTAAGGCCACCTTCACTCATTTGTCAGTTATTCCTCCTGTTAGACAGATTTCCTTCATAAAACTCTAACAATGGATGAGGAAAAGAAGTGCTCAACTGATCAGGTGGCTATCAAGGGCTTTACTTCTTTGTAATTCACAAGGTCTCCAAAACAACTGACAGGCTATTTTAGCTCTCTAACTAAAGCTGTAATGTACATGGTTACTTGAGTAGTTGTGCATTCATTGTGTTTCATTAAGCACAATGTAGAAAATATGCAGGCCGACAATTCTGTAAAAAAATCTATTTGACTTGTTTGCTCACCTACGAAGATGCAAATCTAGTTTCCTTTTGGTTTTGTAAATTACACACATTTCAATTTAAATATATTCCAATATTAAAGAATAGTTCAACTGATGGACCTCCTCAAAGACAAGTGGAAATCACTTTTTATGACTACTGTGAAAAGGACTTTGACAGTTTTGCTTGTATTTGCAAACATGTATGTGACTTTTATTACACTTTGCTACTACAAAACACAAATGGCCTAATATTTGCACATATACAAGGACACGTTGTTAAGGAGGTGACTAGGCAGAAATAGCTTGCCTTTGTCACTCTTTAGGCCAACTACTCTAGCTGATGTTAGCTAGACCCAGAAATATTGACAATATACGTCTCTGATATTGGCATATCATCCACTGAGGAGAAAAAATCTTCCATAGAAGATGACAAAATTTCTTCAGCATTTAGCATTGCACTGGTTAACTCTAGTGTTAGCTAGCTCAACTGAAGAGGCTATTACCCATGCAACACAAAAACCCATAGATGTCCCTTGGTTATTCTCTAATTATAAAATGTGTTTTCTTTTGTATACCTCTGTGTACTGCAAACTTAGTGTATTGACAGAGTTTTTAGCCTCTTAACACATGCGATCACCTACACTGTTAGAAATAAAGGTTCTGTGCAGGTGCATTTTTAGTTCAAGGTACAATCAATTTAAATGTTCCCTCAAAGATACAGCAATAGTGTTAAGATCCAATTGTGAACCTTATATATATAAGTTGTTTTTTTCCAATTGAAAAGTACATATTTGTACATTTTCATAACCTAATTTTTAAAAATCCAACAATAAAATAAAAAGCCTGGAGACGTGATGGGGTGTGTGGAGTCACTACAACTTAGAACATATCATTTCAGTGGATTATAGTACAGTTATGTTCCCTGACTAAAGGTACTGAGATGTACCCTTGAGGGTACCACCCCAGTGACAGTTTTATACCTTTATTTCTGAGAGTGTACAATCCTTTTTTAATCTTGTCCTTCCCTGTGAATATCTGTTATAATTACCTTAAAAAGTAAAATAAATCAGAAAGTATACCCGTAAATTAAAGTTGTACTTTTATCTTGTTTTATCAGTTTTATAAGCTCAGCCGAAATGAAGGAGCTGGTGAACTGTCATCCTTCATTAATAGCTAAGGTATTTTGGAAAAGACAGTGGCACTGCAGAAAGGTGCCTCAAATGTCTACAGAGATCTTCTACAATGTTCCCTCTCTGCTTTGCACAAATTATCTCAGACTTCTTCTCACACTGCATCTGTGCTGACTGAAACACCACACCAATGCTGGTGCCAACTACTTACCCTGGGAGGAAACTGGCCAAATATGTGTAGGAAGTCATGATGTTTCATTTTAATTAGGATATAACCCAGTTTTCGAGCATCAACCAAATCTAGGGCAGATATCGGAAATGAAATCTGCTGTGTATTAATTCTGAATGCAGGAAATTGGTGTGTATCATGCTTCTGCATCATATGAAATTTTCGCTAACTAGATGAACTACTCCACCTGATATTAGCTAGGTTGTTTTATCATCCCTGCAAATATCTGTAACAGTAATTCAAATAGTAAAATTACACAAAATGCCTTTGACTAAATAAAAGATGCACTCACATCTAGTTTTATTATCTTCTTAAACTCAGCTGAAGTGAAGGAACTGGTGTATAGTCCACCTGCATTATTAGTGAACAGACCATGGTACACTAATTCTCTGCCTGTGAAGACTTTGCACAAATGAGTTCAAACTTTAAAACAAATGCACATAATGAAACACCTCACCAACGTTGGCGCCAACTACCAACTCTGGGACAAAACTGGTCAAACATGTGTTGAACCTAAGGTAAGCAAAGATATTTCATTTGAATTAGGATACAACCCAGTTTTCAAGCATCAACCAAATCTGGGGCGAACATCAGAAATGAAATATGCTGTCTGTTGATTCTGAATGCACTGGATCACGCTATTGCATCGGTTTACATCATACGACATAGAAAAGAGCTTGTAAAGCCTCTGCAGCAACCTCCGACTGCCCCAAATAGGGCAGCTAGGGGAAAGCTTTTTAAATGCAGCACAACTGCACAGGTGCAAAGTGTGTGTCGTGGCCAAAGATGTCAGCGGTGATTATGACTCTGAATTCTCAGCTGCAGAAGAGGAGGAGGGGGTCAGGATGGAGTGCTAGCTGAGAGGTGGAACAGGAAAGGAGGAAAAAAAAGAGATAACAGCTCTTACAACCTCACCTTATTTCTCTCCGAGACAAATTAATAGGGGCTGAAATTAGAGGGCTGAAAGAGGAAGCAGAGATGGGATGAGAGCAGGGACTCTAGAGTGAGATTTTGCCAGGTGTGGGGGGAGGAGAGACAGACAAAGTGGTGCTTGGAAGGAAAGGATACTCCGTTATGAGAAAGAGGGAGGGAGTAGAGTGGGGAAGAAGGAGAGAGATATCTCCGGCTGGGGCCAGATAGAGGCCGCACCTTGGCTGTTTCTTGTTTATAGGGGGAGAGAGCAGTAATAACACGTGCAACCCCTCCTTTCACTGCGCCATCTCATTACACAGCATCCCAGCTATGTGGCAGCCCAACCCTTCTTCACAGATCTATCCTCCTACACTCTGCTCCTCTCACTGGCCTTATTAGGAGAAAAATTACATTCTTCAATGTAGGGGTGACAAAAGGCACCACAAAACTTGATGTTCGCAATATGCAATATGTATCACTATAATTCAATGGAAATATCACCATAGTAAGAAAGCCATTCAGTGAAATGGTTCATTGCAGAGATTTCTTTTCAGTGGTGTTGATTGGAACCAGGTGTTGTCATGTTTACAACACACATAAAGCCATTTTATTTAAAACCATCAATGAACCAAACACATATCTTCTTTGTTTGTATATATTGATGATGGTAAACAGTGGTAAATCTGAAAAAAAAAAAGTTTTCTTAGGGGCCTATTTAGCCTTACGGTGCCCTGCATTTACCTCTCTTTCCTGCGTGTATTGAAAAAAAAAACTGTATGTCTCAAGCATCAGGCAGCCTATTTGTGTTGGACTGATTTAGAAATCCCACTTCTGACACCACTGCCCTGCGATGGGCTGGCGACCTGTCCGGGGTGTATCCTGCCTTCCGCCCATTGACCGCTGGGATAGGCTCCAGCGTCCCGCCGCAACCCTGAGGGAGAAGCGGCTTAGAAAATGTGTGTGTGTGAGATTTAGAAATTTCACGCTCAGTTTGTTCCCACCCTGACAAGTCTACATTCCCACCAACATTTAGCCCACAATTTCCCATGGCTGTCGTCATATGTTCTTGTTATGCAGACACGTTTGGGCACACGAGACTACGTTAGCATGCTAGTGTTAATTCTTTTATCTTAAATGTTGAATAATGTATATGCAATTGTAAATAAAACCTAAATTCTAAAATATGCCATATCTCTTGCACAAGCCACATTTTATGTTTTATTTTTATGTTAAATTGCACATTGAAATTTGCAGAAGTGTGTTCTCTGTAGAAGATATGTTAACTTATTTTCATTTAGCCTTTTAACTTTTCTTAACCATTTTTTCCTGAAATGGAATAACCAAAATAACAGGAGCACTGTTACTACATAATTTGGGCTACAATCATGAAATTGATCTGAAAGGTAGCACTCCTAAGTTTTTTTCTCCCAACTCTCAGAATAATTGTATGAATTACTGACACAGAGTAACAGACTAGAAAGGAGTTTATTTCCACCTGACTCATAGATCTCTAAACTGATCTCTGTCTCTTGCTGTGTATCAAGGCCACATATATTGAATTATGATGTCTCTGTGAATATAGACAAGGCTTTGGAGGTAAGGACCTACACATTTACTAGCATTTGCTCATTCAGTGCTTATGTTGCAAATGAGACAATCCTTACTGCTGTGATTAATGGACCATAACATGGTTTATGGGAATTGAACCCTGACATCTCAAACTTTGCTGGATGATTTGATGCATAAAAATGATGTATAAAAAATGGAAGTGAACACTTCAATGGATGTGTGCTGAAAACTTGACCAGGAGCACCCAAACTTTCCCTCAGGATTTACTTTAGAAGACATCCTTGTGCACCACTCACTGGCCTCTCTATGATCTCCTCTTACCAAAAGTGACAGGCTGTAGCCCATTTGTCAAGCAAAATTTGTCTGCTGCTCTCTATGTTGTTCATCTGACCACAGTTTCTGACCACAGAACTGTTGCTGACCAGACCAGATATTTGGGTGGTGGAGCATTCTCAACACAACTCACTGCAAGGTTGAGATGTGGGCAGCGCCCCCCAAAAATATCCATCCAAGAGTGCCACTGTGGTAGAAAGCCCTTCATCAATGGTCACAAGCGGAACATTGATGAATGGCTGGAGGATGGCTGGCAAACTATACAGATCACTTACAGTCTTTAACTGTACACGAGCAAGGCAACCACACAAAGTAAGGGGTTTCTAATAAATTCACCAGTGTGTGTAAACTTCCACTATGGCCTACCAAGATTTAATAGATGATACTTAAAAGCTAATTTAATTGGACAGACTTTGAAAAACAGAAACGTTAAAGGGCATCACAACACAATTAGCAGAAGCTCCTAATTTCCATATATCAGTCTTAACCTCAGTTCCCCACTTGATGCTGTTGACCCTCTGGTGAACTGTTTCCATTTGGCCTTGCATAATTATATCTGTGCGTCCCACACTCAGCAAGTGACATCCCTTTTAGCAGTAACAAAAAATTGAATGTGAATTACCACTTCAGATGAGATGGCTCCATCCGTCATTGTGCTACATCACACAATACCTTGTGTTGTAATCAAAGCACCGGGCCCTCGATTATGATCCTCATTCCTATAGATGCTGCGTGGCCTCATCAAGGTCATTCCATAATCACAAGGAACTAGACATTTAATCTCCCAGGGTGGTGAAAGTGCAAGGAACGGATTAGGAAATCACTGGGAAATAGGTATGAAAAGGAAATTGCAAATGACCCATGGGTCACCTGGCCATAGATACAGTTATTCAGTGACCTAGAAATCAGATTACTGTGCAGAGGGAGAGGAAAAAAAATCAAATTGAGGAATAGAGCCAGAGGGCTATACCATGTACCTGTGAAGATAAAGATTCATATCGCAAGAGATACCTGAAGGAATACGAGGACAGGTGCAAGAAAAGCTCTCAAAGTTTTGGCACCCAGCTGTCAATGCAAACAATATATCGTTTGGTCTAGACTTTTGCATACACATAATTTCTTTAAATGACTGTCACTCCTTGATCCTGTGCTATGTTTCAAAGCCTTATGTGTTAATGTCTTAAACTTTCATGGTGACTTCAAGATTTGATACTCAATTTCCTCCACTACCCAGTTGAGTGGCCAGTTACTTTTTACTTTTTATAAGAATTTCTTTTCTTATAATATTTATTTACTCATTAAAAAACAAAGACATATAATCTTAAAAAAGCATGAGTGTTTGTTTATTAGCTAAAGTATTTTAAAATAAATGCAAAGCATGTAGTAAACAGGCTCATTATATTGACTCTAAAGAATGGAATTGGAAAATTCAACTAAAGCCTGAGTAGACTGATAAAACAATACAATGATCAGTTAATTATCTCTGTCTTACTGAGCTCTGCTAAAGCCTGAGTAGACTAGTAAATCAATTTAGTGATCAGTTACTAATATCAGTGTTACCAAGCTCTGTTAAAACCCGAGTACTGATAAATTAATGTGAAGATCAGTTATTAATCTCAGTGTTAACACATTCATCAGAATGGCAACATACCAATGCAAGACAAAATAATAACAATGTGCTGCAAACTCACAAAACACTTTCATCAAAATGACAACACCAGCACTACATCTTACAAACTCTCTGCAAATACAGAAAACACATGCATCTTAAGGTAATTAGCTTTACATGTTATTAATTGGGAATCACACCACTGCTTAAACTTGCAAGATTTTGTTTCGCTTTACAAAAAAAGAACAATTAAAATGAAACATGGTTTTTAAAAAATGCCAAATGTCTGCATTGGCCATGAGAGTATTATGGGATTGGATCAAAGGACGTAATGAGTTTAGAAATTTGGAACTTAATGCAAAGAAAAAGTATTTTCGTTCATGAAAGAAAGAATGAAAAAATGACCAAGTAATATCACTGAAAGAAAATGTGAAATAATTAATATATGTATTTCAGTCATGGCACAGCAACAAAAAACAACCTGTTTAGTTGTAAGGGGTAAAGAGATGTTAGAAATAAAGCTGAGTTGGGATTGTTTTGGGTAAAGAAAATCATATAAATTGCATAAGTGGACCTCTTTGGAGATTATAAAATAAAGTAAAATGTTGGACATGGCTCATTTAAGGCATGGCTTTTGGTGAACAAAAAGTTACCCCTTGTTCTGACAGTGTAAGTCTCCCAGTACAGTATCACATAATGTGGCTAAGCTGGGACATGGGGGCTATTATCTTTTCGAGCTGCAGATAATGCAATATAATTGGACAGTTCAACACAACTTGGAGGAGAATGTTAACTGCTAAATCTGTTATGTCAGTTTACAGATGCTAGAATTGCATCCTGACACATGTTTAAGCTTAACTGTGAGTAAGTTCTATCAACCCCTATAAAGCATCTCTTCATTTAATTAATGTTGGCACGAATTAAAAAAGTCGTATGTAAAATACTGTCCAACCTAATTAAGTAATCACACAACAAAAAGAGGGCCATCATTAATCATCCTATAAAAAGAGGAGAAAGTTGAGAATGACCAGAAGCGAGATAACCCTTCCAAGAATGAGGTGAGGGTTCTTTGGTACCACTTTAGGCCTCATTTTCCTGAAGTAGGCCAGTTGGTAGCTTAAAATAGGGTGTGATTATTGTTTAGAGGGAAAGTTCATTCTCCAAAATTTCTCTTCCATTTCCAGCCCCAAGATTTCTCAGCAACTGTCTAAATCTGCAAACAGAAACGAGACAATGCTATCTGCTGTGTCCCGACGTCCGTCCGTGACTCCTCGGGTTCGAGTGTTCAGGTTCAGGGTTGTGTGTGGGTTCGCTCACGAGGTTTTCACAGTGTTTCAAACGCCCTCCGTGGACGAGCACACATGTTTCATCACTCGCTCGGCCCGTGGGGCCAGTACTGGGCTGGAAAGACCCTTACAAACACATCTTTCCCCTTAGCCCTTCTTCTTTCCCTCTGCTTTCCACAGTTGATTTCCTCAGACAATGCACTCCTTCACTCGTCCCCCTCCTCCTCCTCCCTCCATCCCTCTCTCACTGCTGCCTGAGGTCACATCTGGTTGGGAATTTGAAGCCAGAGTGGAAACTCGCTCCTATCTCTCTCAGCCATATGTCCTATGTCCAGCCTCGGCAGAGCTGTCACCCTTCTATTTCTTTTTTTTCTTTCTTCCTCTCGCTCTAATTCAGATCGAGGGTCTGGAAGGACTGCATGAAAAGAGTGGTTTTCTGCCATTAGATCTTATGATGAGGTCAGGTGACTGCCTGGCCCGCTGAGCCTGATGAGTCCCATGTCTCACGCTGTCCACTGGTGAAGAAAATTCCCTTAAAGGGCACATACCCTACACTTTTCTCATATTTTATTTCACCCCCCCCCCCCAGAGATCTTCTAATGACATTTGACTTTATGTACCAAAAATAGTCATTCATTTTTGCATAATTTTTTTTTTCCCTAAATAGGCTGTTTTTGTTAATGTGCACACTTACATATGACATTTATTGCTAATAAATTTGGTGGACATTTTCTGTTTATTTGCTTAGATAATGAAAAGGAAAAAAAATGAAATATGACACACTTAATATGTTAAATTCAGCAAACAAAGTGTAATTATGCATTAATAAAATGTGATCTGTGTTTCTGATTTACACTTAGAAAATCAAGAAAACATCTACATTTGACCAAGGATGCCCGAACTTTTGCATACAACTGTGTGTAAATAATATCTGTTCTGACCTCATTCAAAAAGATGTGCTGACTGAAACATTCCTTATGACTTAAATGTCATTATGTGGTGTTAAATTGCTTAGACCGAATAGATGGATATGTGTGTGTTGGTTTTTGTGACACCACAAAGAGGGCTGTTTTAGTGCACTCTCAGAAATAAAGGTACTAAACTCTCACTGGGCCAGCACCTCTTTTGTTACTGGGGTGGTACCTCAGGGTACATCTCAGTACCTTTAGTCATGGAACATTACTCTATCATAATCACTTGAAATTATATTTTTGAAGTTGTATTGACTCCACACACCCCGTCTCATCTCCAAGGCTTTTTATTTTATTGTTCGGTTTTAAAACATTATTTAATGAAAAGATACAAATACGTACTTTTCTACTAGGTCAAATGTATTTAAGGTACACAACTGGACCTTAAAACTACTGTTGTACCTTTTGAGGGCATATTTACATTGTTTGTACCTTGATGAACGAAAACCCTACCTGCACACTACTTTTATTTCTAGTGTCCAGTGATGGTCTCTAGAATGAGATTTCCAGTTCAGATTAGTTTTTGTTGCCTGGTAAATGCAGAAGAAAGCTGTAATGTTACTACTAGGAAGCTGAATATTAACTTTATAAACTTCTAAACCTTGTAATAAAGAAGAGAATGGATCACTCAGATGAGAAAAATGATGGGTTTACTATTCTGTGAATATCCCATTTCATTTCTTTCTTTGGTTTTTTAGTTCACATTATAAAGGACTTTGAGTTGCATTTTAAATATATGAAAGGAGTGATATGAATGGTCTAGATTTACCTTACTTTTGTTTCTTTCTTTCCAGCTAAAAAGGTAAAAACCTCTCTCTTTATTACCCATTTTGTGCTCAGTAAAGATAGAATCACTGTTTTTCATATTGAGTTTAAGTTAAGAGGTAAGAGTTACCCTAATGCAAGCTTGTATTTGTAGTGTGTAGACCAGTTGCTAGGCTAGTACGCAGGATTGGGTGACACCACCGGGATTCCCAACAACAGTTTGCATCTCTCCACAATGACGAACAAGTGCCAAATCCTGTACAAGTGGCATAATAAACAAACCCAATAACAACACTTTTATAAACACTCACCTATGGAAAAGAAAATCCAGTTTGCTTCCAGTTTTGTAAATCAAGCTAATTTCCATCTAACAATATTCTGTCAACTTTGCATTTCACGGCCACTGTGAAAACATTCATGTGTGAAAACGTCTCACTAAAACAAATGCAGCATCTTTACAATGACAGGAGTTAGAATCATGGTGGGCTCAAAGAAGAAACGGGATGGATTTGATTTTGAAATGTAATTAGCCAACCATCGCAAAGCACAACCACTTCATTATCTACACCAGCGTGCTGACAGCTATTAAAATGAATATCTCCAGACTGTTTGGTCTATGAAGCTTGCAGCAACAGCCAAACAGCATGGCTTATTAGCCATGCTAGCATTACGGAGAGAAATTATGAATAATCAATCAACATCATAAACACAGGAAGCTAAAAGTTACAAACTCATGCAAAACACCAACTTCACTCAGCCCTTGTGGTGTGAAAAGCAGCCTAAAAGCATTCAAAAGTGAAATAATGACTTGAGTCGAAACTTCTCAAGAACTGCAGTGGAACTTCACAGTACAGCCAGCTCACATCTGCACAAGAACTGAAGTTTGTTTCTTCTCTTTTTTGGATGCTTTGAGTCTAAAATAAAATGCCAAAGCTTCAAAGTGTGAAGGTGTGAGCAATAGCAAAGCAGTCTAGGTGCTATCACCAAAAGAACTGAAAAAAAGGAACTCAGTGTGAAAGACTAAAAGGGAAGAGACAAAATATTCCTTGAATATACTTGGACAAAAGTAAAAGTAATACTATTTGACAGCACTCTGAAAATGCACACCTATCTGAGCAGTACTTAAGGAAAAGCAATGGTCTCTTTTTATTTGGATAGCCCACTTTAGTCCCCTAGATTATCTACAGACATTCAAATTGTTAACAAACTAACTGTTGAAACTCTAAACAGTGGTGATGTTAGGGTTAGGATTTGGATCAGGCCTGGGGCTAGGACCAGGGTGAGGGTGGGGTTTAGGTTTTGAGTTGAGTTTAAGGTTAGGGTTAGGATTAGAGCCAGGATTAGAGTTAAAGACAATTATGGTCAATTTAGTAGATATTTAGTTGAATGTAACTTGAAGGTAACCGAAGTATCTTGTGGACTATCCAAATAAAGCTTTGCCTAAGGAACTGCCTAGTATTTACCCATTTCTACCCACTCCTCATCACGGATGCCTGATCTTGTGTGTGCAGAAGCAATGCTGATTATAACTGCTTTCCCAGGTAAATACACAACACATTTATTCTGCCGCTCACATCTCTCAACTTTGTAGCTTTGGAATTTTATTTGAGCCCAAAATTATCCCAAAGAGAGAGGAATAGTGACTAACAAGCTTCAGTTCCTCACCTGATAGGTGCTGGATGTAATAAGAAGTTCTACTTCTGTTCTCTAGGGAACTGAAGACCTCATAATTTTGTTATTTTTGGCTAGGCAAAATTTGACTTGTCTTTTGCTACTCTAATTATTTCATGGTACTTTTACTTGAGTGTGGGTTTAGGCTGCTCTACCAACCTCTCTTTATGACCGGTAACCAGCTCTATGTGGGATGCTGGAGCAGGAACAGAAAAGTATCATTTGAATTCAGAACAAACCGAAATAAAAAATATTTCACCCTTTGCAGTCCCTGCTGACAAATCCCAAATCTTCTCTTATGTGTTGTGCAAATACACACCATGCAACATGTGGGTTAAAGCCATAGGAAAGACAGAGTAAAATGTGTAATACATTTGTACGGCATTAAAACTGAGTGTTCCCGCAAAGTTTGACTGGAAAAACTCTTAAAAATATAAAGTGTATGTATATGTCTCAAATGACCCATTTTCCTTTTATGTAGTGATGTCTTAAAGAAGTTAATGTACTTATTCACCTTACTACTGCATCCAAGGAATGAACAGATAAACAAATTAAATGGATAAACAAGCAGACAGACAGATGCTTATGCTTGCTAGGTTAGCTTTCGCTTGGTGGTTAGTTTTCACTCACTAAGATTTTCTGAATTTAATCAGAAAAAGGTTGCGGTAGAACATTTTAAAGCCATGTGGGAGGGACAAACCAGCCAAGATTCAATACATTGGCCATTTATCGGACACTTGTACGTTATTGATAGAGCATACTTTGTACATGTTGTGTGCTCACAAGAACAAGATCAGACTAAATAGAAAGAATGAGCAAATTAAGGTGACCTGGTGTGTTAAATCTCACAGAAAAGAGGCAACTTTGCTACTCTCACTCTCAGCTAACTTGTACAATTTATTCTACAAAAGAAAAAGACTAATTCAGAACAGCAGATACAATGTGTTGCTAATGCAGACCCAGTATAAGCTAAATGATTAACCGGTCAATTGTTATCAGACAAATAAACAAATGTTCAAACCATGCTATTAGTGGAAAAATGTTAATTTTATTTCATTTTAAATAAATAACTTTCTATTTGAACAGGTGGGTTTATCGTTCATATGGGAGAGTAATGAGTGGGAAGGATATCCCATCATTTTATATTACACTCATTTCATGAAATTTTTAGTTCTTGATTATATAATCATGAACATGTCATAGTTTAAATAAAACAGCCCCTCTGTTTAAACAGAGCAGGACAGAACCAGGTTCGTTTGATATGCACTTGGGTCATTTACTTTATTTTCCTTCCCCTTCTTACAGTCATATGCAAAAGATTTTTGCTTTGAGTGGCCCTATAAATTAATTAAGTTTATTTTATTAAAGCACATGATTAAACATTCCATTTCATCACTACCAAAACAAATATAGCACTACCAAAACTTTACCAAATGTTTCATTAGTGACTGTTTCGGTGGTTACAATTTTAGCTAATTTTAACCAGAACTAAAAAAATAGCCAGTACATGACTAGCCAACAAAGCTTTGGACAGTTATACACACATAAAGTCATATTATTATTTACTACAAAACAAAAAAGTTTTAAAATGATGAACAGGGATGCAGTCTCACTTCCTGCTCTAAAATACAATGGTATGACTAAAACTTTTACACCGTAGTGACAGAATCTATCTATCTATCTATCTATCTATCTATCTATCTATCTATCTATCTATCTATCTATCTATCTATCTATCTATCTATCTACAAATGGTAACTTTACAGGAGAAGGAAAAAACCTACTTTACTTTTAATCAAGTCAATGGAACCAGAATTTTTTACAAGTCATTTTGGGTCATTTCTTCTGGCCCATCCTTCATGAAATTTACACACAATGTAAAGAGCAACAGGCATTTTCAAACTATGTCAAAAACTGAAAAATGACAAAAATGAAAAAAAAAGGTTTTGTTCTGACAACAGCGATATACTGTATATATATATATATATATATATATATATATATATATATATATATATTATCACCACCTCCATGCTCTATGCTCATTGTCCATTTTATCAGCTCCACTTACTGTATAGGTGCACTTTGTAGTTCTACAGTTACAGACTGTAGTCCATCTGTTTCTCTGCATACTTCGTTGGTCCCCTTTTACCCTGTTCTTCAATGGTCAAGGCCCCCATGGACTTGGTGGTGGTGAGTCAGTGTTACTGCAGTGCTGAGAAGGATCCACAACCCAAATAGTACCTGCTCTGTGAGGGTCCATGGGGGACAGCGCTGCTGTCAGAGAAAAATCTCCATTTTTGTTGTTTTTCAGTTTTTGACATAATTTGAGAATACCTGTCGCCCCTTATATTGTGTTGCAATTTCATGATAAATGAAATGACTTGGGGAAAAAAACTGGTTCCAGTGACTTATGTTACAAATAAAGTATGTTTTTGCCTTCTCCTATAAAGTTGTCATTTTGGAGATATGAGCTTTTGTTCCGACAGCAGCAACATATGTATATATGTATTTTAATTGATATTTCATAGGCCATGTGCTTAATTTTAGGCTTGGCATTTAAGGATTAGTTGCCTAATAATTGTGTTTATTATTTTGCCAAGATTTGCATGACTGATCCAATGTGTTTCTAATACACTTCCAGTTACTGCTAGTATAGATGAGCTAAAGCAATGTGTTGCTAATGTGGGTGCTGCAAACAGTATTTTGTTTAACTCCTGCTCGCCAAGTTGAATGAAAGTTTGGGAGCAAAAGCATATGTTTGCTCCCCCTTAATAAAAGGAGGGTTGCTCCAGTAGCTCCATTGTTAAGGCATCTTTGCCCCCACCCACACAGCTTTCTGAAAATAGTAAAGCACAGTAGGTGGTACTTCTTCATAAGCAGATGCGTCTCATGCACATCCCATTTGCATAGCCTGTGCATGTGTCTGTTTTTACAGCCTTGTTTTTACAGTGAATTTCTGCAAGAAAAAACGAATTAGCCCAACACGTGACAGCTGGCAGCACGGCATAAACCTGAACAGCAGGTATTCACACACCTAACAACGCTTCACATCAGACCTTCGCTAGTGGACTTGGATGTGAGTGTTTTTAAGGACTAAAGATAAATCAACGGGTTTTGGCCGGCTGGGCTGCTCCAAGGCAAGCAGGGTGAGACACACACACACACACACACAAACAGAAACACTCCAACTCTTTAAGCCTCCATATCCGTTTCTTCCTGTTCCAAGGAAAGGGAAAAGGCGTAGTTCTATTTCTCTTTTTGTTTTTTTTTTCTTTTTATCTTTTCAGTCAAGCTCTCTGACTCCTCCATTTCTTTGCATCGATTTTCCTGTCCACGCTATCTTTCCACTTGCTTTTTCTTTTCCATTCTTCACCCCCTCTATGTCACTCTCTCTCTCGCAGTTTATCTCTGTTGGTCTCTGTTTGGGCAAAAATAACATGGTACCCCTCTAACTGAAGCAACACATGAGCTCTGGATATTTAGATCATTCTACCAAATCGGAAATAAAATCCTTTTGCTTTGAGTGACCCGGTAACTTAATTAAGTTTATTAAGTTAAAGCAAATGAATAAACATTTCATTTTGTCACTACCAAAACAATCATAACACTCAAACTTACCAAATGTTTCAATAGTGACGTTTCGCTACTGACAATTTTTTGAGCAGGACTCAAAAACACTAGCCAGCCACACGACTAGCAAATGCAGCTTTGAACAGTTCTACACACAGAAAATCATGATTTTCACTAAAACACGAAAAAAAGTCAAAACAATGGGATCTGACTGCTTACCAATAAGGAGGAACAGGGATGCAGTCTCACTTCCTGCTCTAAAATTCAGGGGTGTGGCTAAAATAAGGCGTGTGTTTAGGTAGTGACATGAAAATTAAAATATAATAATAAATAATAATAATATATATATAATAATAAAAATAATAATATAATAATAAATATAAATCTTTCAAGTTTAAAAGAAGTCCAATATTTAAAAATAATATAATATCAGTTATTTTCTGTATTTATTGTGTCCACTCTTTAACTTTATTACAGCTTCCATTCTTTTCTGGAGACTCACTTTCAGTTTCTCAAAGACATCTGCAGCGATACCTCCAAACTTCAGTCTGAGAAGTTGGTTTAGCATTTCCTTAAGTAAACCCAAACACATTCAGTGATATTGAGGTCTGGACCCAGGGGTGGTCAGTTCATTGTTCTGAGAACACCAGCAGCTTCGTTGTTGATGTGTCTGTTTCTTTTTCTCAGTAAGAGCTTCTTGAACAGCTACACATCCTTTCAGACCCATAGTGCCAAGTTGTCTTCTCACAGTGGAAGGATGGACAGAAACACCTGTGGATATTTTTAGATGTGAAGCAGCTTGATTTTCTCCTCTCCATCAAAGATGAAAGCTTTAAGTGCTGTTTATCTGATGGAGTTTTTGTGGTCTACCAGGTCTTCCAGGTGGTTGTTAGTCCCATTTTTATTGTAGCTGTTAATGATTTTATGCAAGTGTATTACCTCATGTCTAGTCTCTTCCGAAATACCTCTTTGAAAAGGAATAACTTGTACTTAAGCAAGAAAGATGGTAGGCACCTAGTGGAAAAGTGAAACACAGTGTCTGTACAGCATCTGTGTTCTACCCACCTCTGGTTTCTAACGGGTCACCAGCTTGGGAAAGAGGGGATGGGGGAACGGAAGCATGAACAGAAAAGTACCGGTTATGTTAAGAACAAACTGAAATGAACTGCATTTTGTTTGTAATCCCTGCTGCCAAATCACAAATCTCCTCTTCCACGTTGAGCAAATTTAGACATTCAGCAACTTTGTTGCACAACGAATGGATTAAATCTCAGAGCCAAGAGGCATCTTTGCAACTCTGGTTCTCCAGGAACTTTTGTTTAAGGGAAGTTGATGACATTATCTGGAAAATATGATTCTGTTAACAGGCAGTGCTGTATGCAGAGAATAATTTTGTTTTTTGTTGAATAAGAAGTGGGGGTGGCAAACATATTGCTTTAGCCATGAGAGGAAATTGCTTTACTGATGACAGCCAGCATCCTTCAGAACAACACATTTACTGTATTGCTAATGTAGACCCAATACATTGCTAATAATGATATGACAGGTCCGAGTTATTGCTAATGCAGATATGTGTTCCAGTGTGTTTCTTATGCACATATGACAAATCCAATGAATTGCTAATGTAGATAAAACAGATACAATGTGCTGCCAATGCAGATATGACAAATCCAATGTAAAGCTAATGCAGATCCAACATAGGCTATTTTAAGGTGGATACAGTGTATTTCTATTAGATCTAAATGGCTGATAATGCAGATACGGCAGATATAGTGTAATACAGATTTAAATGATGCTAATAAAGATCCAGTTGATTGCTATTGCTGATTTAATTGATTGCTAACACAAATATGATAGAACCAGGATGTTGCTAATACAGATCTCTCATACCACTAATACAGATATGACTATTCCAGCGTTGCAAAGAGAGTTCCAAATCTTTGCTAATATAGCAAAGTATAGTCAATGCATATGTTACAAATACAATGTAATGCTAATGCAGATCCAATGTAGGCTACCTTAATATACATAAGGTAGATACAATGTATTGATAATACATCTAAATGGCTGGTAATGCAGATATGGCAGATATAGTGTATTGCTAATACAGATCTAATTGATTGCTAACACAGAGATTGGCAGAGCAAGTATATTGGTAATACAGTTCCAGTGTATTGTTATTGTAAATCTAATATAATGCTAATGAAGATATAAGATATCTAGTATATTGCTAACATAGATCCATTGTATTGCCAATGCAGATTGAGTTGCTAATGCAGATAAGACAAATTAATGTGTTGCTAATACAGGTCTAATCATTTGCTAATATAAATAAGACAGATTCACTTTGATGCTAAGCCAGATATGACAAATGTGCTGCTAATACAGATCCAGTGTAGGCCACTTATGACATATGCAACATATCGCTAATAGATCTAATATAGCGCTAATACAAATACAGCAGATCCAGTGTATTGCTAATACTGATTCAAGGGATCGCTAATGCAGATATAATATTGCTAATACTACTAAATGAACCAGTGCCAGTGTATCACTAATGCAGATGTAGCATGCTGCTAATGGAAATACAACAGATCCAAATACACTGCTAATGTCATTTATGTTAACATTGTAAATATCTTGTACGGATTTTCCTTGTGTGTTTTATTTGAACTACTGGAACATGATCGTGTTGATAGCTATAAGGATGAGTATGGATAGAGAGTTTTCCAGCAATGCAGTCAGCACCCTCAAAAGTGTGCTACGTGATGGTTTTATCCAGTGCCATCACTAACTGCTGACTGCACTTTGTTTGCCTTCTAAAAGCTCCTTCCCTGCAGTGGGGCTCCAGTCACCATTCATGCTGCCCTTTGCGTTTTTCTTCCGCTACCTAATCAAGCCTTTGAGTTGTCACAGCAGGAAGTCATCAATTAGCACTGAGATCAAATTTCCCTCGTCCCTCTTCGGGAACACGGGCAGCCAGGCAAGCGACAACTTTTACGCTTATTTAAACACCGGCGAGCAAACAAGCAGCAGGTGACCACCTTCCAGGCTCTCTGGAAATTGGTGTCGGGCCCTTAACTTCCGGCTGGGTCTCTGGTGCTTGCGCTTTCCCGCAACTTAACACAATAAGTACTGTTTCCACAACCCTGAAAACCACCTTGACGTGCTCTCTGGGTTTTTAGTGCCGTGTGAGGGGAGCTGGCAACAGTGCACACTTTAACACTTTTCTAACACCTCTGGGAGGACTATCACAGCTTCGATGACCAGAAAGGGCACAGGAGTCTGCAAAGCGCCAGCTCTTAGTTTCCAGTGCTCCAGCACTTGCGAACTAGCAATTTGCCCCTGCGGTGGCCAGGGGATGTTGTTTTGTCGGCGCTGTGCCGCAGAAAAGATGGGACTTCAAAAATGCATCACAGGGGAAAAAAGCCAGAGAGGCAGGCGGCCCGGATTAGAGAGCTTTATAAATAAAATGCATCTCCTTGGCTTTTTACTCTGCTGTTCTCGGGTGTCAGGCTTTTCTCCATCTCTTGGCTGGCGTCACTCTGAAGGGAAGCGACGTGCCGCTTTGTATCCTAATGCTCGGTTCCTGTTTGGAGCGACTCTGTGCTCTTGGGAATAATGTGAAGGGGAATGAAAAGGGAGGGGAAGCAAGACGACTGGGAAAGTGTTTAGGCCGTTTAAACAGAGCCTCAGTGTTTTTATATTGCTCAGTTTTTTTTCGTATTTCTTTTTTTTTTTGCTATGGGCTGTCTTGTGTAAAACAGGATCAGTAAATCACGGAGAATCAAAGTGCCCTTATTTTAACAATGAGGAAACACGATGTGTGCTTACAGCATTAGTAATGTCGTTGTATAACCTTATAAAATAAGATTTCCCAATGGTTACGTCTATTGGTCCATTGGCATAGTTGAGTAAAAAGTCTAGAAATGTATACGAGCCATTTTACTGCATTAGCTTAAACTGCAGTCTCACATAAAAAAATTGAATAAATAAAGCATTCAGACTTTAGATATTTACAAGGATTATTTTATGATGTATTTAAACCCAAGGAACTTATAGAAATATTAAAAAACTAAATATACGCAAAATATAATTTGTAGGGTACTTTCTATCTGGAGGTGTCTCCCAAACCTAAACTCTTAACACTTTTTCATTTTTAAAAGTTCTTTTAAAGTGCTTTCCCACATTTTCATGTTGCATGAGTTTTAGTCTGTGGGCAGAGTCTCATTTTTCATGCCCCTGATTTTAGAGCAGGAAGTGAGACTGCATCTCTGGCCCTCATGGCCACATAGTGAGCAGTTAGTTGTTAATGTAAATATGTCCCTAATAAGTCAGCTTTTTGTGTTCTAATGGAAAATATTATTGTGTGTACAGCTGTTCAAAGCTGTGTTTGCTAGTCAGTAGGCTGCCAGATAAAACCTGATAATTAACAAATAAAGTATGTTTTCTCAGTGATGTTAAAAATCAGTAAAATTTTGTCATTTAATTTCTTAAAATACTGCCTTTTTACTGTGGATCGACTAGGTATTGTGGCATACTGTCTTTTACCTTAAGAATAACAGTAACAACAATTAAATTAAATGCAAATGCCTGTGATATAAAAGTAGTCACACACACACACACATCTTCTAAGCCGCTAATCCTTTTGGGTCGTGGGGGAAGCTGGAGCCTATCCCAGCAGTCATTGGGTGGAAGGCAGGATACACCCTGGACAGGCTACCAGTCCATCACTGGGCTACAAAAGTAATCTTTTTTGTGAATTTATGCTCTATTTCTGTAAAGTAATAACAGCTCTGTAAAATATAGTGAATACATATACATTATAGGCTAATTTTGGCGAAATGAAAGGAGAGCAGTGAAAGTTTTACTACCTCATTTAGGAGCTGCGACTTACAACTCAAATGGCTGTAGCTCAGTTTGAACTGCTTTTGGACATGCTAACTCTACAAATGACAAAGCAGATAAACAACGAATGCTTTTTGTAAAAAGAGGACAAAACCAATGGACAAAACCAATTCATCACTTTGGGTGTTGCTACAGGCAGAGGTGATTGGTTCAGTGAGTTCATGCCACCTACAAAACTTCACAAAGTGATATCAAATAAAATAATGTTGCAATATTTTTTTTTCCAAAAAGTAGCATTTTGTGGACAAAATATCAGTTATACATGTGTTTGAATTGATTTAGTGGAAAATATTATGATTTAATGTGGGCACAGCTGTGTAAAGCTTTGTTTGCATAGGGCTACCAGATAAAACCCAATTATTAAGTTTGTTTCTCAGTGATGGTAGAATCCGTAATATTACTTAATTCATTTCTCAAAAAAAGAAAAAAAAATCACATATGCCTTGAATAAATTGTGTGCAGTCTTTAAAGACCTTTACTGAGGGAGCATTGAGTTCAGACATTTAAAGTAAACTATGCACATTTCATATTCATACAGGATTAACATCACTGATGTTATCTATATTTACCTAAATCCAAGGTCAAAGTTTTGGCTTCATAAGTGAGTGGGACTTTAAGAAGTTGGAATTGATGTTAATGTCAATGTTTATCTGATAATGCACAGCTAGAAAACGGTAGCATTCCTGAAACGAATGAAACTAGAAACTACACCAATGCTTATATTACAGTAGCTCCCTATGTAAAAGGAGCTTGAATGTCTTGAATAGAGCTTCAAAAGATGTACAGAGCATGCGGAACCACTGATTTACTTTGGGGTGATTCTGCAGACACACTTTTAATGGGGATTAACCATTGAAACCACCTCTTCGTCTAGAACCAGACTAAATCTTAGCCTAATCTGAGAAGAGGACTACGCTGCACGGAGGGCCACGTTCGTTTTCTTCGGCTAATCCTCTAAAACGCACACTTGAACCTTACAGCCGTGGACCTGAACCATGCCTTCAGCGTGTTAGCGGAGCTTTGAGGTAGCCACAAAATCGCCTGCTGCTTTTTCACAGCACCTGAGCATGCCTGACTCGTTTCCAATAGCATTCGCTCTGAGCTGCTCTTCCGCCCTTCACCCCCCCAATGGAGAGAATCGCTCCCTGCAGTTCTCCGGAAATTAGTGTGGTTGACACACAGTATCGATGAATATTGATTGTTGTCCCTTTGAAATCGGGGCTGACAAAGTGCCACGCTGGCAGCCAAATCTATAACATGACTGTATGTTGATGTACACTCACCACTTTATTAGGTACACCTTGCTAGTAAAAGGTTGGACCCCCTTTTGCCTTCAGAACTGCCTTAATTCTTCATGGCACTTTCAACAAGGTGTTGGAAACGTTCCTCAGAGATTTTGGTTGGTTATTTGAGTTACTGTTGCCTTTCTATCATCTGGAACCAGTCTGCCCATTCTCCTCTGACCTCTCACATCAAGGCATTTTTGTCCACACAACTGCCGCTCACTGGATGTTTCCTCTTTTTCGGACCGTTCTCTGTAAACCCTAGAGATGGTTGTGCGTGAAAATCCCAGTAGATCAGCAGTTTCTGAAATACTCAGACCAGCCCGTCTGGCACCAACAACCACACCACGTTCAAAGTCCCTTAAATCCCCTTTCTTCCCCGTTCTGATGCTCGGTTTGCACTTCAGCAAGTTGTCTTGACCACCTCTACATGCCTAAATGCACTGAGTTGCGGCCGTGTGATTGGCTGATTAGCTATTTGTGTTAACAAGCAATTGAACAGTGAGTGTATAGTGTAATGGTGCTGTGTGCCATTAAACTGCTACTTACTTTAAATTCCAGATAATTACTTGTTGCTACTTCATGATATTGAATTTGGAATTTCAGATATGAATAGCTGATGGACTAATGTGCACATACAGGTGTATGCAAAAGTTTGTGCCCCCTAACTGAATTTGTTGATTTTTTGAAGTGACACGATGTAAATGGGGCCTTTGAAGCAAAATATTTTAAAAAAATGCTTTTTTGAAAAGACTAATATTACTCTTCTAAGCCACTTATCCTTATGGGTCATGGGGGAGCTGGAGACTATCCCAGCAGTCATTGGGTGGAAGGCATGATACACCCTGTGCAGGTCATGCCAGTTTCTTTATATATGTGTATTATGTATTTTATATAATATAAAGAACCAAACATCTGCATACAACTGTATAAAATGCTGAAATATACATGGTCATACATGCACACTGGACCATCTCCACCTAAGGATTTTCTTAGTTGACTAGATGGCCTGAAAATCTCCCCAAAAAACGTTGTCTGTTACTCATTAAAGTTCAATACAGTGCAGGTTTCTCTGCCTTTCCTGGTGCACGAATTTCATGATTCATGATACTTTTGTACAACATGGAAACGATCTGAGATTTGCAAATGATGAGTGCAAATGATGAATCAGCTTCAGTACGTGAAATCAAGTGCCGGCTTATCAGCATCTCATTGATATATCATTTACATAACTTCTGCATTTGTTTCTTGAGCAAAGGGCGGTCCATGTAGGCGGAGTTTAAGATGCAGCAGTGAGTGCACTTCTCCCCCTACTAACCAAACTTTGTTAACTGGAAAGAATGAAATGTGAAATACACAAAATGTCTTAAATCCTTTAAGGCAGTGGAATGATTGAGAAGTGTAAAATAACATTTAAATGCTGAATTATTGCAGTGTATGACATTAGCTGTGTTTGTATTGTTTATTTTGTGGGTGGAGTCAGTAGTGTAACTGCAGCACGTCCACTTTTATACTCCACATCTCATTATCATTTCCATTTTCTATTTTTCTTCTTCTTATTGGTACTATAGATTATGTTGGTAACAGTTTTACTGTACTTTAGAAGCATTTTTTTCAGGTTGTTACGCTCAGGTTGACACACTCCTACCAGACGTGAGTTTGATCGTACAGATATGCCAAAGATGAAACTGATGAAGAACAAAACTGTCAGTGAAATTTGTGGGCACTCATTTTGTGATCACATTCAACCACAACTTTGATGAATATGGGTGTAAATTTGAAGAGGGTGTAAGCACTGGAAGTATATGAAATAAAAACAATAGTGTCTGAATACTTATTTCCCCTTATAGTGAATGCAAAGAGAATCCTACTGATTGATTATTGAACTAGTCAGCTTAAAGAGGACAGTCCTACTGCAGACATCACAGTGAATATGTTAAGTGCACAAAACTCCATATTACTTACTCATATTGGTGAACGCATCTTTGTATTCAGCAGAGCTTTTATTAAAAGCCATTTCTGCAGAGCGTTCCTTCACCAGCATGTGTGGAAACGTCTCCGGGAAAGATTGAAGGGCACAGCTGAGGGAAAGAGAGAGAGAGAGAGAGGAAGAGAGAGCGAGTGAGTGCTCATAGATGATATGGTGCCTGTTGAGAGAGAAGCAAAGAATTATTTCACTTGGATCTCAAATCACAATGGAGCCTGAGAAAGGAAATGGCTGAAAGGTTACGTTAGGCTTTTCCTTTCCAAGATCAGTGAGCATTCAGAGCTGTGAACCCCAATGTTACTCACATCTGTTATGCAGCAGTGCTCAGTAAAGAAATGTGTTACAACAACCCACGAATGTGCTCATATTTTCTCTCTGCAGTCTAATTCTGGAACCTATTTAACGCGTCCAACCACGGAGGAGTGAGCCTTTATATTTAGCTCATCAGTTTGTTCAAATTTGCTTTCGCTCACCAACTTATCTGCTTAGCTGTTAAAGTCATTCTGAATGCCTTGGAGCCTGGTGCAATTAATCCCTTCAGGGATGCCGGAAAGAGTTTAAATAGTGATTTCCACTTATTTTACCAATTTTTTTGCATACTTGAAATGTTAAGATGGAAGCGAAGTCGTTCAGAGTAGTGAATTACTATAATAATTATTCATTACTAATCACAACCACAAATGTGACAGACCAAAGAGTTTTAGTCTGTAGGTGGAGCCTTATTTTAGCTACGCCCCTGCATTTTAGAGCAGGAAGTGAGACTGCATCCCTCCCTCTCATGGCCACATTGTGAGCAGTTAGATGCCATTGTTTAGAAGTAAGCATGTCCTGAATTCTGAAAATCGATGTGGAGCATTAAGAACGGTCACTACCGAAACACATTTTCTACAATTAAGTAAACTTTTTTTGTATTGCAAAGAAAGACATTATGATGTTATGTGTGTAGAACTGTTTAAAGCTGGGTTTGCTAGTCATGTACTGGCACACTAGAACATTTTCAAGTTCTGCTCAAAAAGAGCTAAAAATGTCCCCACCGAAACACTCACAACTGAAACATTTAGTAAAGTTTCGGTAGTTTTACTTCATTTCAGTCTACAATCATTACATCTTTAACTTTGAACCAGTTTGGTAGAATGATCCATTTATGTAAATGAGGTCTGTTCTGAATGGCTGGCTTGTATTGTTACTAACTCAATAAGTACTCAGGACTCAAACAATCCTTATAACATTAGTGTGAATAAGTGGGGCCACACTGGTAAGCATGATCACCATAAGCACCATTTATAGGGCCTAGAGGGCGCACTGGAGGCTTTATTCCTTCCACCGCAGTCTGCTGTAGCGACAGACAGTTTGTAAACAAGGATGTACTGCTGTGTCATTCCAGTTGGCTTTGGAATCCAAACATTTGACATTAATAAGGTGAAATGCATGATTTCATTAGCTTCTCTAACTAATAAGCAAAATAAGCAGAAACCAATACCAGTGTGGGTGATGTTAATGACTAATTACTTCATTTTACTTCAATTTTTTCAGAAGCAGTTTTTTCTAGTAAAGTCTCAAGAATCTAATGCATGTTACCAAATCTCTCATGACAAATGATCTACTTTTGAGTAAAACTTGTGTAGTATCCCTGTGGGGCGCTAAAGACTACCGCACACTGGATAGCATCATATAGCATAACATAGAGTCATGCAGCGTAGTGTCACGTAGTGCACAATCACATACGTAGTGTCATGTAGCATAGCATCAGAGAAGATTGTTCATTTATTTTAAAGAACTTATCTTGACTGTCTTCTTCAGTGTAAACTTCAAGGGAGAAACAGAAGAGCAGAGTTACCAATTGACGCCAAAGTTCGGCAGCGACCGGTTTGCTTGTACAATTTGTACAATGGCTCTTTAAATGTATGTATGTTAATGACACTGTACGGCAACCTTAGGGGTTAACAGAAACCAACAAAAGCCCTAAGAATGCTGGGAAGCTCTGCCTTCAGTGCTATATATAAATATAATATAATATTATATTTATGCATTATGTAATATGTATTGCAGTATTTAATATAATATTATATTTATATATAATATTATAAATAAACATACAAACTCGAAACTCCAAACTATTATTACTATTATTATTATTATTATTATTAGTAGTAGTAGTAGTAGTATGAAGGTGCAGTTAAGCAACCCTGAAGCCTCCTGTGGGCCCGTTTCTCTTATTCCAGATTTAATTAATTTCAAATACTTGACCCATAGGTGAGAATATTGAAAAACACAGCGATAACAACTGCAATACCATTAAAATAGTTTGGGCCTAAGGGACGTCACAAATGCCATAATTGGTTTGTTAATTCTATTTTCATGTTGTTGTTTTTTCCTCATCTACCAGAGGTGTAAAAATCAGTGCAGAACAGTTAATGGAGCACTAATTAGTCTGTGAGTGGCGCGCTACATGAAAATTCACTAATCGGCATTCTTCAGACACCAGCTCAGAGTACTGCTGTCTCAAATAAAGATCAAGCGAACCTGATCCCATCAGTCTTTGTTTCCACTCAACCTTCCAACCTTGCAGACCTTAAAGGCAGCTAATAAACACAGGAAGAGAAGGGAGATTAGAGCAAGTGTCTTATCACAGTCTGTCCAACTCTGTTATTCACCTTCACTCACCTGGCACCAGGTCCCTCAGCCCTGCTTCCTGTTTGATTTCAATCCAGCCGCACTATCAAGCAATCTACTAAAGGAGGGGTGGGCAATGTTATGCATTATGTAATATGTATTGCAGTATTTTGTTTTAATGAGGTCTGCTAAGTTGGAGTAGAGGCAGTGCCCCAGTGGTGCCACATGTAAAAATGTCAAAAACTGATAGTATAGTTTTTTTTTTTATTAACATTTTACATACTATCCAGCGAAACTCTCACAGACTCCTTGGGTCAGTGATTGATCGAAATAGTGATTGATCAGTTGTGGATGAAATATGTTATCAATAACCCCTCCAGGTAGAGGGAGGTGACAAGGAACCTCAAGCACTATATTAAACCCAGACCACAAATCCACATAGTCACCTTGTAACCTTTTAGACCAAAAACAACAAGTTTATGGAGAACATCATTGATCTTCTGGGTTTCTTGTCCAGAGTGCAAAGCCTTTAGCTGACTGCAGTAGTCTGTCTTCCTCTTTTGGTCTAAACTAGGGGTCAGCAACATGCAGCTTTTTCACTGCTCTTTTGTGACCCATCAGCAGTATAAGATTTGTTTAGGCAATAATAAAATAATCCTCCTTTCCAGTAAAATAAAGCTTTGCTGAGCATTCTAACATGCAATTTTAACAAACCCTCAAGATTGACACACAAACTGAAGGTCATGTAGACATCAATCTTGCCTATCTATTAGCTAACATAAGGACAAAGAAAAAAAACACTTTTAAAATAAAGCTGTTGATCATTTGGGGATAAATGTACTTTTCACTTATAAACAATCAGCTGATTTGCTGATATATTTAATCTGCAATGAGAAACTGCTGACTACTAAAAAGTTGCGAGGTTGAAGACAGCTTCTAGTTTGAATTTTTCCATTCCACCTTAAATGGTGTGTCAGTTGTCATTCTCTATTTAAGGTGGAACGGGAAAATTCAAAGAATAAGCTGGTGAATTAGAAGCTGACTTCAGCCTCATAAAAAGTCAAACATTGAGAGACATTTTACAAGAAACTATTCTATTTCTGTGGAAAAGTATCCTGCTGGAGATGTGAGAAATGCAGCCATAGCAGTCCGAATCTTTAAACCAGAACAAAGTTAGTCTGTGTTTTTGTTTATATATATATTTTTAGTCGGTTCTAGTACATTAGCACAGACTGGGACATATTTATAGCCAAGATGGTAAAATATTACTTCAATTAAATGGACATGATGTGGCTCCCAAAGTGGATTGATTTTTGTTGAAAGGACAAAATGGCTCATCCTAACATGTGGGTTGCCAACTCCTGGTCTAAACAGATACAAACCAAACTCTGACCAAAACATAAGACAGAGTTCAGACGTCACATGGTTGTTGTACATGATGACGTACAGCTAAAATGTTTAGTGGATGCACTGTGAAAGTGACTCTTCAGTGATTCTATTACAGGATGCATTTCTTTTTCTTTTATCTGCAGGAAACAGGTGTCTGGATACATCAGTAAAGCCAAATCATTTTTTTTGTTTGAAAGTATGTGTTGCTACTGGCTTGCTCATGGGGGCTTGGACTTTTTTCTGTAATGCTGATTTTTCTGTAAAGCTGCTTTGTGACAACACCTGTTGTAAAAAGTGCTATATAAATAAACTTTGCTTGCTTGCTTGTTAGCCTGTAGGCCGATTGCTACATGCTGGCTCTTTGGTTGCCTAGATTTATATACAACAATATCTTTGCGGCAAATTAAATCAATCTGGAAATTTTGCAGTCGATACTGATACAGATTTTACGGGGTGAAAAATTCTACAAATTTTTGTATAGTTTTAAATTCAATTTTAGATTTTAATTTAGCACTCCGATGTTTTAGTTAAACAGCGCTTTACTGTCTTCACACTTCTTCAATTCATCAAGAATAAGAACTCAAAACTCGTTTTCTTTCTGTACCGTTACGTATTTCTGAGCGCCAACACAGGAAAGATCTCTGAGTTAGCTGAGCATTTTGCGTAATTATAGGTGGGGTTGTGGGAGGGGGAGGTGAAAAAGTATGTTGTTGGTATTATTATGGAAGATTACAGGAAAACGAAGTTTTAAATGATGTTTTAAAAGTGAATCATGTGTAGTATAACCAGAGACAAGAACTAACAAGGTAAAGAAGTTCAGTTTTTTTTTAACCCCATATATTAGCAGAAACTCAGTCTTAAATAATGTAAGCCTTAATTTAGCCTTAATTTCATGTTGCTTTGGTTTCTGTTTCTTTCCTTTTATTTTTCTTATTTTTAGCCTATATTGCTACTATATAGTTAAATAGTGGTGACTCATAATGGATAACCAAATTGCATTTTTTGAATTCCAGTGATGCCACCAAAAACGTTTCTAATTATTAATGTGTTATTTATGATATTTTCACTGAAACCAATAAAACTGCAGGTTGTCTGTATTGTCCAACGTCAATGACAATGAGGCCCAATGAGGTTGTTACATTTGCTTTGTCCATCTTGA
The DNA here is from genome assembly GCF_015220715.1 of Pygocentrus nattereri. NCBI lineage: Eukaryota > Metazoa > Chordata > Actinopteri > Characiformes > Serrasalmidae > Pygocentrus > Pygocentrus nattereri. The sequence goes on from NC_051216.1 coordinate 39,255,487, forward strand.
AGTGGACATTTCAAAATTTCTACTGAAATGTAAAGTCATTCAGAGTGGTTGGGTGTGAAGTGGATCATTGTAGAAGCTCAGATTTCTTTACAGAGGTGGTGCCAGGAACCATGGGTCACCATGTGTACAACACAAACATGGGCATTTTATTTAAAATCCGTAACTACCAGTGAACCTACACATGTCTTCTGAGTTTTTATCTGAATGTTAAGAGCAATGAATCCAAAAACAACAAAAGATTTCTTTGGGCAGTATTTTGCCCTGCATGTACCTCTCCACCATAAATGGGTTAAAAAGATTAGTTAAAGTTCAAAAACTTGTCTCAAACCTGTCGTGAAACAATGTCTCAGAAATCATGCAGTGTATTCATAACTATTTCATGTAAGGACTTCCAGTGAGGGAGCCTTTAGAAGTGGATGTCTGGTTCCTATCACTTCCAATGTACACAATTCTGACTCTAAGTTTCTCTAGAACAGAGCATTCCATACCAAACCAAACCACTCTGAATGACTTATTTTATATCATAACCATTTAATTATGCAGACATTTTTGCAACGTTCAACTTAGCAAAGTCCAACCTCACAATAATCAGTTGTGTTATTTATTTATAACAGTGTGGAATGACTTGGACCGAAAAATAAACAATATTTTATAGCAAAGCTTAATCTGATGGTGTGCTTAAAGACTTTCTGGCAAGCGTACACTCCTAATTCAGACCTTCAGGCACTGTGAAGTGCTGCTCAAGTTCCTCAAGTGGCAGAACAAATGTCATGCACAACTGTTTGCAGTTATGAACAGGCTGTCTGCAGCCAGCTTTAGTAACGTTTCACCCAACTGGCACTCGTTTTACTCATGGAGTTTCAATTCCTCAAACTTTTCCCTGCTAATTTGCATGCTATTTATATCAGCATTTCAGAAAATGAACATGACCCATAAGAGTAAATTTACTGAGCTAAATATTTCTTTCAGCATTCTTGCTTTCTCGGGAAATCATGACTGAAACACAATGTTGTCTTTTACTCTTTATGTAATTACTACAAAGTAACATTTCCTTAAAGACATGCATGTATTAACAGGAAAATAATGATGCAAATGAGGTCTAACATACCAACTTTCACTGAAAAGCAACAAGTTGTCCCTCTGCTCCTGCCTAGTCCGCTACAGAGCCAGGAAATGCTTCCTTAGACAGCTTAGCACGTAGGAAGCTGCTTTTTTTTTTTCATCTTTCGGGGAAAGAAAAGAGAGAGAAAACTGCCTGCTAAACTCTTAGCACTGCTGCATTCATATGTGGTTAGATCAGATGGGTTGCACGTGAACTTTTTGAGGCTTTTTTTATGCCTTTTTTGTCCCTCCACCCCTGACTTATTCCCTGGTGAATGATCTCTGCCGCTGCAACCAATAGATCAGCAGACCCCTCCCCATAGCTGTGTAAATAACCCACAGCTGTTGTCAGTACAAGGTCTGGGAAAGTGTGGAGGGTTGGGGGGGGCAGGAAGGAGAGAGAGAGAGAGAGAGAGAGAGAGAGAGAGAGAGAGAACTAAGTGCTCAGGAAAAAAAGAGAGTTTAGCTTGACATCTGCGTTAAGAATGAAGATACTAGTGTGGAGTTGCCTTAAAGGAATAGTTTGATGTAAAATCAAATTTACACAATTTCCCTCTTATTCCTAATATAATCCATCACCCAAGACATGTTTGATGTCCAAAGTTTCCTACTCTATTTTCTTCTTCTGTTTTAACTGTGATGTAAACGTAGCCAACAAGCAATATAGCTTAATTTACATCAGGAAAACTACATGCTTAAAACTAAATGCTACTTTAGGTGTGAGCAAAACTAACCTCATAATGTGAATATTTAGACACGTTTGTTTTTGTTATGTAATGTCTTTTGACACATATGAACCAAAGTATGTATTCATAAGCATAAACACAGCTATAGGTAAAGAACTGTTGAGAGCACAGTGCATTTTAATAAACACTTACTGTTTATTTGCTGAATTTACCATATAGGGAAAAAAAACCCAAAATGTAGCCTGTGGAAAAATTATGGTGCAATTTCAATGTATTTATTTTTTCCATTATGTTAAACTCAAAAACAAATAGAAATTTTTAAACTTATCTGCAGAATAATGTCATACAGTTTGCACAGGTGACATTTTATACTTTTAATATGTGGAATCCAACCAATAAATAGAAATTGCGCATTAAAAGATTGCCGATGTTTGTTTTCTGTGTACGAATGAACATGTGTATAGAAAATCAACAACATGTCAATTGATCAGGGGTGGATGACTGTATATGTAAAGGTCACATAAAAATACAGCAATTTCTAGAAAATAATGCTGTGCAGTACCTGGTGTTATTATAATGGATGTTGCCCTTATTTGGGAACACAAGTGTCAATCATAGTGCAGGAGAAGGAGCTTCCTAAAGTTTTCGGGGAGAACATCACTAAACAACACTGGAATATAAAAGCTCGAATGGAAAGAGCCACAGCAAAGACCTTAAACATCCCTCTCAGTACAAACAGTGTGATAATATGCAATGCAAGCGCAATGTTAACGGATGGTCATGGACAGGTGCGCAATGTTCTCTCAGACTAATTATCAGGAAGGTAAGAGAAAAGCCTGCATTAGGTTACATTAACCTGAAAGCAGTAGAACAACACAGAGAACAATAAGCAGTGAGCTGCACTGCAATCATCTCAATCATCTCATCTCCTACACCCCATGCTGAAGGTCTCGGTTAATACAGAAGCTCAGAGATCTACTTCTAAAATTTGCTGCACACTAGAATTGAGACAAATCAGAACTGCTTTAGAGCAATGTTCTTCCATCAGATTAAACAAAAAATACAAGTGTTTGGCAAAAATTCAGCTCATCATGTTTGGAGAAAGAAGCATTGCACACGTGATCCTAAAAACACCCACAGTGAAGCATGAAGGTGGCAGCATCGTGAAATGGAGCTGCTACTCTGCAAACTATACTGCAGCATTACATGACATTGGAGGATACATGAATGGAGCAGTGTACTGGGAGATATCACATGAGAATTTATTGTATTAAGCCTAGAAACTGACGTGAACTGAGAAGACGTAACAGACATTTTATTAAAACAATGGCCCTAAACATCCAGCCAAAACACCTCAACATTGGATTCTAAAGAAAGTGAAGGTGCTTGCACTGAAAGTTTATGTAGAGTTTCAAATTGACAGTTAGAGGAACTGGGATACTGTAGGGTACTGAAGATGGTTTGCTGAGAGGAACAGGCCAAAAGTGAATTATTCCTTACTATAGACATCACAAAGCAACAATTGCTGTCAACAGCTTTGCGACAAAATGCTAATGTTATTAATACATGCTGTCTGAATACCTTACTACTTACTACTTTTTAGCATGAATCCATGATCTTGTTTTACATGTGTAAGTTGAAAGTCTAAAGACATTATTATTATTATATTAACTTACAAAAACAGAAATGCCTGAATACTTATTTCTCCTCACTACTGCTCCAGTGAGAACCTAAAGAAACTTTGGACACTAATCATATATTGGTTGACCGATTACATTTGGTTTAAGAGGAAAGCTGTGTAAATGTCATTTTTCAGAGATCTATTTCTTTCAGAGCCAGCTGGAATGCCTCACTGTTATCAGTCACACTTCTGGTCAAGTGTTTCTGCTCCAGTGTCTGATGCTTCCCACCTTCAACTTTTGAGTGATGACTCGGTCAGAGCGCCAAGTCGTTTTCATTGCTAACAACCATTACAGTCATACTTTTTATCCACCATTTCTGTATGTATGGATTTCTAACCTATTGACAGTTGCTGTTCATGAACAATCAGCTGTCGGGTCAAAAAGAGCAGGCGGCAATGCATCAGGGCATGGTCCAATTGAACTCCTGATTTGAGAGTTATATTGCAATATGTGTTGCTATCACTGAGTTTTCTAGTCCTATTACTGCCCCCTCGCCCACCACACGCACACACATGCACATACGAAAATAGATACAAACAGGAAACAGGTGGGAGAAAAAGTCGAACTCAGGAACCCCAGCAGTTTTTCGATGAAATGCAGAACATTTCACATGAAGTTTGTAATTAGGCTAACTGAGTCCTAACTGGCTCAGCACTGCTGATAAATGTATCATTGTTTTACAGTCCAAGTCTGGGCCAGGACTGTAGCTCCCAGAAGAAAAGCAACACAGCAAATTCTTTCTGAATCAAGGGCTCATCAGTAAATGCATCTTAGCGTTCAACTTAGAAGCTGTAGTTATTGTAAGCAGAAGAAAAACATATTGTACTTTTACATTAAAGAGCTTCTAGCACAGAAATCTGAATAAGAAGTCAATAGTTTGGTGTAGAACGTAGATGTTACTAAAGTTTCAAAACATACCATTCCGTCTTTCGTTTGAATTCATTGCTTTTGTGATGTCAGGAAAACCAACACATTTAAATATATCCACCTATTCAGCCTACAGCGCAATAGATCCGCCAAATCAACACATTCACATATATCTGCCTATTCACCGTGCAAGAGTTTAGCTCTACCCACTCAACATAATTACAATTATCCACATATTTAGCCTACATCTGTTTAGCTCTGCCCACTCAACATATTTACAATTATCCATCTATTTAGCCTACAAAAGTTTAGCTCCACCCATCAACATATTTACATATATCCACATATTCAGTAGAAAGCAGCTTAGCTCCACTCCTCAACATATTTACATAATTATGTAGCATATTTAGCCTACCAGAGTTTAGCTCTGCCCACTCAACATATTTACATATATCCACCTATCCAGCCTTCAGCAGTTTAGCTACACCCCTTCAATACATTTATATATATTCACATATTCAGCTTACAGCAGTTAAGGTCCGCCCACTCAATGTATTTACATATATCCACCTGTCCAGCCAACAGCAGTTCAGCCACACCCACTCATCATATTTACATATATCCACCTATTCAGCCTACAGAAGTTTAACTCCACCCCCTCAATATATTTACTTTAGTCCATCTATTTGGCCTACAGCATTTTAGCTCTGCACCTCGACATATTTACAGCAGTTTAGCTCCACCCCACACAACACATCCATAAGTCAGACTATTCGGCCTACAGCATTTTACCCAAGTCTGTTCAGGCTGAAGGAACGTTTCAGCTGGGGCCAATCAGAACAGAGCACATTTACTTAGATCAGTCTGAAAAGCAGTAAGAAAAACAGCCTGTTTGATTCTAAGTGATAATAACAGGTTGGAAAATGGTCGTGTAGAAATGAATAATGACTGTTTTTGTAAATAAAGTACAAGAAAAAAGTAGGATTTGATTTATTACTGACTTGTTGCATGTGGAGAAGTACCTTGCAAAGTGTACCCTGCTGAAAAAATATAGCACAGACTGGCTAGCAAGCAAACAAGCAAACCCATTGCGTTATGTTGGGTGACCAACGGACCACGATCAAAACACAACATATGCTGGTTTTGGTGGTGATCAGCACATCAGCTTTCACTGCTGTTGATTTTTCCAGCAACATAGATTCTAAAATGCCTCTAAAGACTTATTTTGCAGACATACATTACATTTTTTCCATCAAGACAAACAGGAAAAGTTGGACATGTACACTCAAACCTGTTGTAGAATATGAATTGAATATAGTAGTTCATTATGGGACAATATAATTATATATATGCGTTTGTATTCAATTCTGTTAAGAAAGAAAATTGAAAGATTTATTACATAATTATGTAAATAATTATGTAACTACACATGGCTGTTTCTTCATATTTACTTGCCCCCCCAATCCACCCAAGTTTAATACAAAGCAATACAAAAATCACAAACAAAAACAAAACAATAAACAACTATACACAAACTTTATTAAATAAGTACTAATACAGTAAAGGTGTAAACTTTGTTACAAATCAAGATGGTTTATGTTTCTCTACCATTTAACCCCTTAAATGGCCACAACCCACCAGCAGATCCAAAATTTTAGTACACATGTCTATAACCTAAGAATAACTCAGCCAGTTTGCATTGCAATTCAGTAGTTACTGATATATAATAAACCTGGGATTTTTTTCTTTTTTCCTATGAAGATTAAGACATGATTAACTTGCAAAAAATAATTTTCACCATTTAATCAACATGACTGACCATTATTCTTCTGTTTTTGAGGATATGAGTATAGACTAGTTAGCAACAAAGTGTCATGATGTGAGTTAGCCTAAGACTTCTTATACATATTTATGTTTGTAAATGAAAGAGGAGACATTGTATTATTATTTAAACCTGATGAGGTTTGTTTTTTAAATCCAAACAGTTCATTCTTTAGCAGTGTTAATGTTACCAAACATAAAAAAGTCAAAAACAAAATAACAAAACAACAATTATACTACAGTTTATGCAGTATGAAAATACATAGGCAAGTAAAATACACAGCAAAAAGACAGTATAATTAGTCACATTGTACAGTGACACTGTTGCATTGCTGTAGGAATCCCAGTATTATGTAAACAAAAGAGTGTATTTTCAACTTTAAGGTTGGGGAAAATTTTTGAATGGATGAGGGAGTTTCTAGCTGTGAAAAAAGAAATAATGTGAGAACAGAAGAACGGCCCAGGAGAGACCAATCTGCAACATAAACATCCATTCCTGAGCGAAGCGCAATCTTGCTTTGAATTCACAGCACTCTCTGGCGCTCCGGGATGCCGACGCCACATTTGATTGACTGTGGTGTAAGTAAAGCTCGCCTATGTGAAAGCAGAATGGCTTTTTAATTGCTGCCATTTTCCCTCTTTAAAAAATGCAGGATGACTTCTAGGCTGCTGGAGAGCACAGATGCCGCCCAAACTGATTTTTTCCCCTCCTTGCTGCTTGGCATGGGCCAGATGTCGTTCCATTGTCTCCCCCAAAAACTCCATCAATTACTTGCGAGGGGAAAAAAGTGACATCATCAGATGGGTCCGTGTGGCTCTAGGGGCAAAAAGTGTCCGTTCTGTGGTTTCTTTAATGAACCCATTTATTAGCATTGCAATTCAAACAGAAAAAAATTAATTACCCAAAGTGATACAAGTGAATGATAATATTGTGCTGTTGGTGAAATAGGGTCGGTGTTGTCACTGAACCTTTTTCAGACTCCAACATTCAACCATACTTGGGTCCCAAGTATTTCATGCGGTTTTGCAAATGTACAGCACCAGTTTAGTCATGCATTTGCTAATTTACACATTTTAAAAGTACAAACAGGAAACGTTTCTTTAATGTAGGCCATTCTCTTGGGATGCTCATGTGCAACTCCATCCTGAGATGCTTCTCCAACATGCTTGAAGAAGATAGACACAGTATGATTTCTTGTTGGCTGCTGAAAACTACACTTAAATGTCCAAAAGTTTGTAGACACCAGCTCATCCGGTGTTTCTTCTAAAATGAAGTGTAGTCAGGGAGTTTGCCCCCCTTTGCTGCAGTAACAGCCTCTAATCTTATGTGAATGCATTACTCTACACTCTTAAAAAGATGGTTCTTCAGGCTGAAGGTCGCCAGTTTGATAATCTGAGCTGACAGTCTGTGACTGAAGTGCCCTTGAGTAAGGCACCTAACCACCAACTGCTCCCTGGGTACTGCGGATTGGGCTGCCCACCGCTCTGGGCAAGTGTGCTCACTGCCCCTAGTGTGTGTCTTCACTAGTGTGTGTGTGTGTGTGGTGGGTTAGATTGTGGAGGTGAAATTTCTCTATTGTGGGAAAAATAAGGGTCACTTAATCTTAAAAAGATTGTCTAGAACCATGAACACTCAAAGAACCCTTTGCATGATTAAAGGGTTATTTGCATCATAAAAGGGTTCTTTATATTTATGTAAAATGTGCATGAATGTGCTACTGATGGTTCTGTATAGAATCTTTTCGAAAAAGGATCTACACAGCACCCAAAAGAATTATTCTATTGTTACAAGCTTGACATCATAACAGTAGAAGACTCCTTTTGGGTGCTATTTTCTGCATCAATCTGATGAAGCCTTTTATTTAACTTTTTTACACTTAATTTCTGTATTTGCTTCTGTTTTACCACCATCAACATTCCATAAAAAACTCAGAAGACACATGTAGGTTCACTGGTGGTTTTGGATAGTAAATAAAATGGCTATATTTGTGTTGTAGACACAGTGACCCCTGGTTTCTATCACCACCATTGTAAAGAAATCTCTTCATAATGTAAAATGTTAGAGAAATCCTCTTAAATTGTAAGGGATGAAGAGAGGTTGGAAAATGGTCATGTAAAAATGAACTAGGATGGATTTTGGTCAATAAAACCACACAAATGAGTCTCAGAGGAAAAATAAAACATGAAAAATGTATATGGGTCCGTTTAGACATGAAACGCATGCACAGAAACACATTCAATATGACTTTTTCTTCCCTCAGCAGAGCATTTTCCCTTTTTTAACTAAAGCTGTCATGAGACAGGGTGTCTCCTGGCTTCCACTGCATTGCTGGACCTGGTGGTTCTCATCCATTAGTGAGATGGTTGTTTACTATAATTACAGAAAACACAAGCCTCCATTCGACCAGGCGGGCAGGTTCAGACTGATAGGCTTCCTCTGAGAACACACACACACACACACCTACACACCCACACAAATCAATGGCAAGGAAAACCATGCAAACAAATTCCATTAACACCTCTCTCCGCTACAAGATGTTAATTATTTCGGATGGCGTGAGCTGTAATCTAAATCACCAGTCGTATACCCGCCTGTAGGCAATGGCTTGCATTCGGGGTGTTTATTATGTGTGAATGTGGTCTGATAAGTAATTTAGCTGAATTACATGAATTTTCCACCCCCCAAAAAATTGAGCTACTTAGTAATTGCAATAACATGGCTTAATTCAGCAAGTTAACATTAATGTGTGAAACTGATCGCTTTAAAGCAAGCGTGAACAGCTTGGCAAAGGAGAAGCATGTTGCACTAAATAAGAAGGCTTAAATTTTCAGTCCCCTATTGTTCACAACAACAAAAAAGGGTGGAATATATGTATATATATATATATATATATATATATATATATATATATATATATGACCCAAAATTAGTCGGGGAAAACAGTGTGGCTCCACTGACTTACAGTCACCCTACAAAAAGAATGGTTAGTTATGTAATAGCTAGTTTGTGTTTATTGTAAGACCAAATATTCTCTGTAGGGTTTAAATCTGGACTCTGATCAGACCAAAACCATCAGAAAGATCACACCAAGAGCATGTAACAGTCTGTAATAATAATCACAAAGGAACCAAGGCTAACTTCAAAGCAACTAAAGGCCTGTCTCACTGTGGCTAATGTTAATATTCATGAGTTCACCATCAGGAGTACGCTGAACAACAATGGTGTGCATGGCATGGCAATGCTATTGGAGCAATGCTATTGGACCAGTGAGAGACTAGGGAAAACACAAGGCTTAAATACAGGGACAGGTAATGAGACACAGGTGGTTGACAAGAGGGTAACAGGTGAAAACAATCAAGGGCAGGGTCTGGAAACAAGGGGGCAAGACCAGGAAGGAAGCAAAACAAAAGCACATGGACCAGACCAAAACCAAAACAAAAGCACACAGAGGACTGGGAGAGGCCAATCATGACCAAACCCACCAACATAACAAAGTTGAAGCTGTTTTTACAAAGGATTCAGCTAAAATTCCATCAAGCCAATGTGCAGGACTAAAGAACAGTTACTGGAAATGTTTAGTTGCAGTTATTGCTGCACAAGGGGGTCACAACAGTTATGGAAATTAAAAGTTCACATTCTTTTGCCACATAGAGATATGTAATATAGGATAATTTTCCCTAAATAAATAAATGACCAAATCAAATTACACCATTATTTTGTTGGAAAGTTGTCCTCTAAGGATTAAACTCTTAAGACCCAAGTCTAAAAATGCCTGGACCTCAGCTTTTCACTTATGCCAGCTATTAAACAACAGTCAATATCAGATAAGAGAATGATGTGCAAAAAAAAAAAAAAAAAAACAATAATAAAAGTAAAAAATATTTAACAATTATTAGTGGTGATCTAGCCTAGCAGAAAAAGTGCCGATGTCAAAAGTGTCGATTTCAAAATTCTTTGAAACACAGAATACATATATAGTCAGAAAACTCAGCTTCTCTAGTTAAATGTGGAATTTAAAGGGTGTTGATGTCATAAATGCTTGCAAAGTTATTGAAGTTTAAACAGGAGTTTAAAATGCTCTTGATTTCCATGCATGCCCCCTTTTCCCTCCCAGCAGCCTCTCGCATCTGTTGGCTGTAATGAAAGGGCCAGTAAGTGGACAAATGAAAATCCCAGAAATACACTGTGCCCAGTTTGGCTGAAGTGAACATTTCTCACTAAGCCAGTTCGACTTCTCCAGAGAGACCGCTGTACTTCAGCGCCAGAATAAATCTGGACTACCGGAGAGAGCTGTTGGTGTCAACTGGCCATGTGCTGTCTGCCTTACATAAATAACCTGGAAGGTTGCGAGAGAGTTATAAAAGTGAGAAAACTGAACTCCATTGTATCTCTGCATGTACACTACCATGTGGAATCACTTGTTATATTAATACTGCTTGTTCTTGTACATCAAACAAGTTTAACAATGCAGATTTAAATAATTGAACACATACAACAAAAGGTACTTTTAGTCATATACAGTATTTCAAGTTCTTGGGCAATAACAAGAAGTTGAAGGTGGTTTGAACATTTTGGAGAAGTTTTATATATTTATTTTTTAAACAAAATTGTGAATGCAATTTGAATTGCAATGATTTTCTATTTAATAAGGTCAAGGCCTTTTTTTTGTTTTTGGCTAAGAACACCAGCAAATCCATTTTTTTCAGCTTGAAGCTTGAAGGCTGAATGTAGTGTGGCAGACAGCCAGTTAATTGCGGTTGTGATGTCACATTTGGAGCCTTTCTTAATGGTCAGACACATCTGAAGGCTGATGATGAGCTCAATGTTTCTGGGTTAAAATTCCCCACTTAAAATTTGTTAAGGCAATATTGTTGATGATATACGTTAGAATAAAAACGCAGTTATTGTGTACTCATTCAAATTACATCTGTGATATGAACTTTTCAGGTCTAATTGAAGGTTAAACTATATTCTTATACAACTATAAAGGGAACATTTGTGAATGAACATAAAATTAGCTTGAACTCAAATGTTGATTGTTTGCAATAACATGAGTTCATACAGTAAATCCAGATAGTTGCTATGGTTTTGCTATGAGGTTCCTATACTATGCACGAGTTAACATATATCAGGGGGCAGTGAGCACACTTGCTGGGAGCGTTGAGAGGCTCCTGGGGGAGGACACCTCAGTCATGTAATATGTAATGAAAATAAATATGAGGTATATGATATGTAATACTTATACAAGTGGAAAGACTCAGTTTCAGGATGATGTTGAGTTAAATTCTTACACTGGTTACAAAAACACAAGCAAGCTATGTGGGTATACATGAGGTATACAACTTAATTACCTATTTATAGGAATTTGAGGTAACACTTTACTTGAATCTTGCTACATATCAACGGTATAACTGTCATAAACAGGTCTTGGATGATGTCATGTGCTGTCATGGCAGATTTTGTTCAGTAATGTAACAGTATCATGCCACATTTAATACCATGTTACCACTGCTACTTGTCATTATGATTAATGTCATGACTTGAATATAACTTGAGTAAAATTAGCTTGTGACATAAGCAGTTGTCACAATTACTGTTAATGGTAACACGACAGTATTATATTATACCGAGCCCTCCTGCTACCCACTTCAGACCAGCTGCCCACGCCCCAGCTACCACCACCTACCTTGGATGAGCTGCCCACCCTACGCTGATGTTCTCATAGACTCCTAGATATTCCTAATATCAATATTACTGCTGTTAATATAAGTAGTATAATCACTTGTAGGTAGTTTGACCAGAGGAGGATGGGTTCCCTCTGGTGAGCCTGGTTCCTCCCAAGGTTTCTTCCTCAGTTCTGAGGGAGTTTTTCCTTGCCACTGTTGCCCCCGGCTTGCCCACTGGGGGGTTTCTGTACATTCTTACAGTACTGTTGAAACTTTGTCTTTTCTGAAATTCTGTAAAGCTGCTTTGTGACAACATCCGTTGTAAAAAGCGCTATACAAATAAATTTGATTTGATTTGATATTATTGAACAAAATCTGTCGTGACAGCATATGACATCTTCCAGCACACGTTTATAGCAAGGTTATGTCAAAGTTATGTAGCAGGGTTCGAGTAACGCCTTACTGAATTGGTTATGGTATGGCTCTGTGGTTATACCCTGACCACTGATGAAGGGCTAGAGAGTGGCAAGCACAAATCTACAGTCTCTAATTGCACCCCAGCATGGTGGAGCTACAAGATAGCAGCTTATAGGCCTGATAAAGTGGTCTGTAAGAGTAATTACAAAATATTACATATGGTTGCACTGTTGAAGTGGCAATCTTGTCCACTGACTACTAACGTACCTTGTTTTCTAATTGTCTTGGTATCACTGCTGGTGTTCTAACCTGAGGGAAAACAAAAAAAAGCGGCTAGGGTAAAAAAAGAACAAGTTGGCCTTTTCAACACATTGCAACATAGAGTAGGGTTTGTCCTCATTTATTTATTAATTTTTGGTGATGCTGTGACACATTCTGTCACATTAATATTTAAACACCACTGTGCTGTCGTGACAGAAATTTGGATAGCTCATTTGCAACATGGGAAGTGTCAACACATGTGTGATGAAAACGTGATAAATTACAGCACCGTCGTCATTAATAACAATAACGGGTGATGTCGCGGGCTCAATTTTTGTGCTGGAGTGTAGAACTCAACTTCTGTTGGGTCACGTCGGCGCAGAGTTTCATGTTTTCTCTGCTCTGCTGCACCCAGATCATCTTATGAAGGGCTTGATAATTAGCTGATGGGTCTGAATTATGCGTGGTTAATCAGGGAGAATGCAAAACTGCTTTGCTGCGAAGCTCCAGAAATGGAGGCTGGCACAAACATTCCAAACATTTCTGGACTCTCAACACAGTGTCCTGGAATACAATTTTTTTTTTCATTATTTATTCAATTTTTCCTTTTTTTTCACAGTAGGTGCAATCTAAAGCATATTCTCATCTAGCATTTTAGTTTTATCTGTAACACTTTATTTGAAAGGTACCTACATAGGGACAATATAACACCTGTATATGCATTGAATTACATACACTTTTTTTTAGTAGCACAGTTGTGCTGGATCAGGATGTTGGGCCTTCTCCAAATCGCTGACACAAAGTTGGAGGCAAATAAGAGTCTAAAATGTCTTTGTATGCTGTAGCATTAACATCTCCCTTTACTGAAACTAAGTGGTCCAAATCCTGAAAAAACAGCCCCAGACCATCATGCCTCCTCCACCAAACTTTATTGTTGGCATGATGCATTCTTATAGGTAGTGTTCTCCTGGCATCCACAAAAACCTCATTCATTTATCAGACTGACAGATTCATCACTCTAGATAACACATACCCACTGTTCCAGAGCCCAGAGGCAGTGCAGTTTACAGCATTCCAGTTGACGCATATAGTGATCTTAGGCTTGTGTGCAGCTGCCATGGAAACCCATTTCATGAAGCTGAACTGAGGGACCAGGTTGAAAACAGGTTTCATTGCATTATATGACTATTGTGAAAAAAGATTAAGGTCCTTTATGCCCTTATGTCAAAATATTTTTTTTTGCTTTAAAAATTCATTATTCAGAATTACATATGTGTTATGAAGTCCATGTGATGAATCCAGTTAATTTTGTTTTTAATTAAAATTTTAACTGAATATTTTTTTTCATTTATAAAAACATATTATAAAAAGAAAAATAATGCATGAAATTTAAGCAGATTTTATGTCCATGATGAGCACATGCTGTAGGCCCCAAATGCTCATGAGCATGTGAATGAACCATTGTTAAGAGACGAAAATTAGCTAAATGGATGAGAAACAGGTCAGGGAAGCCAAAACAAAGAACTTTGACAGCAAAACTAATAAACACTTTGTCATAACCTTGTCATAAACTTGCCATAGCAGATGTCTATGGCATATGGTATATGCTGTATATATAATTAGGACAGAATTAAGACAAGATCTATTTACACTCTAAAAGTTCCTTTTCAGCTTCTCCAGGTTGTTAGCGTTGTCTCAACAGTGCATGGAGGAGCGAGGACAAAAAATATTCTGTCTGTTCCAACTAGATCAAAAACGGATAGATCAAAAACATGCTCGTCTCTCTCTGTCCAATCAGAGATGGTCATGCAGTAGAAAACCCCAACTTGTTATATTTTTCTTTCTTGAATCATTTGTTGTGATCAAGCTAAAAATAGCTTGAAAGTGGTGATGCCATCACAGAGTCGGCAGTGGTGGAGGAGGAATGGATGTGAGCCTGAAGATGAAGCAGTTGAGGAAAAAGACTCAAAAAGATACGACTGTGCCTCCCGCAGTGGCAAGAGAGGAGCCATGTGGAGAGGGAGCTGTGTGTGAAAAATGGGTTTGTTTTTGTTCATTTTCAGGACGAGAATGTCTTGACTCTGTCGGAAAAGCAGAGAAAACCATGTTAAAATGGTCTTTTGTTGTTCCTATAGGAATTTTTTTTTATAAGAGCTGCATGTTTCACTTTTTAATCTGATAGGGCTATGGTTAAGGTTGACAGAAAATCATCAACATATATTCTTATTTACAAGTCATCACTGGTGGAACAAAATTTTGCATGGTTTTTAATTTGTAACAAAATTCGTCAATGGCAACTTCCCTTGGCAATGTGTTAAAATTTCACAATAAACTGTCCAACAAAAATGATCCAAAATTAAACCTTGTTCCATGTACCCTTTAAAAATCCTAGGCTTATTACATACGAGGGCTTATTATTTAGTAACTACAGTGACTTCAATGCAAACTGCCTGAGCTATTCTTAGGTTATAGAAGCATGTATAGAAGTGGACCCTGGCCATTTAAAGGATCCTTTAAAAGTTAAGAAAGTTTTTGATAACACTTTCTATGTGTTCTTAAGCCATTGTTATTGCTCTTAGAACTTGCCAACCAAGCTTTGTAAGCATACTTGTAAAACTCTAATAATGCTTTCTGAGGTTTTAATAAGGAATCCTTTGATGGCTTGTAAACATGTTGCACCAATATTGTGTTAGTGGGTCTTGTTAGGAAGTGTAACCAAAGAAAAGCAACGTGACATCTGGGACTGTCGTCTTTGACACCTCAGAATGGGTTCACAATCATTTTTTTTTCTTTTCTTTTCCTTGATAAGGATTAGACTGAGGGTTAGTTTTAAGATTAGCTTTAGGTTTTGGGTTGAGTCTCACATAAGGGTTAGGTTTAGGATTTGCTTTAGGTTTTGGGTTGGAGTCAAGATGAGGGTTAAAATTAGGATTAGCTCTAAATTTTTGATTGAAGTCAAGATGAGGGTTAGGTTTAGGATTAGCTTTATATTTTGGATTGAAGTCAAGATGAGTGTAATGTTAAGATTATCTTTTTTTTAGCTAGGTTTTGGGTTGAGGTAAGGTAAGGGTTAAGTATAGGATTAGCTGTAAATCTTGGGTTGGAATCAAGATGAGGATTAGCTTTAGGATTAGCTTGGGGTATTGGGTAGGAATCAAAATGAGGGTTAGGTTTAGGATTGCCTCTGGGTTTTGGTTGAAGTTGGGATGAAGGTTAAATTTAGAATTAGCTTCAGGTTTTGGGATGAAATCAAGAAGAGAGTTAGGTTCAGGGTTACATTTAATCGAATTTATGACATTCAAGTTCATTTGCAGTTGATATTTGATTAAATGTAAGTTTAAGTTAAAAATAAAAGTAAAAGAGCATCTACAGAGCACCTAAAAGCATTATCAAAACATTTATTTGTGCATGACTTTTAAAGCTAGATGTCCCCAATCTTTTGACAGGCAGTGTAATGTACAGTGTATACCCCCTACAGGTAGCAGCCTGGCCCCTCACTGTGCATCCCATTCATTCAGGGTGATTTTCTTCTTGAGCTGTTTCAGTGGTGTGGCATTGTGGGCTTTTATAATAGCTTTCTTTGTGAACATTTTTTATTGACTTTTAAAAAGCAATGAACATGCTGATAAATGCAGTAGGTCTTTGAAATCCCACATTATACTAGTTATGAAACATGAAGCATGAGGCCACTCTACAGAACTTTGTATGGGCCATTAACACCCAAAGAATTTTTGCTATGTGAAGAACTGAAGCACATAAAATCATCACAATGGTGAAGTATCTTGGAAAGCTACGCCTCGTTTTTACACTCACTGTCCACTTCATTAGAATCTCCTATCTTGTACTTCCATTCACTGATCATTTTATGAGCTACAGCTACAACACTATGCAAAAATCCCTTCATTATTAAATTTCCAGTCAAATCAGCAGTTAAGTAAAACTTATTAATTTTTCAGGAGATGTTTTCAAGGAGATTAGATGCAAGATAACCTTCATGCATAAGAAAAGAGAAAGTCAAAAGAAAATAAGCCGAAAAGCAGGAGTTTCCAAAACTGGAGTTCAACAAAATGATTAAAAGCTACAGAGAAAATCAGACTCCTGGAAGACCTGGTAGACCAACAAAACTGTCCATGTCAGATAAACAGCACTTAAAGCTTTCGTCTTTGAGAGAGAGTAGAAAATCAAGCTCCACAGGTGTTTCTGCCCATCCTTCCATGTGAAAAGACAAATTAGAGCGATAGGTCTGAAAGGATGTGTAGATGTCCAGAAGCCAGTACTGAGTCTTCTTTCTTCTTCTTCTTCTTCTTTCGGCTGCTCCCTTTAGGGGTCGCCACAGCGGATCATCTGCCTCCATCTTGCCCTATCCACTGCCTCCTCTACTTTTACACCAACCATCTCCATGTCCACCTTCACTACATCCATAAACCTTCTCTGAGGTCTACCTCTTCTCCTTCTACCCGGCAGCTCCATCTCCAACATTCTTTGACCAATATATCCAATATTCCTCCTCAACACATGTCCAAACCATCTCAACCTGGCCTCTCTGGCTTTATCTCCAAACTGCTCCACCTTCACTGTCCCTCTGATCTGCTCATTTCTAATCTTGTCCAGCCTTGTCACTCCCAATGAAAATCTCAGCATCTTCATCTCCGCCACCTCCAGCTCAGCCTCTTTTAGACAGAGCCACAGTCTCCAAACCATACATCATAGCAGGACGCACTACTGTCTTGTAGACCTTCCCTTTCACTCTTGCTGCTATCCTTCTGTCACACATCAGCCCTGACACCCATCTCCACCCACTCCATCCTGCCTGCACCCTCTTCTTCACCTCTTTTCTACACTGTCCATTGCTCTGGATGGTTTACCCAAGATACTTGAAGTCATCCACTTTTACGACCTCTACTCCTTGAATCTTCACCTTTCCACCTGCCTTCCTCTCATTCACACATGTATTCTGTCTTGTCTCTACTGACCTTCATTCCTCTCCTCTCCAGTGCAAACCTCTACCTCTCCAGATTCTCTTCCACCTGCTCTCTACTCTCACCACAGATTACAATGTCATCTGCAAACATCATGGTCCATGGAGCCTCCTGCCTGACCTCATCTGTCAACCTGTCCATCACCATTGGAAACAAGAAGGGGCTCAAAGCTGATCCCTGATGTAACCCTACCTTCACCTTGAAACCATAGTACTGAGTAAAGAAAACAAACACATCAAAAAAAGAAGTCAAAACAATGGACTGACCACCCCAGAGTCCAGACCTCAACATCACTGAATGTGTTTGAGATTGAATGTTGAGAAACAGAAAATGCTAAACCAACTTCTAAGACTGAACTTTGGAAGTTAGGAAAAATATCCCTGTAGATTTCTTGCTTTTTTGTTCACTGAAATTGTGGAATATTTTGGTGAAATGATTGCAATATTTACACCAGCACTAAATTGTTATTGTATATAAAATTATTAATATGGCAAGTGATGCCTACTTTTGATTTATTTTTGATTCTAGATAGTTTTGGATCATTTCTACCGATCCATTGCTCATATAATCGCTATATAATGCCTAGGACATTTGGCTTCTTCAAATGGTGTAAACATTTAAAAAATTGGGAAAAAATGGAGAATAAAGGTTTGAAATGAAAGAGATGATATAAAATGTAACCTACATGGTTTTTTGTTCCTGCTTTGTAATGAGTTATGCATGTAACTCATCACTGCAATGGTGCAATAAAATAAACTAGTGGGCTTTTATTTTTTAGGTATTGACATTTATGACAAGAATGAGAATCTTCTGCCAGTTCTTGGTTAGAACAGAGCTGTAGCTTTATCCACTTCTGCAGCCTATGAAGCAATCTTTTCACAACAGTGCCATCATCTCTCACTTTCTATATCCCAGTGCCTCCCTCTCAATCTCCTCCTCCCCATCCAATCTTCCCTCGCTCTCTCTCTCTTACCCTCTCATTCGTTCTCTCTGACCCGCTCTTCATCGCCCTTGTTTTCCTTTTCTCTTTACACTTGCTCACCCCTGTGGACCAGAGAGTGGAGAGAGGAGATTGAGTGTTGAGAGTGGAGGGGTGCCACTGCACAGCCAGATCCATAAATATTTGGACACCAACAAAGTTATCGTTATTTTAGCTTTCTGCCACAGCATAGAGTTGGAACTAAAATTCGGGCGAACAGGTTTTATATACCTAGTACCCTGTTGTTAGTGGCTTAGAAGTAATCAGACAATTGGCTGCTCAGCTATTCCACGGCTAAGTGTGTGTTATTCATTTCAGTTACACGTAAGCACATGAAAAATCTAGAGCCATGCAAGTGTGGCATTTGCATCTGGAATTTGTTGCAGTTAACTCGCAATATGAATTCCAAAGAGTCATCATCAAATAAATTTGATGACAAAACATCTAAACAAACCCATCAGAGAGATAGTGTAACGGTGGGGAGCGAGGAGGCGGATGCACGTGCTGAGATAAGTGATTTTTTATGGGCAAATCCAGGGTCATGGTCAAAACGGTCCAGGTTCAAACAGCCAACATGAACAGATCAGGGTGCAGACATGATAAACAACACAGAACCTCAAACAAGAACCAAACATGAGAATGCAAAGCATACATCCAACAAACATCAAACTTCCAAACAAACAAAACGTCCAGCAAACAAAGACTAGCAAGACAAACACATCAAACACAATCAAACAGTACAAAGACCAACGAAAACAAAGGGCAAACACAGGGCTTATAAAACACAGGGATAACGAGGGACAGACGGAAAACAGGTGGCGACAATCAGGGGCGGAGTCACGAAACAACGGGCTGGACTGAGAACCAAAACAAAGCACGTGGATGAATGAAAGTAAACAAAAAGCACATGGACAGGACTGGGAGGGGCCAATCATGACAGATAGCAAAAACATTAGATCATTAGAGGAAAGTTAATGGTCAAGAGAAAATTTCACCAGAGTGGATAAAAAGGGTTTATATCAAGATGTAACCTATTGATCCTATTTATCTAAAAAAAGCCTGTACAGTTCTAGATGAATATCTTTTGCACAGATGAGACAAAGATCAATTTGTACTAGAATGAGGGGAAGAGAACAGCATGGAGAAAAGAAAGAACTGCTCATGATCCAAATCTCATGTGTAGAGCATGGTGGAGGTAGTGTTATGGCTTAAGCACGTATGGCTGCCAATGGAACTGTTTCCTTTGTATTTACTGATGATGTGACTGCTGACGAGATGAATTCTGAAGTGTATAGGCTAGAATAAAATATCTGCTCAGATTGCTTCAAAATGCATTGGCCAGCGCTTCACAGTGCACATGGACAATTACCCGAAGCATACCATGAAAGCAACCCAAAAAGTAGAATGTTCTACAGTGGCCTGACCTCAATCCAATCAAGCATGCATTTCACCTACTGAAGGCAAAGCTGAAGGTGAAATGCCCTCAAGAACAAGCAGAAACTAAGAATAGCCGCAGTGAAGGTGGATTTTCACCAGGGAAGTATTAAAAATGACAATTTATGATTATGTTAATCCATCCAAATAGGAGGGATGGATATGTATGAAAATGACTGTAATTCCTACATCGTTTAAATAAAAATAAATGCAATGTTATGCAAATCATAGACCGTATTTTTAATGGAAAATACTACAAAGCCAACACATCAAATGTAGAAACTAGAAATTTTATCATTTTTTTGACAAATATATTCCCATTTTGAATTTAATTCCAGCAACAAGTTCCAGAAAAGTTGGTACAGGGGCATGCACTCTTCTTAAAAGAAGAGGTGTTTGATCACAGGACACTTTTCCACTTCACCTCAGTCCATTTTAAATGAGCTCAGGTCCAGAGAAGGTGGCAGTGTTTCTGGATCCTCTTTATATATGGATTGTTCTTTGCACTTTAGAGTTTTAACTAGTATTTGTGGATGCATCAACAAACTATTTTCATAGACAGTGGTGTTCAGAAGTGTTTCTGAATCATGTCTGTTTTGAATGCAGTGCCACCTGAGGGCCCAAAGATCATAGCCAGTAAATGCTGTTTTTTGACCTTGTCCCTTGCATACAGAGATTTCTCCAGATTCTCTGAAACTTTTAATGTTATTATGTACCACAGATGATGAAAAACAAAATTTCTTTGCTGTTTTTATGCTGATAATTATTCATTATTCTTGAATTGTTGTACTATGTGATTGTGCAGTCTTTCACAAAGTGGTGAACCCCTCCCTATCTTTACTTCTGAAAGACTCAGCTTCTCTGGGATGCTATTTTTATATCCAGTCATGCTGCTGACCTGTTGCCAATTAAACACCAGGTGTTTTCCTTTCGCGTTACACAACTTTACCAGCCTTTGGTTGCCCCCGTCCCAACTTTTTTGGAACATGTTGTTGGCATGAAATTCAAAATGAGCAAAAACAAACAAACAAAAAACTATTTCTCAGTTTCAACATTTGATATGTTGTCTTTATTGTCTACTATTTTCAATAAAACAGGGTTTACATAATTTGCACATCATTGCATTTTGTTTTTATTTACATTTTGCATAGGGTCCCAAAAATAGGGCTGTTATTTGTTATTAACATATAATATGTAAACTGTATAAGAGGTCTTCTATTGCTGCTTCATAATGTGTTTTACATGTAACCACAAGTTATAATGAGTATTAATAGTGGCTTATAATATTTATTAAAAGGTTCTATTTATGTGTTTATAATTATCTTGATCAAAGGGATTATCTCACTTGTAAAGAGCTCTTTAAGATATGTATAATGTACTGAAATGAAACAACATTTTAAAGACTCCCTTCACTTAAAACCTGGATAAGCCTGACAAAAAGCTCCATAAAGTCTTATAGTACATCACAACATTAGTGTAAACAGTATTCTTATGAACAGATATTATTGAGTTTTATGGAACCTGTCTCAATGAAATCATACACTCTTGCTGTATAAAGTGTTATGCATGTAATCATACCTATTTAAGAGATTATAGAAGGCTATGCCAGGTATTACAAGGCGTTATCTATGCTATATTATGCACTTATAGTGCCTTATGAAACAAGATTCATATGAAGTGTTACCAACAGGTTACATAGCAGGTTACATGGCACTAATTTGAGGAATCAGAGGGAAAAAAATGAATCCAGTTCTGTAACAAATACAGCCTTAAATGTCAGTGAAGTGCTTGTAGCAACACACAACAAAGTGCGGTAAAGTAGGTCATGTGATAACAGTAGCCACATGTAGCCTAAAGTTAACCCAAGAAGAAGCAGAATAAATTACAACTGAATTATTATAAACTTTCTAATTGTCTTAATTTTTGTGAAACTTTTATGAATTAAAAAAAGGAATTTCACTCAATTTAAGCTTTAAAAAGCTTTCTATGAACTCATAAGTGGTGCATCTTAGGTGAAGCACTTAAAATAAAATGAGGGTTTTTAGTAGCGTTTTAAAGTTTAGCACACTAAAAGAAATTAAGTCTGTCTGTTGTTGGTTTTAATTTGTTCTCTCTCTTTTACATTACTTCTCAAATATGTGTAAGTGTGCTTTTCTAGTCTCTAATTAATGTCGCTAATTATATAGTGTATGTGTGTGTGAGTGCTCTTTGCAATATATGTACATGTAAGTGCTTATGTCATTCTATATTTCATGCTTGCTCACCCGTGTGGATGAGGGAGTGGAGAGAGAGAGAGAGAGAGAGAAAAAGAGAGGAGATTGTGTGTGTGTCAGAGGCTAATGGCGGAGCGGCTGGAAGTCTATGACTCTGGCTTTGGCTCAGAGGGTGGGCTGCAGCAGCCAGCACATGACTGCCAACACACACTCTGCACACTGCTTGGTGGGGTGGAAATGAGTCGTGAGAGCGAGACAGGTGGCTGCTATGTGTGTGTGTGTGTGTGTGTGTGTGTGTGTGTGTGTACATGCATGAGAAACAGCTGTGAACTGTGAGTTTATATCAAAGTTGCTGCATTCACAAGCCTTTTGTCCTTGCATATCTATCCATGTGTATTTACATACACACCAGTCAGGCATACTATTAAAACAACCTCCCTGTTTCTACACTCATTGTCCATTTTATCAGCTCCATTTACTATATAGATGCACTTTGTAGTTCTTCAATTACATACTGTAGTCCATCTGTTTCTCTGCATGCTTTGTTTGCTCCCTTTCACCCTGTTCCTCAATGGTCAGGACCCCACAGGACCACTACAGAACAAGTATTATGTGGGTAGTGGATGGCCATTCCTATATATTGCTTTATAATAGTGTGAAGTATTTATTGTCTGGAGTATTTATTGTACATCCCCCAATCGTTTCAC
Source organism: Pygocentrus nattereri (assembly GCF_015220715.1). NCBI lineage: Eukaryota > Metazoa > Chordata > Actinopteri > Characiformes > Serrasalmidae > Pygocentrus > Pygocentrus nattereri. Next base: position 39,278,301 of record NC_051216.1, read on the forward strand.
ATTATTATGTATTTACTCTCTGTGAAGTTGTGTGTAACATGCTGTTATTGTGTGTTTGGGGCCTGAAGAACCACATTTTGTTCAAATGTATAAAGTTTGTACTGAGGATTGTCAATGATGATCACTTGACTCCCAATTCAGACTTTATGTTCAGTTCTTTAGAGAAGATAATAATCATAACAGCTTTAAAATAACAGGTATAATGAACTTTTCATCAGTCACTATAGCAAATGTGTCATTGTAATGACAAAAAAACAACAAAAAAAAACAGATCCTAGATCAGCAAATGTGCTAAATATACGCTGCAATGTGACCAAGGGGTGACCAGCATGAAGACCATCATGAGACCATCATGAGTGTATCTTGCTGTGATGGGCTTGTGATGGTCTATATACACGAAATGTATGTGCACTGATGTAATACATTTTTTATTTTATAAATTTTTTAAAGGGCTTTAGTTTACAGGCAATTGTGTTGATGTAATATTTTATTCATGTGGAAATGATGGACAGATTTTGTCATGTACAGAGAAAATAAGCACATCACTTATAATGTCGTTAGAGCGGTAATGTTTGGGAGCGATGAGGAGGCGGAAGCATATGCTGAGATAAGCGAGATTTATTCGGGGCAAATCCATATTCGAGGTCAAAACAGTCCAGGGTCATAGAGCCAACATGGATGGGATGGGGAACAGACGTGACAAAAGAAACACAGGATAAACAAACAACAGAGGTTGGAATAAACAAACCCCAAACACTTCAAACAACACACTACATTTCAAATAATAAATAACAGCAGCAGTTAACTGAATTCATACTGAACTTCATTCCGGAGCACGTGGCATTGCGATTTACTGTGTGGACAGTTGTACATGTGTCTGGATTTTTTGCAGACAGATCACTCATTGCAGCTATATAATTTTATTATATATTAAAAAATTTTATTTTACAGTTAAATAGATGTAACAATCTATTTAAACCAAAAACAAGGTAAGAAAGTCACAAATTAACCCTGCTTTTTCTGTATATTTGTAATGTAGCTGTGTATTTAGTGCAAACTTCCTACAGTCCAAAAAGATGATGTCACACACATGGATTATGAAGCAAAGATGTTTATTATATTTTAACTGTCCTGCTAATACAACTGTACTCGGTCTGTGCTATTCTTTGTTTGGGATCCAAGAATAGACCCATACTTCTCTAGCAGTTCCTTTTCCAAACACCAGGGGGTGCATGCTGCAGAACACACTGCACACTGGAGAACTGACTCTCAGCTGCAAACATCAAAACATAAAAGTGATTCCAAGATTTGGCTGCCTTTTGTACGATGGTTTTGTTTAGTGTTCGTTCATCCAGCCCCCGTTGTAGTTTTCCTGTGTTTATCATCATGTCTGACTCTCCATACATCCATGTTGGCCATTTGAACCTGGACTGTTATGACCACCACCCTGGATTTGCCCTTAATAAAAGTCACTTATATCTGCATATGTGTCCGCCTCCTCGCTCCCCGGCGTTAAAATGTAAAGTTTCATCCTGTTCTTCAATGGTCAGGGCCCCCACCAGACCACCAGAGAGCACTCAGCAATGCAGTGGTTCACCAAGCAAAAATGCCCAGCAAACAGCATCCTGTGGGCAGCATCCTGTAACCACTAATGAAGGACTAGAAAATGACCAACACAAAATGTGCAACAACAAATAAGCTACTGTCTCTGACGTTTCATCTACATGGTGGACCATGGATCATCTTATAGAATAGACAGTGAGTGGGAACAGTGTTTAAAACCTCCAGCAGCACTGTTGTGTCTGATCCACTCACAGTGTTACTGCAATGCTGAAAATGATCCACTATCCAAATAATACCTCCTCTGTGGTGGTCCTGTGTGGATGCTGACCCATGAAGAACAGGGTAAAAAGGGGGCAAACAAAGTATGCAGGGAAACAGATGGACTACAGTCTGTAATTGTACAACTATAAAGTGCACCTATTTAGTAAGTGGAGCGGATAAAATGGACAATACTGGCTGTGCTGATCGGTGTCTAAGAAAAGCTACTGGCTGTAGCCCATTGTGGTCCTTTAAATTCAGTGCAGTTCTTCTAGTCTGGAAATGTGATGCATATCTCTGCTCACTAAATGGATCTGAATTTCATAGGTTGACCCTAATTTATATAATAACCTCAGTTATAATGGATTTCTCTCACCTGTGTGCACTCACACTCACCAGTAGCCTGCAGCATCCATGTCACACTTGACAAGTTTCCCCTAGTGTGAGCGCTGATCTAAGATCAGGCCCCATCTGTTCCATCATTTGGATAGAAATTGCAAAAACCGATCCTAGATCTTTATTCACCGTTACATAACTCGGAGAGTGACAGAAACCCTGGAACGGCATGAAGCGCAAATTCTATCTGAGCAACGCGGGAGGCCGTCAAATCAATTACGGCACATGTTTGTTCTCTCTTACATGCCATGGTCAAACGGCTTTAACCTTGCAGCGACACCCTCCACACTTCACCTGTGGGGATCAGTAATCATTTAAATGGAAATTTTCCTCCCGTGTTCTGAGCTCAAAACTGGGACAAACTTGCCTGCAGTTCAGACAGACAGAGGCGTCTGGCACATGTGGTGAAGTCTTTGACAGTGTTTTGCGTCAGTTGAGTGGAAAATGTGTTTTATTATCTTTGTGCTTCATTTGGCAACAATTTATGTAACACATCATCATAAAACATTCTTAAAACCACTTTACTTCACTTATACCCAACAAACTAGGCACTATATGTCTATATGCACTATATGTTGCTTCTAGAAACCTTTGAAACCTTCATTTTCGTTCATTCATTTTACTTCATTATAACATAGATTTGTGACACTGAAGACAATTGGCTTTAAATGCACTTCAACATTTAGCATTACAGTACTGTTATAAACATATATTAAAATCTGTAACTGGTTTAATAGGTCATATATTGCCACGTTATGATATATTACACTTATGATTACTTCTAATAGCTTGTGACATTTATTATTTAAACTTTCCTATTTAAGGGCATCAAAAAAGACATTTAAAATCACTTTACCTCACTTAAACTGAGCATTATATTACACCTAATACATCTATAAACCTTTGAAACCTTTGTTCTCCTTAAAACAATCCAATTCATTCATTAATTTAATTAATTCTAAATTAGATTTGTGACACTGAAGACAAACCACATCTTGGCTTAAAACGCATTATGACATTTGGCATTATGATGCTGTTATCAAGGTATATTCAAAGTGGTAACCTGCTTAAAATGGCTTATATTTCTACTTTATAATGGATTACACGCTTGTAATGGCTTATGACATTTATTATTTAAAAGTTCCTATTTAAGGGCATCATAAAAGACATTTAAAATCGCTTTACCTGGCTTAAACTCTGTAGAAACTGAGCATTATATTACAGGCTTCTATAAACCTTTGAAACCTTTGTTTTTCTTTAGACACTCCATAGGTATCTAAGGCACTGTAACATACATTTATGACACAGAAGATTATGATTATATTCTAGATTATAGCTTAGAATGCATTATACCATTTGGGAATACAGTATGAACATATACTGAATTATGTAACCTGTTTAAACTGTCTTATATTTTAGGTTTAGAATGTGGTGCACAATTATGATTGCTTATAATGGCCTATAGCATTTGTCAATTTAATGGTCTTACGTAAAGACTTCATAAAATACTTTTAAAGTCACCTTAGTTGACTTGGTAACACTTTATTTGAAGGCTACCTACATAAGGACTTCATGACGCATTCATAAGCACTGAATAATGTGTTTATGAAGCACTACTTGAACATTTATTAAGTGCTTATGTCGGTTCTCGCAACCTGACATAAGATGTTTTATGAAATAAATGACATTGTACTGACATAATAAGAATAAACGTTGAACATATTTACAGCACTAAACATATTTAAAACACTATACATAACTATTTATGTCAGCATTCTTAAGATGACATTGTACTGATATCAGGTTAAATATGCCTGGAAACCACCCCCTCTTCACTCCATGGCATGGATAAGATGATTCATGCAATTATGTATAGGGTTTAAATATGTTTAGTGCTGTAAATATGTTCAACGTTTATTCTTATTATGTCAGTACAATGTCATTTATTTCATAAAATGTCTTATGTTGCGAGAACCGACATAAGCACTTAATAAATGTTTATGTAGTGCTTCATAAACACATTATTCAGTGCTTATGAATGCATCATAAAGCCCTTATGTAGGTAGCCTTCAAATAAAGTGTTACCATTCACTTAATACAGACTGGGGACTATGACTTACATCTTTCTTTAAACCTATGATTTTAAGGACGTGTCTTAAGGCATTATAACTTAGGCCCAGATTTGTGACACTGAAGACATACCAGATCATGGATTATAATGCACTGCAACATTTAGCATTACGATTCTGCTGTGAATGTGTACTGAAATATGTAGCCTGTTTCAAATGTCTTATTTTTGTTTTATAATGTGCTAAATGTTGATTATTTCTTACAATGGCTTATAGCATGTATTATTTAAAAAGTCCTACTTAAAACTTAAAACATTTTAAAACTTTACCGCCCCCAATTTATACCAGAGCATGGCTTAAACCTGTACTGTTGAACTATTTTAAGCCATAATATGTCATTTGTCTTTATAAAGTATTTCAGTATTATAATATGCGATGTGCCCAAAAGTTTGGAGACACCTGCTCTTCCAGTGTTTCCTCTGAAATGAAGGGTATTAATTGAGAGTTTGTGCCCCTTTGCTGCAGTAACAGCCTCTACTCATGTTGGAAGGCTTTACACTACGTCATGGAACATTGCTGTGAAGATTTGATTGCAATTAGCCACAACAACATTAGTGAAGTCAAGTACTGATATTGGATGATTAGTTCTGGATCACTCCAACTCATCCCAAAAATATTGGATGGATTCCATATCACTCCAGAGAACACAGTTCCACCACTCCACATCCCAATGCTAGGAGCTTTATACCCCTCTACCCCACCCTTAACATTAAGCATGGTGACCTTAGGCTTGTGCAGCTGCTCCAGAACGTCCTGTTCTACTAGCTTTTCTATGGGGATTATACATGCTGTTTGGTTGAAGCAATATGTGCACCTTAAAGTAGCTGAATATAATAATTAGATTTAGTGTCTGGATATATTTGGACATATAGTGTTTTAGTTTTTGAGTGCTTTTAATGGGTTATGCAATTCACTATATGCTGTTATACATGTATACAGGGTTTATAGAATGTGTTACAGCACACAATGTTGTTTATAAATGTCCATGTATCATGTACTTTCATGATATCTATGCATTATAAATGCTTTGTGGAGTTCTTAGGCAGGCACCTTAACCTGAAGCCTGACCATTTATATTCTTCTGCCTTCCCTCACAAAGCCTGATTGTTTTACTCACTAGACTGCACACAATAGCTGTTAATATTCCCTCTGCACTCATTCAAGTGGCCAAATAACACTGAGCAGAGGCGTCTGACTGAGCGAAGTGTAAAACCTTTCATTAGTGCTGCATGGGGTCCCTGGGGCAGTTTAAGTCTTAGACGACACCGTGACCTCGGCTTCCCCATCGCTGACCACTCATTTCCCTTGGGAGGCTCAGTGGCAACGCACTGTCCCAGAAGAGATCGAATCAACATTAGACGGGAGGTAGAACACATTCGGAGAACTGGGGTGGACGATTTGCAGGGTTTGTGGGCCGGCAAATGGCCAACCTTATTCGCACCACTACATGCTGTTGTGTGGAGAGCAAGCTTGACATTCTCTACATTGCTTTTTTTTTCTTCACTGTATTATCAAGCGTGGTGACCAATGCTTAAAATTACAGTAATTTCTGTACGGCTGTACATCCTTTAACTTTGCCCTTTTCCAACAGCAGAAGAAAGTGCGTAGGTATTCATTCAAAGATGAGGTGCGGTGAAAAAACATCCCCTGCCATATCCCAAATCAGAGCCTCAGCAAAGGAGTCCTACTTTTAGGGAACAGCAGATTGATGAGGTCTCTGTGAGACACATCGGTTGCAAAGATAAAACATGTATGTCTGTATACTGGCTGTTTCAGAGGATAGAAGAAATTTCAGAAGCGTAAGTTTTGGAGCAGATTTGGAAAGGTACACAAAGTTATCGAAGGGGTCAATTCTAATAGACATCATTTGGCTTAAAGATTGCATTTGTCAACTTATATGTCAAGTTGACATAACGTCTATGTTTTTGTTGACATTAGGTTGTATCATGACATTTTCTGGGGTGAAATGTTCATTGAAACCAAACACATAGCCATGAAATCTCCATAGATAAACACTGACAGTAGAATGGGTTGTACTGAAGTGACTTTAAATGTGGCACTGTCATAGGGTGCCACAAGTCAGTTTAAGACATTTCTGCCCTGCTAGATCTGTCCCCACCAACTGTATTTGCTATTATTCTGAAATATAACAACATCTCAGCCACTAAGTGCAAACTCACCGAGCAGGAAACTTCAGAACAACAGTACAAGAACTGTGCATTGGGAGCTTCATGAAATGGGTTTCTGTGGCCAAGCAGCTGCACACAAGCCTCACTTTGCGTCCGCTGGAGATATGTAAAGCACTGTTTCTCAACCCTGGTCCTCGAGGTCTACTGACCCACACTTTGTAGTGCTTTCCATGCTCCCAAAAAACATAACCCAATGAATCAGCTCATAAACAACCCATTATTGAGATAAAGGGGCTATGTTAAGGCAAGAAAAGGACAGTGGGGCTCCAGGACCAGTGTTGCGATGTACTGGTGTAAAGCATGCTGCCACTGGACTCTGGAGCAGTGGAAACAAAGATGAATCACACTTCAGTCTGGGTTTGTTGGATGCTACCTAATGGTGGAGAACACTACCTACTGGAATGCACAGTGCTAACAGTAAGGTTTAGTGGAGGAGGGATAATGGGCTGGGGCTGTTTTAGGGTTCCAGTGATAAGGTAATATTAATGCTGCAGCACACAATTTTTTAAATGTTTATATGCTTCCACTATGCACAAAGTGAGCTCCATAAAGACATGGCTCCATAATTTTCATGTGTCGAACTCCAGTGGCCTGCACAGAGTCCTGACCTCAGCCCTACTGAACACCTTTGCAATGAACTGGAACGCTGATTATGAGCCAGGCCTGTTTGTCCAACATCAACACCTGATCTCTTTCTCAGGTCAACAATGTCATTTGCAACATCAAAGGAAATTGTATGCAAAAGAATATTTAAGAAATACTTCCTCGAGGCTTACTTCTACAGCCAGGAAGGGTAATGTTTATTCCTTCGACAAGTCATGAACACAACCTCTGACATGAATACAGCCTCTGATTGGTCAACAAGTCAGGAATACAGCCTCTGATTGTCGACAAAATCTTAAATATAGCCTCTGATTGGTCGATACTCAACCCAAGGCATCAGTGGATGGCTGACAGCCATGGTAACAACAACAACTCTTTCCAACATGGAGGAATGGATAAATAATCAAAGAAAATATTCAGTATAGGATTTGTCATTGTGGATTTATTTTGCAAAGTCTCTGAAACAACAATGCAGTTCAAGGCTGGATTACACAACTGATGAAAGAGGCACGCTCACACCAGAGTCCTCATTGAAATGCCACAACACTACGCTTCCAGGAAAAATAAAAGTGTGTCTCTAGCATGCAGTGTTCCCAAGATTTATTCTTTTATGTACAACGTCCTTTGATGTTTGACATTGTCGACCTGAGAGGGTTAACTTAAATAGCAACTACGCTAAATTTAACTTAAGTTGCACTGAATACAACTACACTGACCTGGAACACATTGCTTTGAGTTTGGGCAGTAAAGTCAAGGTCCTCAGTGCCTAAAAATGCAATACCTTTTGACTGAACAGTTCTTTATTTGCTGCATATCAAGGGTCAATAAACACAACACAATGTTCTATGTAAAGCCTTGTGTAGTGCTCCTACAAGCCTTCATAAAGTACTGCTGTAACTCATGGCTTTTCAAAAAGCTCAGCTTCTTCCCACTCTGTCATTGATTTACATGGCTTCAACATCTGTCTCTCCGGCCTGCTGCTGTCTCTGGCGTTTCTTTTCGATCCGGCCACCAATCAATCACACTCTCCCACAAGCCTCCCACAGTAAGAGGCTGAACGCGCCTACACAATCTGCCTCTGCTTTTGGATGGCGCTGGGCCTTGCTGGCCAGAACCGCTGAATAAAACTCATTACAAGAAGCATTTATCAGCGTGTTTGGTAGGAGCTGTCATTCCACCCAAAAGTATTATGTGAACTAAAAATCTGTTGCTAAAAATCTGGATCAAGCCTGTTAAAACACAGGTGTTATTATTATATTGACATGATATTATTGTTCTTAATATTTCTTTCAGCACCTTTCCTTGTGTCTAGATTGCCTGCCTGTTTGCTAGCTTACGTAAAAGACTATTGACAGGTTACAGCTTGCACAAAGTGTGCCAGGTGGAGTACACCCTGATCCACATAGGATAGAGAATACTGGATCATTGGTGTAGTTGCCAGTTCAGTTCTTCTATTAGTTTTGAAAGCACCAAATGGTTGGACACCTTCATAATTTACCGAGTGACTGACAGATTGAATCCAAAACTATATCTTTTCTGTCTTTGATATGGCCATTCTTCATATCGGTGTTAGCAGGGTTCAGCCTGGCTTCACCCAGGTAATAGAGCTTTTAGTAGGTCCAGGTTCCAAGTTCCACGAGCTTGGGTGCCCCCTTTGGTACAGTGTCGACCATCTGTGGATATTTCCACCTCAGTATATCTGATCTGCTGTCCTCACTACAGCAAAGGGAAATCCTGCCAACAAAGTATCAATAATACTTTGAACAACCACCAGCTTTGTGAATGCAGCCCCATGTTGTGTAAAATGCCTGTTCATTTTCATAACTCACATACTGTGTCATAAACCACCCTGACAAGTCTGCTGAAGGTCTGGATGCAGTTAAAGCGGGTTAAACATTTTGGTGATGTATTTTTACAGAAATGGTTTGAGCTATTTAGATGACTATTGTGATCTAATGTTTGTTAACAATGTTAGCCTTCAGTTCTAAACTAAATAAGCAATATCTAGAGTCCAAATATGTCACTTGGCTACATCTGTGGCAGGTGGAAAATTTCATTAATTAGATTTTTTGCCCAATATTTCCTTTGACACTGGTTAAATGGCACATTCAAGGCCTTCACTACAATGAAATCTTGGCTATGCCAATCGATATGCTATCAGGCTTAAAGTCAGCTGATTATTTTTAGAGTGAAATTTTGGTTTTAAAACTCCAAAGGTGGACTTGCTGAAATACCTCTGAAAAACAATTCCAAATGGTTTATTCATTTTAACTTTGGTGTTTTCACTTCATATCCCTTCAATCATGTATGTTGTCGTGGAGCACTGTGAGTTATAGTTTTCTATTATTTTTATTGACTTGTTTCATTTGTTTCAAATATAGTAGAACTGATAAGTATCTATCCTGTTATAAACCTCTTCTTACCCTTATCTGCTCTTATTTTGAATGGCCTTTTGTAGAGCTTGTTGGTGGACAGTGTCAGGATCTGCCTTTGGCAAGAACTAAATCCAAGAGACATTGTAGGAGACTAGAGGATCTGCATAATCACGTTTTCCACAGAGAACGCTTCCTACCTTTTAAAATGACCTTTCTTGGCTGTGCCGGACCAGATTCATATTTTCGATGTGTTCCATCAGCTGCAGCACGCTCGCTGTTGGGCATATGATGATGCAAGTTCACCTTGGAGTTTCTCCATGGATAAAGCTTTAAACTTCATTACAAAATCCCAGAACTCAAAAACTTATAGTTGCTAACTTGAGAGAAAACAAAAAGAAGCCATTGAAAATCTGGAGACAAATCATGCACCTCTGTCTTTATGTTCTTCGGGAGTTGGGGTTTGGGTAGCGAAACATCAGAATCAACTTAATTGAGCTTCATCAACATTTAATGTGCAAAGCCATCAAAAAATGAAGCTTACTAATGCAGTTTCCAGACTGGTGCTTAAAATTCCCTTTGCAGAGCGAGGAAATTTTCATTCCTCCTGCCAGCGTGCATGAAATTGGCTGATTTTTATTCCCTCTTCTTGTCAGACCTGTTTCTTTGCCTCGCTTTCTGATGCCCTTTGAGATGATGCATTTGGGACTTGAGACCTAAACATGAGCTTAAAAAAAAGCATGGCTCTTGTTGTTTTTCTGCTCGAGATGTTCTGAGAGAGTAGGTCGTCGTTACTGACTGTTACTCAGACAGTAATGTTAATCTGCTTGAAGGCTGTGGATGCTCCAATTGAGTTTGAGCAAATATATGAGCAAATTCTCCTTATTAAAAGGTTTCCTTCCACAGAAGATTTTCACAGGAACAGTTTGGGGTATTTGGGTGACTATTGAGTTCTAGTGTTTGTCAGCGGAGCTGCGTATTATGGTTATGTGAGATCAAAGCTGCAGACCCTATGAAAGGACAGTAGTTTGTAGTCAGCGCTTGTTTGTAACTAGTTCTATTTCCACAGTTCCATGCACTTAAATACAATTTTGAGAACTTCTACAAGTCTTTTTAAATACGTGTGCTCCTGTTTAAGTATATTTGTAGCAAAATGACTGAACAACATCCTCAGTTCCATTTTAGTAGGAAACAGTTTTGATCTCTTTCCTGAAAACTTTGTTCACCACTCAAAGCCTTCTGGAAGTTCTAGATATGTCACTGACTGAATACAAATGATGGCCAGTCAGTGGACTGTTAGAAATGCTTAACATATAGCAGCTCTATACTAGCCTCACAGTGACATTGACGCAAAGTACAATATATGCTCTTATGTCTGTCACAAGCTTCAAGTAAAACATGGAATGTCTTTTAGAAGCTTCACATGTCTGCATTCAAGCTAAATGCTTTTTTCAAATGTTCCACCACCTTAAATTCTGCTGCAGTTACACTCAAGTGCTAACAAGTTTTCCAATCCACCTTGAATGCTGCAGCATTTACATTCCCATGCTAAAATGTGCCAGGATATATCTGATGCACCATTTAAGGTGGAACAGAAAACTTAAATAAGCTTCAGCCTCAAGCAGAGTGTTTGTGTAAATTGCCATTAGCTTAGCTCTAACATACTGCTACTGCCTATCAGAAGTTAGCATTGTTGTAGAGAGAGGTTTTTCCTCATGTTTGAACCAATTTTGCATTTATGGCCCAAATTGAAGGCCTAAGTCATTCTTAATTAATATTCTATAAATTTTGTTTATTCAAATATTAACACTTTTCTAAGCAACTAAACACATACTACACACATAAATAGATTTTGAAAATGTGTCTTGGGACTTCTGCACAGTACTGTACTACCGTACACTAATGATAGGCTGCATTACAGTCACTTTTGGAGTTCAGATTAAAAATGCATACTGACTTGTTTAGGACTCGAGATGCTCAAGTTTTAAAGGCACAGTGAAATGATGGATGACAATGAACTCCAGATAATACAGAAAATGAGGGCAATGATGAATGAAGTTTTACCACCAAGACATTCTACAGGCGTATTATTTTACACCAAACAGAATCTGCAAAACACAGACTGCATGCGCATGTTGTGGCTGCATCATGGCACATTTTATGCTGTCATCTTACAAATGTACTTCTGATCCTGAAATGTGAAACAGTTATTAAATGATGAAAATGTACATCTAGAAAATTGCATGTAAAACTGGTTGCTCAAACTTTAGTAGAGTGCAATACCTCCACCTATTTTCATGCTTTGTAACAATGGTAACATGGTAACTGTGCTTTGTAAGCAAACCAATGAAGCTAATTATTATGTGATAATGTACTTGAATTGAATGGGTAGCGCTGTCGCCTTACAGCGAGGAGTGCCTGGGTTCGATTCCACGGCTGGGTGACCAGGGTCCTCTCTGTATGGAGTTTGCATGTTCTCCCTGTGTCTGCATGGGTTTCTTCCGGGTTCTCCGGTTTCCTCCCACAGTCCAAAGACATGCAGTCAGGCCAATTGGACATGCTAAATTGCCCCTAGGTGTGAGTGTGTGAGTGACTGTCTGTGTCTGTCTGTCTGCCCTGCGATGGACTGGCGACCTGTCCAGGGTGTATCCTGCCTTCCGCCCGATGACTGCTGGGATAGGCTCCAGCACCCCCCGCAACCCTGACGGAGAAGCGGCTTAGAAAATGGATGGATGGGATGGATGGATTGATGGATGGGATGGAAGTGCTACTATCAACAAAAATGCCTTTTTATGACTGGTGGTGATAGGAACCAGACATCCACCTCTAAAAGCTTCCTCACAGAAGGTTGTTATATGAAATGCTTGCAAATACACTGCCAGGTGCCTGAGACATTGTCTTATAATCATTTTGAAGAAACCTTTTGGTTTAAAACATGCTTTTACATCCATTAATTATGGAGAGGTACATGTAGTGAGTTCACATTATCCCCAAAATAAAACTTATTTACCACTATTCACTATTATCCATCATCAACATTCCATATAAAACTCAGAAGACACATGTATGTTGCAGACATGGCGATCCCTGGTACCTATCACCACCACTGAATGATTAACACATCTCGACCACTAAATTGTGTTCAATTTTAAAAAATAGTTGGATTTCCCCTTTAGCAAGAATTCTAGTAGACTTCTAGCATATCTATTCTGCTCAGTTTACCTTTAGTGTCAGTAGATAATAACAAAACCGAAATAGGACGTTTGGTTTTGGCACATTAAATACATTCATCACAAATTGTGCTTTCAAAACACTTTTAAACACTAATGACTCAAAACCTTCAGTAGAGACCCTCAGATATTAATGCCAGAGGGACCAAGTGTGAATCTGTCCATGAGCACATCCCTCTGTTTATGAAGTCACGAGATAATGGGGCCTGCTCAAGTACGAAATCCAAGAGCACTGCGTACCGATCATTTTTTCCCTCTTGATTTGAAAATATACAGCTCATCTACTTTCTATTTAGAAAAGCCAGCAATTCAATATGGCCTGTTTGAGAGGCAGTGGAGACGGTGAGTGTCAGCAAATTTCCTCTCATTATTTGTCCAAAGTGAAAGTGCATTAAATGTCAGCGAAGCAGAAGGGTTCTGGCAATGCATGGCGCTCCCAGGCAGGAGCGATGAGATTGAGAATGATGATATTTGTGCAGGAGCTCTGGCTGGCCCACATCCTGCCCAAGAAGAGAAGAAAGCTTTTCATATACGTTGGGACGTGCTTGAGTTTGGATCATAAGCTTTCTTACTGAAAAAGAAAAGCAGTAATACTGTATAGAACTTGTATTCATGCTTAATTTTTAATGTACTATTATCTCATGGTATAACATGGTAACAATGCTTTGTAAGCGAACCAGTAAAGCCAATTATTATGTAATAATGCACTTGAATTTATTCCTTGAAGACTAAATATGTAATAACACAAGTGCTACTATCAATAAAAATGCCTTATAATTGGATAATGTACATCACTATAAAGTGTGACACCGCCACATAAAGGGGACCTGTGGGATCCCTATCTAGAAGTATTAACACTTACGTTCCTCATAGTGTTATTTAGGTGACCCCATGGATTAAAGTCCTTAGGAAACTTAGGCTGCTCATTGAGATGTGTTGGGAGAAGGTGTGGCCTTTTATATACATTATTTTTTGTGACCTTTTCCTGTTAATTTCTGGAGGGGAAGACTTTTATTGTGAAAGTGAACCCTGGTTTGAGAACGGAAAAAAGGAAGTAGAGCAGCCATCTTAAGGAAGGTGAAAGTTTGGGGAAGATAGGCCTGGGGAAGTTGGCTGTTGAGGCCCAAACAGCATCTACTTTTTCTTTCTCTCATCCTTGTCTTTGACGTGTGGATTACCCTTTTTTTTGAAGTGAGGTATTGCAAGGAACTGGGTGAGCTCATTCCATTTTTTTTTCCCGTTTTTGGTATTTTCTTTTTTTGTATGGCTGGGCCCTGTTTTTGATTTTTTTCCTGGACTTCATTAGCTCAAACTGTTGGTGCTGTTGGGGATTGTTTTCGGACTTTCTCAGGATATATATATATATATATATATATATATATATACACAATTAGGAGACAATCTATTGACTTTTGAGTGACTGAGCTTAATTTATTGTTGCTCTGGACTTGGATGTTGACTTGGATTGGTGCTTGGATGTTGCTGCTGGGGGGGGCAGAATACTGAATAAAATATATACTGGTCATCTTTGTTGTATACTGGCACTGTATGGTTTATACTCACCTAATTAGTCCTCAGACTTTTAATAGTAACAGCCAAGTAGTCAGATTGTTACAAAAGTACCTTTAATACTTAACACCTGTAATACAGTTGTTGTCAGAACAAAACCTTGTCCAAAACAGCAACTATACAAGAGAAGAAAAAAACATGTAAGTCAATGGAACCAGACTTTTTGCCAAGTAATTTTAAGCCATTTCTTTCGGCCCATTCATCATGAAATTTACAGACAGTGTAAAGTACAATAGCTACTTTCAAATGATCAAAAACCAAAAAAATTACAAAAATGGACATATGAGGTTTTGTTTTGACAGCAGCGATACATATAATAATAATTACAAAAACATTTAGGCCATTATAAATGCATATAACTCATTGTAACTCAGTAGCAATGTTTTGTGAGCATTGTTATGAACTAAAATGCCTATAAGGCTATAATTACTTCTATGATGACAAATAAACATGTAGTAGCAAAAGTGTTACTATTCACTCTAATACCTTTTAAACAAACCTTTATGTAATTATAAAGCACCTATAATGCAAGTTGACAATTACAAGAGCAATGTGAACATTGTTTTAAAATGCCAAGACTGAATGCTTCAAGCTTGAATTTCTGTAGTGGCGATGAGAACTGCTGTAATGTAATGTAATTACACCAACATAGGCATTTTATTTATTATCCAAAACAAACCTACATATGTCTTCTGAGTTATTATTTGTGGGTCATTCTATGAAACAGGTACCATTTCAAATTTGCAATTTTCAACATTTTCATCTAGAGCAAACTTTTTTTAATGCACTTTTAATGAACATTTTCCCATCTCAGACATGAATTCGTTATCATTATTATCCTTTTTATTATGATTTCCGATCTATTCCTTTGCTACCCAATCATGGAAAATGTATACCATTACGAAATTTTCATATTTTATTAAAATAATTTCAAAATTTTTATTTTTCCTACAAGTACAATGTCCTTTTCTTTGTAAATCGTCATGAGAAACTATGTAATTTGATCTGTTTATTTTTTTCATTTCATCTTGAAACATGAATTTGACATGTCAAATTTGACTGTTTCTATATCCATCCATCCATCCATCCATCCATCCATCCATCATCCGCTTACCTGAGTCCAGGTCGCGGGGGCAGCAGCCTAAGCAAAGAGGCCCAGGCCTCCCTCTCCCCCGCCACCTCCTTCAGCTCTTCCGGAGGGATACCAAGGCGTTCCCAAGACTGTCGAGAAATATAATCCCTCCAACGTGTCCTGGGTCTTACCCGGGGTCTCCTTCATGTCGGACATGTCTGGAACACCTCCTCCAGAGGCCATCCTTACCAGATGCCCGAACCACCTCAACAGTTTCTATACAAAATACTAATTCACTTCAAATTTTCAAATAAATGTTACATTTATTTTATTAGACCACAAATCAAGGACACCATTCAACATGAATTCATGGAGCATTTCACTCCCTTCCCATAATTTTTTAAGAGAATGACCTTGTGATGGGGTCATTCACTGTAATGAAGTGGTTCACTGTGACGAGGTGGTTTACTGTGATGGGGTGGTTTACTGTGACGAGGTGGTTTACTGTGACGGGGTGGTTTACTGTAATGGGGTGGTTTACTGTGACGGGGTGGTTTACTGTAATGGGGTGGTTTACTGTGATGGGGTGGTTTACTGTGACGAAGTGGTTTACTGTGATGGGGAGGTTTACTGTGACGAGGTGGTTTACTGTGATGGGGAGGTTTACTGTGATGGGGTGGTTCACGGTAATGGGGTGGTTCATTGTGACGGGGTGGTTCAATGTGACGGGTAGGTTTACTGTGACGAGGTGGTTTACTGTGACGAGGTGGTTTACTGTGATGGGGAGGTTTACTGTGATGAGGTGGTTTACTGTGATGAGGTGGTTTACTGTGATGAGGTGGTTTACTGTGACGAGGTGGTTTACTGTGATGGGGAGGTTTACTGTGATGGGGTGGTTTACTGTGATGAGGTGGTTTACTGTGATGGGGAGGTTTACTGTGACGAGGTGGTTTACTGTGATGAGGTGGTTTACTGTGACGAGGTGGTTTACTGTGATGAGGTGGTTTACTGTGATGAGGTGGTTTACTGTGACGAGGTGGTTTACTGTGATGAGGTGGTTTACTGTGACGAGGTGGTTTACTGTGATGAGGTGGTTTACTGTGATGGGGAGGTTTACTGTGATGAGGTGGTTTACTGTGACGAGGTGGTTTACTGTGATGAGGTGGTTTACTGTGATGGGGAGGTTTACTGTGATGGGGTGGTTTACGGTAATGGGGTGGTTCATTGTGATGGGGTGGTTCAATGTGACGGGTAGGTTTACTGTGATGGGGAGGTTTACTGTGATGGGGTGGTTCACCGTGATGGGGTGGTTCATTGTGACGAGGTGGTTCAATGTGACGGGTAGGTTCACTGTGGTGGGGAGGTTTACTGTGACGAGGTGGTTCACTGTGACGAGGTGGTTTACTGTGATGGGGTGGTTTACTGTGATGGGGTGGTTTACTGTGATGGGGTGGTTCACTGTGACAAGGTGCTTTACTGTGACGGGGAGGTTTACTGTGATGGGCTGGTTCACCGTGATGGGGTGGTTCATTGTGACAAGTTGGATTACTGTGACGGGGAGGTTTACTGTGATGGGCTGGTTCACCGTGATGGGGTGGTTCATTGTGACGGGGAGGTTTACTGTGACGAGGTGGTTTATTGTGACAAGTTGGTTTACTGTGATGAGGTGGTTTACTGTGATGAGGTGGTTTACTGTGACGAGGTGGTTTACTGTGACGAGGTGGTTTACTGTGATGGAGAGGTTTTCTGTGATGGGATGGTTCACCGTGATGGGGTGGTTCATTGTGACAGGAAGGTTTACTGTGATGTGGTGGTTTACTGTGATGAAATGGTTTACTGTGACAAGGTGGTTAACTGTGACGAGCTGGTTTATTGTGATGTGGTCTTTCACTGTGACGAGGTGGTTCACTGTGATGGGGAGGTTCACTGTGACGAGGTGGTTCACTGTGATGGGGAGGTTTACTGTGATGGGGTGGTTTACTGTGACGGGGAGGTTTACTGTGATGGGGCGGTTTACTGTGATGGGGTGGTTCACCGTGATGGGGTGGTTCACCGTGATGGGGTGGTTCACCGTGATGGGGTGGTTCACTGTGACGAGGTGGTTTACTGTGATATGGTGGTTCACTGTGATGAGGTGATTTACTGTGACGGGTAGGTTTACTGTGATGTGGTGGTTTACTGTGACGGGGAGGTTCATTGTGACGGGTAGGTTTACTGTGATGGGGCGGTTTACTGTGATGGGGTGCTTCATTGTGACGGGTAGGTTTACTGTGATGGGGCGGTTTACTGTGATGGGGCGGTTTACTGTGATGGGGCGGTTTACTGTGACGAGGTGGTTCACTGTAACGGGGAGGTTTACTGTGATGGGGTGGTTCACCATGTTGGGGTGGTTCACCATGATGGGATGGTTCAATTTGACGGGTAGGTTTACTGTGATGGGGCGGTTTAATGTGATGGGGCGGTTTACTGTGATGGGGTGGTTCACTGTGTCGAGATGGTTTACTGTGATGGGGAGGTTTACTGTGATATGGTGGTTCACTGTGATGAGGTGATTTACTGTGACG
The DNA here is from genome assembly GCF_015220715.1 of Pygocentrus nattereri. NCBI lineage: Eukaryota > Metazoa > Chordata > Actinopteri > Characiformes > Serrasalmidae > Pygocentrus > Pygocentrus nattereri. The sequence continues at coordinate 39,296,246 of NC_051216.1, forward strand.
GGGAGGTTTACTGTGATGGGGTGGTTCACTGTGAATTTTTACAACAGCATGCTACAAATTAGTGCCAATGTATATGCTTGTATTAAACTACACAAATACTTACCATTCAATATGTGAATATAACATCATTCATCAAACATGCGACATTCAAATATTTGATGAAAAGAGCATTTAATTTTTATCAAGGTACTCTTTATAATCAATACTGAAAAATTGACGACGGTTCCAATAATAGCATTTGCGTACAGATATTGTGACAGTGAGTGAGTCAGTGAGAGAGAGCGAGAGAGAGAGAGAGTGAACCAAATAGCCATAACCAATAGCATAAGCCTATGCATGTTTCATTAATTTATTATGGTATAAATTATTATTAATTTATTCATTAATTTATTTATTCATTAATTTATTATGGTATGTACTTGTTGATTGAGAGAACAATAATATTGAGTGGAAGTGGCGTAAAGAACATTTTTGTTGAGTTTTCTCATCTCATATTTAGTGGGTCCCGAGACATTACCTCGATATAGGAGGGCCTGGCATGAAAATCTTTGGGTAGCTCTGAATTAGAGGGCTGAAATGTAAAGAGACAAAAGCATCAGAGGATGTGGAAATAAGAAATATGAATGCAGCATGACCCACTATACGAATAGCATATTAATGGTTACACAGTTGGTACTGATTTATACACATGTACTACATTTCAGGCTGCATGTGATTTGGGACGTTACACTGAAGTACCTTCACCTTTCCAATCCTTCCCTTAAATTTGGTCAAATTACAGGTATCCTCAAGGCCACAATGACCCAGGTGTTAGAACAAGCGTCCACCTTTCCCTGGCTGCACGGCCTCCAAATTTCTTTTTCAGCATTCAGAGTAATGTCTGGCACTTGAAATTCCCTCTTCACTAGCGAGGGGGGTCACGCGTGGGCGCCTGAGTCCAGCTGTGTGTTCTGAGCGAGCTTCCTGAGGGCTTCTCGGTAACCTGTATTCACCTCTCTCTTGCTCTCTCGCTCACTCTTTCTCACTCCACACTCAGTGGGCAGCTTTCCCCATTGAGTACTCTTATCACAGCACCGCCAGCCTCCTTAATGAAAGCTGACCGGGACCTGGCCTATTATTGGCCACATGGGGACTGCGATAATCGCAATGTAATATTTTCACCATAGGAGAGCGTGGGGGAGATGCTGTAATTTGAGAGCTGATAGGTGGCGGTGTCCAGCGATGCCTCTCGAGTGGGCTGTGTTCTTTAGCTCCTCTCCCCTCCTCCTCACCGCCGCATGTGTGTCCTTGTCCCACTTTGGTGAATGCAAGATGGGAGGGGCATTGACGCCTTTGAATAATGTCTTAGCTTTTAGAAGATACCACCTTCCTTCTCCATTGAAATACCAGGGTATCTTAAAACATACTTGTGTTTTTCTTTTTGTAGGCCTAGTTTTTTTGTGGAGTAACTTTCTCATTTGGTTTGGTTGGGTTTACAGTGCATGTGAAGAGTACCAGCTCATGTAGGGCTGGATAACCACTTGATGAGCTGGATCAGGTGTTTTAAGGTAAGGAAATGTTGAAATGATGGGGAGCTGCAGGTTGCCAGAAGCAGGGTTAATAAACACTGATTGAAATAGCTGCAAAGCTGGCCTAGTTTACCCTTTAGTGGACACTGCTAGGCTAAATAACACTAACATCTGCAAAACTTAAAGATGATATAGCTTTTTTCATCATTTTACCAAAATTAGCTAAGATCAGAATATATTACACAGCACAACACAGGACCTTGACCATGTGTTACAAATATGATAAACATTGGTCATAAGGTCAGACACGCCAGTGCAGTCCTCTCTGACAATTCTACACTCAGTATGATGTGCTCTGCCATGTTTAAGGCAGCATATGGGTCATGGAATGGATGTACCCATGTGTTCAGAAGACCTGTTATTCCAATCAGGTGAGCAATAGAAAGTGCAGCTGAACACTCTCTTCTAAGACCCACCTCTTGATAAAAGGTGTCAATGTGAGAAAAAATATATAAGCAAACTTATGAAAAAAGTGTAAAGAAAGACTGAAAAAGTGAGTTATACATTTATATCGGTATGAGTGAAAATAAGCAGTAATCTTTTAAAAAATAAGTTAATCTCTCTATTATATGTATTTGCATTTTGCTCTTTAGCATCACTGTGGAGGAAATTCCCCCACTCTTTGCACAATTGCTTTAATTCAACCACATTGGAAGGCTTTTGAGCTGCAGTAGCGCCTCAGTGGTGTTATGTTTCTTTTGAAACATTCAAATGTGGACTTGCTCTTGTCCTTCAGATTGTTGTCTTGATGCAAACCCAACTCCTTGAACTGATGACTGGACTGATTCATAGTACCATCAATAATGGCATGTCGCTCAGACCATGAAGCAGCAAAGCATCCATACACCATCACACTACCACCACCATGTTTCACTTTTAATATGATATTCTTATAGTGGAATGCTATGTTAGCTTTATGCCAGATGGAGCTGGACCCACATTTCTTACTACTGACTCATCAGTCCTCAGTCTGCACTGGGACTTTTTTTCTCTAATTTGTTCTTGAGAAAGGTCTTAAGTAAAAAGTCTGTCAGATTCATGACATGTTCTCAAACCACAAAATTGTTTACATCTTTGTGCTCTTCAGTGTTCCTACCTAAGAACAAATTCAATTTACATTTTACACTTATGGCATTTGGCAGATGATCTTATCCAGAGCGACTGACAATTTGGTAATTTTCACACAGGTAGGTAAAGGTAGTGTTAGGAGTCTTGTCCAAGGACTCTTATTGGTATAGTGTAGGGTGCCTGCCTAGGCAGGGGATTGAACCCCAGTCTCCAGCATAGAAGGCAGTGGTGTTAACCCCTACACTACACTAACAAATTCCCAATGCAAAAACATTGGTGAATGTCATAATCTTGTATAAGTGTGTTTTAAGAAGTCATTTCTTCTTATTACTCCAAAACGCTTTGGGGAAAATCAAGGTGTTTTTGGGCAAATGTGAGTCTTTATGTTCTTGTATGCAACTCTTCCGTGCAGTTCCTCCTTTGATACCAACACTTGTCCAGTTGCTTTTAAATCAGTGCTGACCTTAGATACTTGTCTTGGTTCTTTTGTGACTTCCTGAAGTCCTGAGCTGTTGCTGTGCTCTTGGAGGGATTTTGGGAGTCCAGTCACTTCTGGGAGGATTTACCAGTGATCCAGAGTTTGTCCATTTGTAGATAATAACTCTTGCTGGAGGTCCAGAGCCTCAGAAATGGCATTGTAACTCTTTGTAACTCTCAATAACTCTGCTCTGATGGAAGCAGCCTAAAATTTCCAATCACTGGAAAAGTTCTATTGAAGTGATATCAAGATTCAACTGGGCTTTTTCACACCGAGCCAGTTCACCGAGCCTTCATTCCTTCAGTAAATAAAATGAGTATTTAAAAACGGTATTTTATGTTTACTTAGATTGTCTTCCATTATAATCTGAAAGAAGTTAGTGTGACAAATATGCAAAAACACAGGAGACAGCTCCTCACAGCACTGTATGTGCCGATGCTATTTTTAGGAGCCTTAATAATTCCTCATGAAGCCACTGCAAACTTTCATTTCTCTCTCCTCTTTCTTGTGTGGAAATATGGGCACGATTTTTCCCTCCAAAAGACAGGAACAGCCGTGGCTTAGAGCAAAAGATGAGGGAGGCACACTCGGTGGTGTTTCACAATATCATAGTTCAAAGAGACTGTTTTTCAAAATGGGTGAAAGGAACGAGGCAATTTCACAGGACCTGCGCCGCTGCAATTTAATTTCATGGTATTATCATCGTGCATCCCATTCTACATTGTGTTAATCTGATGAATGGACTATGAAAGTGAGATTGCAGGAATTAGGCTAATTTGCATGGTCAAGTATTGATGTAGTCACACGGAGGGCACGTCTAATATGACATGCACTTTCGCATTAATGCATTATTCACTTCTTTATCCACAAAACTCATGCCATTTCCAAGCTAAGTAGATATGGCTATATAGGTCAGAGTACAAAGACATGTAGGTTATATTCAACTTCAAACTCATGCTGGTAAGGATGGGATGCTTTTTGGACATCATTTTAATCCTTTAATGCTGAGGCAACAAAGTGGCTGTCTATGCATTTTAATCTTCTCCTTTAACAACATGACAATAATTCAGTTCTGAATCCTGTTCATGCTTGTTTCTAAATTAATACAGTGCATCCAATAATAAAGACAGCATAGAGCTTCTTTTATACAGTGATAGAAAACACAGTAGAACAGAGAACACTCCAATTGATCCATTTCACTGTAATCAATGTGGACATACTCATCGAACTCATACATTGACGTACTCATACTCACTCGTCTTTGTATCATTTGCAATAATGCCTTTTAATATATAGGTAAACAGCAGATCACAACTTTATTTTTGTAATTATTTGTGACAGTGGTGTTACTAGGATGCCATCTTTGGATGAGCATTTGAATTATTTAGGTGGGCAACCACAACACTATTGCTTTTCCTACATAGGGTATATGAACAACAACATAGTTTAATAGAGGGCGGGCAAAAGGAATCCGATTTTGTAGGAGATCCAGGGCCATTACCCTGTGAAAAAGAAAAAAACAAACAAACAATTAAACTCTAAATTTTGACTTAGATTTTATGATAAGCACTGAGCATTTTTATGAACTATAGAGGAAAACTTGGAGCATGGTTTGGAGACTAAAAGACAGGAGGCTGAGCTGGAGGTGGCGGAGATGAACAAGGATGTGACAAGGATGGACAAGAAATGAGCAGATCAGAGGGACAGTGAAGGTGGAGCAGTTTGGAGATAAAGCCAGAGAGGCCAGGTTGAGATGGTTTGGACATGTGTTGAGGAGGAATAGTGGATATATTGGTCAAAGAATGTTGGAGATGGAGCTGCCGGGTAGAAGGAGAAGAGGTAGACCTCAGAGAAGGTTTATGGATGTAGTGAAGGTGGACATGGAGATGGTTGGTGTAAAAGTAGAGGAGGCAGTGGATAGGGCAAGATGGAGGCAGATGATCCACTGTGGCGACCCCTAAAGGGAGCAGCCAGAAGAAGAAGAAGAAGAAGAGGAAAACTTGTGAGTAAATTTTAGTTAGGATCTTCATAAGGCTACAATAGAATAGAAAGCATCAGACTGCAGTGCTTGTATGATTAACATTTGTATGATGAACTACGATGGTTCTGCCTAGGATGATGTCTAGGCCCAGTATGATTACCAATGCAATTAAGCTTTCTTTTCATCCCCAGCATTTTTAATGAGCCACCTATCCAGGCTGGAGGATTTACCTAGCGTTAAATAAAACTAATTGTATTGCCTTCTGATACCTACTCAATAAGCCAACCCCAGTGAATAGCAACAATATACTATAGCTAGCCTGGAGCCAGCTAGTCACTAAACCAAAGGCCTCCAAGTGAGTTGGCAACTTAAAAGAAACTTGCAACTTGCAAAAATGTGCAAACTCAACTGTGGAACTATACAAGACTACTAATATTACTTATAAGAACCAGAGAAAGACTTAACTTATCAAATGTTTGAAGAGTTTTACTTGGATTGCTGAGAGCAACTAGTCACAAACCAATATCTTAACTGTGTTTATTTTTTGAGAGCTTTGGTTTGAGTGTTGAGCTTTGGATCCATATTTATTAGTGTTTGTAAAACGTCCCCTGGTATTTTCTGAACTTGAGTGATCTGCAGGTTATATGGATGCAGTAAACCAACCATCCATCCATCCATCCATCCATCCATTATCTTCCGCTTGTCCGGGGTTCGGGTCGCGGGGGCAGCATCCTAAGCAATGAAGCCCAGACCTCCCTTTCCCCAGCCACTTCCACCAGCTCTCCAAGGGGGATTCCGAGGCGCTCCCAGGCCAGCTGGGCGATATAGTCGCGCCAGCGTGTCCTGGGTCTTCCCCGGGGTCTCCTCCCAGGTGGACTCGCCTGTGACACCTCCCGAGGGAGGCGTCCAGGAGGCATCCTAACCAGATGCCCGAACCACCTCAGCTGGCTCCTCTCGACGTGAAGAAGCAGCGGCTCTACTCCGAGTCCCTCCCGGATGACTGAACTTCTCACCCTATCTCTAAGGGAGAGTCCAGACACCCTGCGGAGGAAACTCATTTCGGCCGCTTGTATTCGCGATCTTATTCTTTCGGTCATTACCCAAAGCTCATGACCATAGGTGAGGGTGGGAACGTAGATCGACCGGTAAATCGAGAGCCTTGCCTTATGGCTCAGCTCTTTCTTTACCACAACAGACCGGTAAAGAGCCCGCATCACTGCTGACCCAGCACCAATCCGCCTGTCAATCTCCCGCTCCCTTGTACCATCACTCGTGAACAAGACCCCGAGATACTTGAACTCCTCCACTTGAGGCAAGAGCCTATCCCCGACCCAGAGAGGGCTCTCCACCCTTTTCCACCTGAGAACCATGGTCTCGGATTTAGAGGTACTGATTCTCATCCCAGCCGCTTCACACTCGGCTGCAAACCGATCCAGCGAAAGCTGAAGTTCGCGGCCTGATGTCCCCAATAGGACCAAATCATCTGCAAACAGCAGTGATGTGACCCTGAGGTCACCAAACCGGACACCCTCCATCCCTTGACTGCGCCTAGAAATTCTATCCATAAAAATTATGAATAGAATCGGTGACAAAGGGCAGCCCTGACGGAGTCCAACTCTCACTGGGAACGAGTCTGACTTACTGCCGGCTATGCGAACCAAACTCCAGCTTTGTTTGTACAGGGCCTGAATGGCTCGTAGCAAAGAGCCATGTACCCCGTACTCCCGAAGCACCTCCCACAGAATACCCCGGGGAACACAGTCGAATGCCTTCTCCAGATCCACAAAGCACATGTGGACTGGTTGGGCAAACTCCCATGAACCCTCCAAAATCCTGGAGAGGGTGAAGAGTTGGTCCAGTGTTCCACGACCAGGGCGGAACCCGCACTGTTCCTCCTGGATCCGAGGTTCGACTATAAGCCGGACTCTCTTCTCCAGTACCCCTGCATAGACCTTGCCAGGGAGGCTGAGGAGTGTGATTCCCCTGTAGTTGGAACACACCCTCCGGTCCCCTTTTTTAAAAAGAGGCACCACCACCCCAGTCTGCCAATCCAATCAAGCTAATTTTCTCCTTGTAGCTCTGCATCTTGTGTCCCTATATCTTTTCATCTTTTTTGTGGTCATTCTGGTCTGTGTTCTGCCTTCTCCATTATGGTTCCAATGGGCCATTTTTGGCCACATTCATGGAGAATTCCACTATTTTGCTTGATTATTTCTTTCAGAATGTTAGCATAATTCAGTGGTTGAGATGTAAAGAGTCATTCAGAGTGGTTTGGTGTGAAATAGCTCATTGCAGAGGCTCAGATTTCTTTACAGTGGTGTGATAGGAACCAGGGGTCTCCTTGTCTACAACACCAATATGGCCATTTTATTTACTATCCAATTGTAATAACTTTCTGTGAGGGTGCTTTTAGGGGTGGACGTCTGGTTCCTATCACCACCACTATGAACAACTTTGAACATTAAATTATGCAGGCATGTTGAACTGGTTGAATTCCCCTTTAAGCAACCACAATGTGCTTTTGCTGTGGCTCACAGAGATTACCTTGACAACAGTAAAATATAGGCTTATCATGGACACAGCATCCCATCCTCGCCCACATACTACTCCATCATAAAGGGCTGAGGTTCAGTCCACATTGTTAAAAACGATGAAAATCCTTGATGTACACAAGAGATTGTCATACAAATGAGCCCTATTGATGAAACCTGCACCTGCTGTTTTCTTGTCATTGTCTTGTCATTCATTCAGCCTGTATGTCTTGTTACAGGCTATCTCTATCAAAGCATGCAGCATTTTACAACAACCATAAGAGAATGCATTCTCTGTGTGCTACTTATAGCAGAACCAATAACAAGATATCTTCCCTGTAGATCCCCCTGGACCACGATCGACTTTAGATAGGGCCTGAAATAGCACACACCTGGGTGGAAACACATAGAGGGATGCGTGCACCGGTAAACAGTGCCGAGATTGATTTAATGACTCTGGGGCATGTTTAGACAATTTACAGTTATTTGTACAGGTAATTTTTTCATGCTTTTGATGTCTAATTTGCCACAAATGTATGCCTTGAGGACAGTTTACTCATCCTCACTGTTGATGCGCTGTGTGATGCTGAATTTATTCATGAACACTGAAAAAAAAATGCTCTTCTGCGTATGTGCTCTTCCGCAGTGGGTGCCGCTTGGGCCTAAGAATGCCAGCAGCACCCCCAATTCCCCAGCAAGTTGATTGGCCTAACAGTATAGTAAAGCAGTGTTTTCAACAAGAAGTACAATTCATAGCCCATGGTTTGTGTCCAGATGAAAAACCTTCATTCTAAAGGTTACAGGAGTGGCAACAATAGTGTTTGGCCCCATTTGCAGCTTATAGGCAATTCTGAGCATTGTCAGTTAAACAATGGAGGAAGTGGAGCATCTGCACCCCCACCTTTATTACTGGTTGGAAACCAAACATGTGCTTTTGCTTATAAAATATTGACTTTCAATATAAGTAATTGCATGAACATGTAATTTCATCAACCTCCTTTATAACAAGACAAAAGCATTGAAAATACCTGCTGTCAGATTTTGTGATGGGTCAGCAAGGCTTGTATATAATGGCACAGTCAGTACACAGAAGAGTAGACAGTGCACATTGGGACCTAAAAATATGAAAATATGTTTAGGATGGGTTAAATTAAGGTATTTATTCTTTATATAGCTAGTAGAAGCTAGTGTTATTTTAGCTAATGTTAGCTGGCTACCTAGCATTAACTAGTATTACCTTATAAGTTTGAGCACAGTAGCTGTCAGTAACTAACCGTTAATATTATACAGTGCACTTATATGCTATAGCTACTATTATGACACTAAATACCAGTGACTAACTATTATTGGTAGGTCAGTTTGGGTCATAAATCTCAGTAAGCATGTGTATGTTAGCACCCCTATGAGATTTTGGTATATTTACACATGACCTCTTCTGGATTAAATGCAGACATTTGAAGCTGGTAAAAGACATTCCATGTTTAATTTGAAGCATGACATTGACAGGCATCAACATATATACATTTCACTGCTGTCAGAACAAAACCTCGTATCTCCATTTTTCAGATGTTGACAATTTAAAAACGCCTGTTGCCTTTAATATTGTGTGTAAATGTCAAGATAAATGGACCAAAAGAAAAACATTATACATGTACATTATAAGTAACGTAAGTTTATCCTTCACCTGTAAAGTTACCATTTCGGAGATACAAGGTACTGTTCCGACAGCAGCGATTTCTTTGTATGTATCAGTTTTACAGTGATTCCTTCTGTGAAGTGTCTTTCAATTATTCATTTTGTTGGTGGTTAATCTGTCCAGCTCCTGAGGTCCTAATAACTGAGTATCTGTACAATTATTGACTGTACATTGACTGACTGTGTCTATGGAGATAGCTTGGAGAAAAAAACAAAACAAAAAAAAAACAACTCTGGATCATTTTAAATAGAACAAGTTTAAATACAATAAGCATGATTAAATAAAAATGTATACTTTTTTTTGAATTCATAGAAATTATTAGGCCTTCTGTCAAGGTGAGAGCATACTAACCACCAAAAGAATGCTAAGTGCTTTTTAACCCTTTAAAATCCCAGGTTTATTATATACTAGGGGTCATTATTCAGCAATTTCGTGGATTACAATGCAAGATGTCTGAGTTATTCTTAGGTTCACAGGTCTGTAGTGAACCTTTGGCCCTGCCCATGGGTAATTTAAGGGGTTGATTTTTTGTTTGTTTATTTTAAAAATTCTATGTGGCACCTGGGATTCTGTTCATGTTGTAAAAGTTTGACTTCTTTAAAAGAATGGTTTAAAGCTCAGTTTCATGGAATTATACCAAATGTAGTTTTTGACTCATTTGACTTGCATAAATGTAGTTGTTGTCATTTTGCATAAAAGAAATGGGAAACCATTCAAAACTCTTGGGTAAACCAATGTAACATAATATCCATCATTTATTATAAATGGTTGCTTTATGCTGCCCTGTTAGCTTACAGCTCTGTATAACCTTCAGTGTTCAGATAATGTTGTTTTTCGTCATTTAATATACTTCCAGTGCATATTATCAACTTCATATTTACACAGATGATGTATTTTGAACTTAATTTTGTACTTAAATATACCTAATATTAATGTATTTAGTAAAAATGAAGGTTAAAATTAATAAGCAAAAAGTATTCAAACATGACCTGTTGGCAATTATAGCTATATAACCAAAAGTAATAATTCACATTTGCAAAGTTTCCTCTTAGCAAACCATCTTCAGTTCCCCAAGATTATAAGGGTCCATTTACAAGGAAGCAGCTCCATATCATGATGCTCACACCTTCATACTTCACTGTGGGTGTTCTTGGGATCCTTCTTTCTCCAAACATGAGAATGGTGAATTGTCTGGTCCTAGAACATTGTTTTAAAACACTTTTGGTTTGTCTAAATTCACATGTACAATTTTTAGATGTAAATTTTTGTCTTTTTTTTCCTTTTTATCAGAGGAGTTTAGCGTGGGGTGTGGGAACAGACATGACTGCAGTTCATTGTTTATTGTTCTAAATGAGGCAGTCAATCTGCTGCTTTCAGGTCATCCTGCAGCTCTTTCCGAATGACTACTGGTTTCTTTCTTACCTACCTTATCATTGGTCTGAGAGACATCTTGTCCATGAACTTTCATGAACTTTCTACTTGCATATTGTCCAACCAATTGTACTGACAGGGATGTACAAGGTCGTATGGGTGTTGTTTAACACCTTAAAATCCCATACCAAGGTTTATTTTTCAATAACTACCGTGACTTCAATGCAAACTGGCTGAGCAATTCTTAGGTTATAGAACTGTATAAAAATTTGGGCCAGCTTGGTGCTCTGGCCATTTAAGGGGTTAATGATGGTCAACCCTGAGAACTGTATGAAGCTCCTTCACCATCATCATGACTGCTACTTGTTGCTTAAAATCATACCAACCAATAACAATGTCTTTTATATAATACCAGGTGCAGTTTGCGCACAGGGTGTGTGTCTATTCACTAGTGTGTATGTGGTGTTTCACTATACGGAAGGGTTAAATGCAGAGGTGGAATTTCCCCGTTTGTGCGATTAATAAAGTATCACTTATTTATTTAATGAAAAGCTAAAACAACTCCCACTCACTTTCTTCATCACTAACCTCCTGCTCTACCTGTCAGTCTCCATCAGCTTTGCTTAGCAATGCTCTTTTTTTTTTTTTATTAAACTCAGATTTACAAGAAGTCAGGGCTGAATGAGAGATCAGGCAGTTAAAGTTTTTTGAAGTGTCAAAACACTCTTGAACAGCCTTCAGCAGAGTTGTCTCCTCTTATTACAAATTTCATATAACCATCTTGTTGATGAACTGTAGGTTATATAAGTGCATTATGATCAATACGATGTGACCTTCACTAGCATTACCTCAGCATTTTAAACATTCATTACATTATTTCACATTTTTCATCTGAGAAAATATCACTATAGACCTTTTGGAAGTTCTTGATACTTCACTGATTCTGAATACAAGCTGTGGTCTAAGCAGGGTATAAGCTTTAAATGAAGCAAATGGAATGTCTTTTGTGTTTTTAAATCTGTGTTTCTTCTATAATAGACAAAAATGTAAATCACTATCAGCTTTGTGCTAACATACTATTGGAATCTCTTAGATGTGCTAGCAGAAGCAACATTATCATAGTAGTGTTTTTTGCCTAAATTTGACTGAGTATTGACATGTATGGTCTTAGGCCTAGCTCTAAAAAGTCATAGTTCATCACTGGTTAAGTAAATACACTATATTTCCAAAATTATTCACTTTCCCGTGAAAATCATTGAATTCAGCTGTTCCAAAAATTCGGGAACTACAGCAACTCAGCCATGACGTGGTATGCCACGTAAAATTACAGAGCGGGGTCACTGGATACTGAGGCGCATAGTGCACAGAGGTCGCCAACTTTCTGCAGAGTCAATAGTTACAGACCTTCGAACTTCATGTGGCCTTCAGATTAGCTCAAGAACAGCATAGAGAGCTTCATGGAATGGGTTTCCATGGCCGAGCAGCTGCATCCAAGCCTTACATGTAATATAATATAAATGCAATGTAAAGTGTCGAATGCAGTTGTGTAAATCGGCACCACAGGACTCTACAGCAGTGGAGACGTGTTCTCTGGAGTGACGAATCACGCTTCTCCATCTGGAAATCTGATGGTCGAATCTGATGGTCGAGGAGAATGGTACTTATCTGACTGCATTGTGCCAAGTGTAAAGTTTGGTGGAGGGGGGATTATGGTGTGTGGTTCTTTATCAGGAGTTGGACTCGGCCTCTTAGTTCCACTGAAAGGAACTTTTAATGCTTCAGCAGACCAAGAGATTTTGGAAAATTTCATGCTCCCAACTTCATGGGAACAGTTTGGGCATGGCCCTTTCCTGTTCCAACACGACTGCACACCAGTGCACAAAACAAGGTCCATAAAGACATGAATAAACAGGTTTGGTGTTGAAGAACTTGACTGGCCTGCACAGAGTCCTGACCTCAACCCAATAGAACACCTTTGGGATGAATTAGAGCAGAGACTGCTAGCCAGGCCTTCTCATCCAAAATTAGTGTCTGACCTCACAAGTGAGCTTCTGGAAGAATGGTCAAAAGAAGAGTTCCTAGAAGAGTTGAAGCTGTTATAGCTGCAAAGGGTGGGCCAACATCATATTAAACCCAATGGATTAAGCATGGGATGCCACTCAAGTTCATATGTGTGGGAAGGAAGATGAGCGAATACTTTTTTTTATCAGAGGAGTTTAGTGTGGGGTGTAGGAACAGACATGACTGCAGTTCATTGTTTATTGTTCTCCATGTGGCAGTTGATCTGCTGCTTTCAAGTCATCCTGCAGCTCTTTCCGAATGACTGCTGGTTTCTTTCTTACCTACCTTATCATTGGTCTGAGAGACATCTTGTCCATGAACTTTCATGAACTTTCTACTTGCATATTGTCCAACCAATTGTACTGACAGGGATGTACAAGGTTGTATGGGTGTTGGTTAACACCTTAAAATCCCATACCAAGGTTTATTTTTCAATAACTACTGTGACTTCAATGCAAACTGGCTGAGCAATTCTTAGGTTATAGAACTGTATAAAAATTTGGGCCAGCTTGGTGCTCTGGCCATTTAAGGGGTTAATGATGGTCAACCCTGAGAACTGTATGAAGCTCCTTCACCATCATCATGACTGCTACTTGTTGCTTAAAATCATACAAACCAATAACAATGTCTTTTTATATAATACCAGGTGCAGTATGTGGTGTTTCACTATACAGAAGGGTTAAATGCAGAGGTGGAACTTCCCCGTTTGTGCGATTAAACCCTATGGATTAAGCATGGGATGCCACTCAAGTTCATATGTGTGGGAAGGAAGATGAGCGAATACTTTTGGCAATATATTGTATCTAAATACAGTGGGGCAAAAAAAGTATTTAGTCAGCCACTGATTGTGCAAGTTCTCCTACTTAGAAAGATGAGAGAGGTCTGTACTTTTCATCATAGGTACACTTCAACTATGAGAGACAAAAAAAAATCCAGGAAATCACATTGTAGGATTTTTAAAGAATTTATTTGTAAATTATGGTGGAAAATAAGTATTTGGTCAATGACAAAAGTTCAACTCAATAATTTGTAACATAACCTTTGTTGGCAATGACAGAGGTCAAATGTTTCCTGCAAGTCTTCACCAGGTTTGCACACTGTAGCTCATATTTTGGCCCATTCCTCCTGCAGATCTACTCTAGAGCAGTGATATTTTGGGGCAGTCGTTGGGCAACACGGACTTTCAACTTCCTCCACAAATTTTCTATGGGGTTGAGGTCTGGAGACTGGCTAGGCCACTCCAGGACCTTGAAATGCTTTTTATGGAGCCACTCCTTCGTTGCCCGAGCGGTGTGTTTGGGATCATTGTCATTCTGGAAGACCCAGCCACGTTCCATCTTCAATGCTCTCACTGATGGAAGGAGGTTTTGGCTTAAAATCTCACGATACATGGCCCCGTTCATTCTTCCCTCAACATGGATCAGTCGTCCTGTCCCCTTTGCAGAAAAACAGCTGCAACGCATGATGTTTCCACCTCCATGCTTCACAGTAGGTTTGGTGTTCTTGGGATGCAACTGAGCATTCTTCTTTCTCAAAAAACGACGAGTTGAGTTTTTACCAAAAAGTTCTATTTTGATTTAATCTGACCACATGATATTCTCTCAATCCTCTTCTGGCTCATTCATATGCTCTCTGGCAAACTTCAGATGGGCCTGGACATGTACTGACTTAAGCAGGGGGACACGCCTGGCACTGCAGGATTTGAGTCCCTCTCGGCGTACTGTGTTACTGATGGTAGCCTTTGTTACTTTGATCCCAGCTCTCTGCAGGTCATTCATCAGGTCCCTCTGTGTACTTCTGGGATTTTTGTTCACCGTTCTCATGATCATTTTGACCCCATGGGATGAGATCTTGCGTGGGGCCCCAGATCAAGGGAGATTATCAATGGTCTTGTATGTCTTCCATTGTCTTACAATTGCTCCCACAGTTGATTTATTCACACCAACCTGCTTGCCTATTGTAGATTCACTCTTCCCAGCCTGGTGCAGGTCTACAATTTTCTTCCTGGTGTCCTTTGACAGCTCTTTGGTCTTGGCCACGGTTGAGTTTGGTGTCTGACTGTTTGAGGCTGTGGACAGGTGTCTTTTATACAGATAACGAGGTCAAACAGGTGCCATTAATACAGGTAACGAGTGGAAGACAGAAGAGCTTCTTAAAGAAGAGGTTACAGGTCTATGAGAGCCAGAAATCTTGCTTTTTTGTGGGTGACCTAATAATTATTTTCCACCATAATTTACAAATAAATTCTTTAAAGATCCTACAATGTAATTTCTTGGATTTTTTTTTTCCTCATATTGTCTCACACAGTTGAAGTGTACCTATGATGAAAATTACAGACCTCTCTCATCTTTCTAAGTAGGAGAACTTGCACAATCAGTGGCTGACTAAATACTTTTTTACCCCACTGTATATACTCAAATATGAAAGTTAGTCACAATGAACATTCTCTAATTGTTACATTTTGATTTCTGCATTATAGTGATTCATTAAACAAGACCTACCACATGGTTATCTCCTACACTTGTTATTGTTGTACCATATGACATTATCATGAGGCCTTCCAAACACTCTAGACAATTTTAAACCTTGCTGCTTTTTTTGGCTTATTTACTTGCTTGCTGCTGCCTCAAACACTGCAGCTGAGAATTTTCAAGGCCTGTTTTCATTTCCCTCTCTATCCGTATCAAAGCGTTGCTTTTGGAGCTCCACATCCACAGCCTGGCACTGCCGCCTTTTCCCTCTGAACATGGAAAACAAGCCAGAAGGAATGCTGATGAAAACAAACAGGAAGGAAAGAGTTTTTTTAAATTATTTCCAGCTTGTTCTTCTTTCTTCACTCACTGATGTTCCTCTTTGGAAGTCCTTCAGAGGGATGTTTGGGGGACAAAAAGAAAAAAAAATCCAACTCCTCTGTGAAGATGCTATGAAGACTATTTCTGGGGAGTCATGAGGACCGAGACTGCACTTTTTCCCCTCCGTGAAGTTTCACCTTCAGCTGGAAATGCACCAGCAACACATCAATGAAGCATGATGTTCCCTTGCGTGGTGGCACCCGAGTCATTATCCCCAAGAAGCCATGCTGGGACAACGTGAACAAACTTTTTACTTCTGAGCACAAGTTTCCTTGTGCTCCATTTGAGCCTTTGAATGGTGGAGGTAACTTCCACTTGTCTGTACTCAGTTGTTGTACTGTAAAAACAATTTTGCCCATGCTTTGATCCTACAGAGGATCTCGTCGCGTTTCACCTGTTCGCCTCAATCACACAGTGTTTACCCTTTAACTCTGGAGAATACTGTAAAAAGAGAAAGGGAGGAAGATAAATGCTAGTTTCTCTCCAATATCTCCTCCGAAACCTCAATAGAATGTCTGTCACCATGAGAGTGCGAGAGCTTCACAGCAGAATTTGCAATTTAAGGCAGGCGCCTTGATAGAGGCTTGTTTCTGACAGCGGGAAACTTCAGTTCACTTTTGGTGTTAATGTTTTGAAGTCTTGGAGGGGAATGCTAAATATTCAAACAGGCTTTCTGGCCTGAAACTTCAGACATTTGGAACAGTGTAAAATGAGGAGACTGAACTTTTATATCTCTACAGCCATGCTGTCTGTCTATCTTTCTATCTATTTATCTACCTATCTATTGTTTACTAAATGCCTTGTCAAAACAGCTATTAAACATATTTAAGAGAACACTAAAGAGAAGCTTCAAAAATGAAATATAATCATTATATAAACTTTTTACAGCTTCCATTCTTTTCAGGAGACTCACTTTTAGTTTCTTAAAGAAATCTGCAGCCACACCTCCAAAGTTCAGTCTAAGAAGTTGACTTTGCATTTTCTGCTACTCACCATCCCAAAAATCCCAAACACATTCAGTGATGTTGAGGTCTGGGGTGGTCAGTCTATTGTTCTGAGAACACCAGCAGCTGCTGTGTTTGATAGGCATATCTTGATCTTCTCAGCGGTGTACATGGGGCTGTTGTCTTTTCTTGAATGGATTTGTTCCCAAACATTTTCCATAGGTTTGTTTGTACTCCATGTTTGTTTTCCATGAATTGGTTGCAGAATCTTTTGAAGAACACTTCACACTCAATAACTCAATGAACACTTTCTGCAGTCATCTGATTATTCAAATAGTCATGTAAACAGCACACTCTGATCTAGAAATCTTATTAAGATTAATTGGATTTCTCAATCTGTGTATGTGTGAAAACAGACTGTGGTGCCGGAAAAAAGCAAGACGTTGCCACAGGATACAGCAAAACACTTTCAGATGACAATGAAACCAACTACATTCTTGTCAGGATGAAGGATTTAAATATTCTTTATTTCCTAGATGAAGTTTATTCATTTTTTGAAAAGTGTTTGGGATTACGTGGATCATGAGAAGCAGAAAACAAACTCCAAAAACGTTAAAGGTGTTTACAAGAAACGTTGAAAAAAAAAATCCCTTCAGATTTTTCGCAACACTAAAAGCATGTGCTGAAATGAATGATAACTGTAATAAAAGCAAAGACAGGACATAATAAGTACTTAAAAATCTGATGTTGCATTTAGTCTTCTAAACTGGCCACTTGAATTACCACTCACTGTCCACTTTTCATATAAGTGCACTTTGTAGCTCTACACATTTAAAAAGAGTATTCCACGCACATCCTGAACAGAGGCTTGATTTATCACAGAGCAACAAAAGAGAAAGAATGTGACTAAGACCCTGTAAATGATTAATAATTGATATTTATTCTGCAATATGCAAAAAGGCTTACAGCGCACGCCATTACATTGAGAAAGTAATACATTCCACTTAAAAACAAACAGGCTCCAGGCTTTTCTCGCTGCTCAGATGAAAGAGAATACATTTTGAAATGCACAATAATTTCTTTGATTAAAGAACCAATAAAAGTGTTCATCAGCTTAATCCTCAAGTCGTCATGGGTTGCTTTGAATATGGAAATATTCATACTTCTCGTAGATCAAAAGGATCATAATAGCAGAACAAGCGAGCACACAGAGAACCGATTAAGTCTGCGGCATGCATGAAGACACTAGGGTATCATATAATTATCACTCACTACTTTCTACATGAATTTAAACCAAATATTGTCATAAAATTACACATGGAATGCAATAGTGGTCTTACATGGCATGTTTTGTTAGTTCATCTAACCATCAATTTAATGGTGATGGTCGTTATGAGTCTATTCTTGTCCAGAATGCTTAACTGTGTGGAACGATCTTCAAGAGCAGGTATGCGTGGGAGCTGTTTGCTTGCTCTGTGTGGTCTCAGGTGCAGGTCGTGATGAAACACGGCTCCTCTTTTTCAATTCTCTTTCTTTTTTTTTGCTGACAGTGGACTCTGTAGGACAATCAGTTTTGACCACTGGGATGTGTCTGGCTAGAATGTTGTTGTCTAATTATATTGGGTCAGCACATTTTGCAACCACACTACAGGGGCAGTGGTGGAAAGGGCTACGATGGACACTCTAGGGATCTGCATAATTTGAAATGGTCTGATGAGTAAAGAAAATGCACATTCGACTTTTACTGTATGGAAAAGTATAAGACATATGAACAGTGACAAATATTTGCTCATAAACTCAGTTCCAAAAAAGTTGGAACAGTAAGTAAAATGCACATAAAAACAGAAAGCAGTTGAATTGTATTTATACAAAAATACGACAAATACAAGATTTAGAATGTTTAATCTGATCAACTACATGACTTTATTGTAAATATATGCTTGTTCTGAAATTGATGCCTGCAACACATTTAAAAGTTAGGATGGGAGCAATTTAAGACTAATGTTCAAATGAGAAATGTTCAAAAACATCTTAAACAGAAGATGCAGTCTTGCTTGGGTATAAAGTGAAATATCCAGGAAAGGCCAAATTATGAGCAAAGATGGGTTGAAGCGCTCCACTTTGCCAAAATGCATCAGCAAAAAGTCTAATGGCTTAAAAGTATTCTGCAGTGAATTGCAAAGATTGAATGTATTTCATGCTCTGCAGAGCATAGTACCATCAATACATTAAGGGAATCTGGAGAAATTTCTGTGCGTAAAGGAGAAGGCTGAAAAACACAAATGAATGCACTTGACCTTTAACCCTGAAACAGGTTTCTGTGATGCACATCACCACATGAGCTCAGGAATATTTTAACAAACTTTTGTCAATAAATGCTGTTCATCACTGCATCCATTAATGGCAAAATAAGCTGTACTACGCAGAGTAGAAGCCATGTGTCAACAGTTTCCAGAAACACTCGGCTCAAGCACACCTGAAAAGGACTGATGCACAGCAGAAACGTGTATTATGCTATGACAAGACAACCTTTTATATTGAAATAATGGGTGTCATACTTCCAAATAAGAAAAGGACCATCCACATTGTTACCAGCGTAAAGTTCAAAATCCAGCATCTGTCATGGTATGGGGGAGTGTTATAACCTGCGCATCTATGAAAACACTGAACCCATTTTGGAGCAACATGCTGCCTTTTAGATGATGTCTTTTTCAAGAACATCCATACTTTTTTCAACATGACAACACCCAACCACATTCTGCACATGTTAAAACCAGTATTTAATCAGAGAGTGTGGGTACTAGACTGACCTCCCTGCAGTCCTGTTGAAGTCTCCTATTGAAAAGTTGTGTATTATTAAGCTCAAGATATGCCAACAAAAGCAATGCATGGCTGCCCAGCTGAAGACTTGTACAACAGAAGAATGGGAACAAAAATTACATCTTCAAAACTGGATCATGTGGTGTCTTCAGTCCACAAATGATTATTACATGCTGTTGAAAGGAAAGGCTACACAGTGGTAAACATTCTTCTGTCACAACCTTTTTGTAAAGTGATGCAGGGATGACATTTGGAATGAGCATATTTTTACATTAAACAATAAAGTTCATAAGGTAAAACAGAAAATAATGTTTTTGTACTATATTTAAGACAGATCAAACAGAATTGACTAATCACTGCTTTCTGTTTTATTAGTATTTTACACAGTGTCCTAACCTTTTTGAAATAGGGTGTGTACTTCCAACTTTGGTTTAGGTTAATGTAGAATAATGAAGAACTCAACAGTTAGGTTAGATATGTTTTACATGCATTATAGGAAACCCAGAATACATACTGTGTGTGTGTGTGTGTGTGTGTGTGTGTGTATAGAACATAATGCATTATAAGTAGAAGCCATAATTCTATTGGCATAAAACAAACAAAAATCACACAAGCAAACAAAATTGTGCATTCAAATTCTAATTGTGTATTGTGGATGCACATCAGCTTCTAAGAATATACAACTGTTTTGATTAAACTTCTGATTATAAAAAGGGAAACCTAGGAACAATATTTAGAGATAATGGTGAATTTTGCTGAAGATCCGTTCCAGAATTTTAACCAAACAAAATTCAGATTTGCAAAGCACTTTATCCATATTAATGAGTCTTTCCCTCTTTTCCTTTGCTTTCTCTTGTGCCAGTCTCAGCTTTTATGCTGAAACTGCTTCAAGGCCAAGCCAAAGCTCTGAATACGTAAGATATTTGAGCTCTTTTTTTCATTTGTTTTTAAGGTTTGTGGTTGTTTATAGATTCTAGATGCTAGCTGATTATAGATGCTGCTTATTCCTTACTGTTGATCAGCCACAATAAGGCTGAATGCAAAGGACCGGGAAGATAGTTATATTGTTAACTCTGACTGGTGCTTTGGAAGGTTTGACATTACCTGCACCAAATTTAGTCCCAGCCAACTGAAAATGAACTAAAGAAAACTGCTAAATAAATGGTTTCAAAAATCTCTCAACAGAAAATCGTCACAAAAACTAGAGATATTAGAGGAAAATCAAGAAAATGTGTAAAGTCAGAGTGGCTCCATTCAAAACTTATTGAGTTGTTCACAGTGGTGGTGATAGGAACCAGACATCCACCTCTAAAAGCTGCATTAATGTATCAGGGATACATGCAGGTGTTTGTAAGGCCACATTTTTTTTCAGATTTATCAATATTTTACCCCCAACATTACATATACATAAAGACACATGGTGTTTTGAATAGTAAATAAAATGGTTATATTTGTGTTGTAGCTATGGTGACCCCTGGTTCCCATCACCACCACTGTAACCCAAGTCTCTACAATGAACCATTTCACACCAAACCTGAATGACTTCTGAAACCTGACCTTAAACCTGAATCTGAATGACTCTACATCTTAGCCATTGAATAATGTAGAGATTTTGAAGAACAGCTGAAGTAAACACTGTGACACGTTTAAAACCTGAACATTTCTGTTTACAGTGCATTTTGTCCCTGAATTATTGCGATTTGTACACTGAGCCAAATAATCCCGATGATCGCTACAGCCTTTACCGCGCGGCCCTGCCTCCATCTCCTCATTTGGATTCCGTCAGTGGAGCGCCTGTCACTCTGGGTGCCTCGGTGACAAATGGTGACATCGCACTGCATGCCATCTGTGCAGTATTAGGGCCGTGGTGGGAGTGTCAGGCTTGATAAAGCTGCTAAAAGGGGCGGCCATTTTAAACCGCTGGCACTCGCTGGGCCATCACAGATTAAAGAGCGATGGCCTGTCACTCACGGCCTCATCACGCGCCCGCCGAGGTTCACTGCCAGCGCCTCCACTCCCACAGTCTGCTCGAGGGGAGCCTCTCAGACCTAACAATATGTGTTTTTCTTCTCCCTCCTCCTCACAGGGCATGGTGGAGAGCTGGTAGTTCTGTTTCAGAAAAAAGCCTTTGACAGCCCTCATTGCATATTCATGCTCTTTAAGCTCGAGAAGCGCAAAAAAGTGGAAGAACATGTCAAATACAAGGAAGATTAGAAAGACCCACATCTGAGAGCAACATTTGATCGCTTGTTTACTCAAAACTTGTTTATGAGGTTGTTAGTCTCGCTCAAGGCCTACATCCACGTTGTATTCCTTCCTGTAAACATGACTATACTTAGTCTAGCCTACGGTGATGCTGTGTAATGTTCGTGGGATAATCAGGAAACTTGTATGAGTTCCTGCCTTGGATCTGTGGAGCAGCTGGAAAAAATCCTTTTATTACAATATTTTTAGTCACGGCTTAGCGGAAAAATCGAAGCAGGTGCTATTGCTGACAGTTCAGGATCATTTAGATGTCATTCCAGACCACATCCACGGACGCTGCTGAGAACTGTAATACATCTGAAGGTCTCGCGTTACAATTCGGGGATGTTTCTGACCCAAATTACCATGAGTAATATAAATGAAGGCCTCTCACTGGGAGGTAAACTGTTTTTTCCTTTTTTTCCCTGACTGGACTTTCTTATAATTTAGCAATCGACTGTTTTCTAAATTCTCCCGCAGAACTCAGCAGCAGGATCTGTCTAAACGCTCTCAGAGTCGACCGCTGGCTGATGGAGTATGAAGAAAATAATTGGGTTCCCTGCCTCATATTGAACCATCGTATTGCTCCTGGTAATGGATGAAAAATGTCTGTCACTTCTCCATTCACTTGGTAACATCCTTGCAATAACAATTTTCTAATATGGGAGGAAATCAATTCGCTTCCCCTCTCCACTCCCCCCTCCCCCCGCAACTCAACACATGCACACATTCACAAACCAAAGTCTCCAGATACCAAAATGAATGAGAATATATGCATCACACCACAAAAGCCATTTGTTGCTATCCTCTCTCTCATGGTAATTCGTTTATTGAGCCCTGTGGATGCTCTGATCAATGGCTGCCTAAATTTAGGGAACGCTTTAGCCATAATACTTATTCTGAGGTAATCGGTCAGGGTGGTATTTATGACAGCGACGTCATACTTGGACCCCGCTAAATAGCACTGACATAACTATGTCATTACCATGTCATATGCTGTCATTAGTCATCAGGATAGATTTTGTTCGGCAATATTAGAGCATCATGCTGTGATTAACCTTAACTGTCATAGCATTAGTCATAATGTTTGATGTTATGTCAACTTTTGTGACAAGCTAACATTTTGATATCTATCATTGCAATGAACATTATGCTGGAATATTACTGAACAAAACCTGCCATGGCAATATATGACATGTATGAGACATATTTATGGCATGATTATGTCAATATTATGTAACAGAATGCAAGCAACACAGCAAAAGTCTGCATGTTGTTGATTTTACTGCTGTGGCAGTGAAGACAAACTTAAATAAATGACTAGAAAACCATAACAAGTGCAGATACTTTCAGATAAGTGTAATGCATGATAAAATGAAACAATTTACAACCCACTACACTCTGCAGCATGTATAAATCTGCTTGAACCAGAATCTCACTACACAACTTTTAACCCCAATTTTAGCCCTGATTCTCAGTCTGGCTGAATCTGTGCTGGTCATCAGTCAACAGCTGGGAGAATAAATTGAGTAGTATGTGAGGGCCGCAGACTCAGACATTTTGGCCTCCTGATCACATTTCAGAGCAGTCAGAGAATATCAAACATTTGATTTTTTTTTACCTGACTCATAATCTAGTAGTGTAGCATAATCTAGTTGTGTATACTGTGTCAGCAACTCAATCTAGAAGGACTTCTCCAACAGCCAGTGAAAACTGAGTCAATGAAAGAAGAAAATACAGCAAATAAAAAAAGAAAAATGATGAAAAATCATTTGTAGGTGGTGAAGCTTTTAAATGAAGTTACTTAACCATAAAATCACAGGCTTGCTACATACTAAGGCTTATTATTCAGTGACAGGAACTTAGATTATAGAAGTGTGTAAATAAAACTGGCCATTTAAGGGGTTAAGGCACAAGCACAATTGAGGGCAAGCACATCTACACCTCTAAAAACCACTAGACCAATCATATCTTTACACCCATGACTCTCTCTTAAAAACGTGTACCTGTTGCATTTTTATTGTGTTACAGCAGCAGTAGCCTCTTCACTTTTATCTGCTTCTCGTAGTTTGCGCAATTTTAATGAGTTTAGTTCAGTAACAACTTAAAAGTTGAGTAGTGTGTGATTTCAAAAATCAGTCAGATGGTATGAGATACCCAGCCTGCTTATAATCTGTTAAGACTTCAAAAGTTGTGTACTGTATCTAAGGCTTTAGCAGACCCAGCTGGCCTTGATTTTGGATCTAGATGGCAAGAAACTTTAAAAGAGGGTTCATTATTGGGGCATGAATGGTAAGATCTGAGACTGCTCAACTGGCCTGTGCTTCAAAAGGAAGAGTGACTAAAGTACATTCACATCTGTGGGAAAGTAAACAGGGTCAAATGCAATTTGCTTATATGGGAAGAGTAAGTACACCCCTACATCTATCACTATTTCAAATTAGTCAAAGTGAAACCAAGAGCACCCAATCAGGAACTAATGATTGGAACACAATTAGAGAATATCTTGGAGGAACTTGTCCTGCTTAAACCCCAGACATCTGGTCTGGTTTGCTCTTTGTTATTGGAGTCTACATCATGTCTAGATCAAAAGAGCTCTCTGACGCCTTCAGAAAGAAGGTTGTACATGCCTATGAGCCCAACATATCAGAAATCACTCCTTCCACTCTCTGGAAAATCAACTAGAGAAGATTTAAAACCGCTGCCAACATGTCGAAGCTTTACCTCAAGAGCAGACTGTACAATGCTAGAAGAAGTCTCTAAGAACCCTGAAATGTCATGACAGGATCTGCAGGTAGCTTTTCACACTGTAGTCAAAGTGCATGCATCTACCATTAAAAAAAGACTGCACAAATTAGACCTACATGGAAGGTGCACCAAGAGGAATCATTTGTTGTCTGTTAGGAACATAAAAGCAAGACTAAAGTTTGCTAATGAATATCTAGGCATGGACCATGACTTCTGCTACAATGTGCTGTGGACAGACGAGTCAAAGTTAGAGTTGTTCCGACACAGTACCAGAAGCCATGTTTGGTGAAAACCAAAGACTGTATGTGATCAGAGGAACCCCACACCAACTGAGAAGCATGATGGTGGAAATGTTATGGTCTAGGGCTGGTTTGCTGGCCAACTTGCAAACAAAGAATTGACTATGAATTCTCTTCAATACCAGAAAGTGCTGGAGTACAATGTGAGACCATCTGCACAGAAGCTGAAGCTCAAGAAGTGGACCTTCCAACAGGATAATGATCTCGAAAATACAAGTAAATCCACCAAGGAATGGCAGAAAAGGCTGAGGTTATAGAATGGCATAGTCAAAGGCCAAATCCGATTAGAAACAGGCTGTACATGTCAGAAACCCCTCAAACATTGCACAGTTAAAATAATTCTGCATGAAAGAGTGTGCAACATCTTCTCCCGGTAGATGCCATAACCTTGTAGGAAATGCCAACATAAAATTGTTTCTGTCAAAGAGGGCAGTACCAGTAACTGAAGCCAGGGGTGTGCTTACTTTTTCAACACAAAAAAGACATCTCAGTTAGTTTATTTTTAAAGAAATGATTGTAAAGTCATTTTTTTATTTGTTGTTTGTTCTATTACATAACATAAATCTATACATACTGTTTAGCTGATGATCAAAAGCCCACATATATAAAAGAGTATACCTACTTACATCACTGTGTGCATGTATTTACTGAAGCAGTTTGTAGTACTTAGCACTATTACGTAGCTTTAAATGCTGAAGCTTTAAATGAGGTCACATCTATACCAGTACAAAATAAAAACCATTCATAATTAGTGGTTTAGCCTACAGATTTGAGTCTATTAGTGTCTATATGTTTTAAAAACATCAGAATGTCCCATTTCTCTCCTTTGTTGTTTTGTATTTAAAATATTAGATCATGATTATCCGCAATTCCAGCAACCTGAGGAAAAATAATAGATAATAATAGGCAGTTAATCACAGAAAGATCACTGGTGGACGATGTGCATCCTCCCCTTGCACCTCATCCAAAGTTAATTACCTGCTGTGTTTTCCTCCCTTCAGTGGCCACTGACACACATGTAATTAGATTAAGATATTCAGCAGAGATAAGATTAATCATTGTAATCAGTGACAGATATATTGAGAAGTGCATGGCTGCACCATATTATTAGGCCCCAGGGACAGCCGGAGATAAAAGCAAGCCTATGACAATCAGTGATAATGATACAGTTGCCTTCTTGAGGAGGATGACCAGGGGTTATTTGCATAAAACTTCTCGGACTGAAAGTTCAGACTGTTTTTGCTCTTTTTCACTGTCAAGCGTTGCACTGCATACCCTCCTCCTCTCATATGCTGTCTGCATTGGTCAGGGCCTGACTGCTATGAAAACTGTGTTGCCAATGCTGATTTCAAGCAAATGGTCAACATTGAAAAAGCTCCAGTAGTTCTGTGCAAAACGTTGCTTTATGGATTGACATGACTGTCAGCTGTCAACTGAAATGTCAGTTATGTCTTAAAAAGGAAATTTCAAAATTTCTGTATAATGACATCAGTGAGATGTAAACAGTCACTCAGAGCAGTTTGAAATGGTTCATTACAGAGGCTCAGGTTTCTTTACAGTGCTGGTGCTAAAATCAGGGGTCACCATGTCTACAACACAAATATAGCCATTTTATTTACTACCCAAAACCACCAGTGAACCTGTATGTGTGCTTAAAGTTTTTAGTGGAAAATCTAAACTAATAAAGATCTCTTTGGGGACTAGTTTGCCTCACAATGTCCTGCGCGTACCACTCCACCATGAATGAACCACATACGGAAATCCGATATATGGCCAGCTTATTTATCATAATGCATGCATATATTTCAAAATATATATACATATATGTTGTATAGATGTGTGTAATTATGAAATATTGAACATATATGCATATTATATGATCACACATACACGTCTTATACATGAGAGAACATGCCAGTACATGCCAGAATGATCCTCCACCCAAATAGTACCTGCTCTGTGAGGGTCCATGGGGGTCCTGACCACTGAAGAACAGGGTAAAAGGGGGCTAACAAAGTATCAGATGGAATACAGTCTGTAATTGTAGAACCACAGAGTACATTTTACATTTACAGCATTTGGCTGACGCTCTTATCCAGAGCGACTTACAAGTTGATCATTTTACACAAGTAGGCAAAGGTTGTGTTAGGAATCTTGCCCAAGGACTCTTATTGGTATAGTGTAGGGTGCTTATCCAGGTGGGGGATTGAACCCTAGTCTACAGAGTAGAAGGCAGAGGTGCTAACCAGTACACTACACCATCCACAAAGCGCACCTATATAGTAAGTGGAAACAAGGATGTGGTCATAATGTTATGCCTGATTGGTGACAGGTTTTTAGAGTGTCCTTTGATCATGACATCATTACATCCAAAACAAACATATAAAACAAATGTTTTTTTCTCCATATTAGACATTCATTTTTAAACAAACCACAGAATACTGGTGCTTTATCAGCAGTGGTGGACGAAGTACACACATCAGGTACTTGAGTTAAAGTAGAGATACCCAAGGTAAAATATTAAAGTCCTTACTCTAGACCTCAACTTGAGTAAAAGTACAAAAGTATTTGCCTTCTAATGTACTTAAGTATCAAAAGTAAAAATACTAAAAGATTAATTATGGCTCTAATGTTCTGTTATCATTTTTATAACAAGACTTGCTTCATGAACTCATTTTAGTTGAAAATCCTCCAGTGTCTCTCTTGGTAAACCAGTCTTTTAATAGAATGTCCTTCTGAGATCTGACACTGATCTCTATTAAAATTATGTGATTGTGAGACACAAAACACTGAAGGCAAAAAGGTTCCATCAGGTAGAACTGAGTCCCTCTGAAACACCTTTTTACAGACGAGCAAAGTTTCAGTTTAAGATTACTTTGTAACTTGGTTACAAATGGAATAAAAACTTGCTTTAAACTCAGGATCACAAATAAGTTTTCCTTTACTGTGTTGATCTGTAGGTCTCTGTTCATAAACATAAACTAACCGAAACTAATTTACTATAAAATGAAATTGTTTGTATGAATTCAGAAAAAAAGAAACATGCCAGTCACGACTGCATATGTGGACATATTTCTATATTGTGGTCTATTTACACAAAGTTAGGTTAGTTCCATAGTTTAGGTAGACATATGTGCTCCCAAAATTTTATGCTGATGTTGAACCGTATGCTTGCACTGGGTCGGTATGACCAACAGGTCCAAACAAGCTCAAAACACAGTGACCGCTGTGCCCTGATTGGTGTTCTTGCTTTGTGCTTCTTTTGTTTTGACATATTACGTTTTTATACACACAAAAGGAATGACAGATTTCTCAAAAGGTAGTGGAGTAAAAAGTAAGATATTTGACTTTGAAATGTAGTGGAGTGAAAGTAAAAAGTCGCCCGAAATGGAAATACTTAAGTAAAGTGCAGATACACGAAAAAAACTACTTAAGTACAGTAACTACATTTAATTTACATTTACAATTACATTTACTTAGTTAGTGTCCAAGATTGCTTATCAGTGAGATTTCTGCTAATATTGAGAAATTTGAGAAATTGAGAAATTTGTAAGCATTGGCTGATATTATTGCTCAACCAGCTTATCAGTTAGGGTGCTAAACTAGTCAACTACACAATCCTTCTTCTTTTATCGACCAAAAGAAAACTAGTATTTAAAGGGCATCAATCATGGAAAACTAGATTTTCTTTGCTTTTTTGAAATGTTTGATATAATATGTAACCACTATTAAAGTTTAGAACATACTGCTCACTCCTCAGGCCATACAGTCCATTTATGGAAACTAAACTGCAAAAATAGACAGTTTTGACTTCATTGTTTTATTGTGATGTCACAAAAACCAAACACATTTACATATATCTGCCTATTCAGCCTACAGCAGTTAAGCTCCACCCACTTATGCTGAAGTTATAAGGAGTGTGTCAGCCCAGACTGCTTTTGGAATAAAGCACAATACAGAACTCATTTACATATGCAGAGATCATTTACATATATACGTCTTAAAGACTTATACTCAAAACAACCTGTTTCATTTTTAAATGTAGCAGAAAGTCTGTTGTGATGTCTTTTGTACTGGTTAAAAAATAATGTTTTAAGAACGATTAAAAATGACAGTTGAGTTCATATGCAAAGCTTTTATTTGCTGAGTTGTAACATTAAATGTTAATAATTAAGTATTAAATTGGTAAAATAACAATATTAAACTGGTTACGTACTAAGCTGCTAAAAGAACAAGCAGAAGGTAGTCAGTAATGAAAGACATGCATATTCTAATCATTACAACAGTAACTTCTAAATCTATCTCAGCAGAAGTAGCTTCCCAAGAGATCCTGATGAAAAAAACTGCAAAGAGGTTATCAGAAGTGAATAAATAGGATGATTTATTGAAATGTCCTATGGATACAGGAGATAAATGAGGACTCCGGAAGATAAATTATGATTAATGAAAGACGATGTTAACTTTTTTATAATGAATGCCGCTTAAATATTTTAAACTATGAAGAGCATCCAGAAGAACTAAACCTCTGGATGGAATCGAAGTTTGACAGAGAGTGAATGAGCTAGAGGAGGCCTGCTTATGAGACATCACTGCCTGCAACCGATTCACAACCACTTTATAAGTTAAGACAGCAGTGAATGGCCGGGTGAGGGACACTTGACTCAGAGTGACCCTAAAATATTAAAGAAAGTACATAAACTGGAATATTTCTTTTTGAGTGATCCCCAACAGCTTTTTTAGAGCTGTCTGACTCACTCCTAGAATGTGGAAAGAACTATGAGCTACTCTCTTTTGGTCATTTCTCATACAACCCCAATTCCAAAATGTTGGGATGCTGGGTAAAATGTAAATAAATGTAAATAAAAACAAAATGCGATGATTTGCAAACCCCAGACCCATATTTTATTCACACTAGAACATAGAACACACACACACACACACACACACACACACATATATATATCAGCTGTTGAAAGTGAGACATTTTACCATTTCATGAAGAAATCTTTTAGAAAATAATGGCAGGAATGCATCTCAGAAAATGCTGCCTACATTTTTTTACATTTTACACAGCATCTCACCTATTTTGGAATTGGAGTTTTACATGTGCCAGCTCACTTGTGTGATAGTGGTGTTACAATTTAAAAAAAAATGTGTTTAGATTTGCTTTTAGGGTGTAATGTCACATTTCAGTTTGATTTTTTATCTTTCATTTTTAATTTACTTGCTGCCCAAAGAATAATCTACAAAAATGGTCCAAATTTGATTTATTATACTATTAAACTACTTTTGTTTTACAAAGATAAATAATGTAATCAAAGGTGTCCTTTTTTACATTAATAGTCCATGTTGTTGGCCATATTAAGCATAATTCATCACATCATACCATTTAAAAGACAAAATTCCATCAACATGTATTGATCTTTGTTGCCTTTAAAATGTTTACAGATTTTTTTAATATGCTGCTGTGCAGGGGGAACCAAGGTGACACTAAAAAGTGGTCCTTTTTAGGTGAAACAATCAACAGACTGTCAAAAACATATGAGGGTTAGGATTAGGTTTTGGGTTGAGGTTAAGTTTAGTGGTTGAGGATTAGGGCCAGGGTTAGGGTTAGGAATTGAGTAATGCCACTTCACTGATATGTTGTTGATGTCTTACTAATAATCTGTTAAGAGTTTATTAATCATCTACAAAGGACAACTCCAAATAAAGTGTTACCAAAAATAATATATTCTCATAATATCACACATCCCATTCTCACAACCCCCTCTTATCTTTGAGAAAGAACATTCAGCTAGCTTTGAGACCCACCTGATAGTGGGTTTCACTCACAATTTGGAAGGAAAATGCGTCATTATTCTTTAAGAGCAAGGATAAACAGCAGGGGGTGCTCTCACAATAGTCTTAACTCCCAGTTTTTTCGCACTTATGTTTTGTTTTGTCTTTTGTTTATTGGCAACAATAGTTATTTCCATTTTTAACAACTGTCTAATTGTGTCTTTATATTTTATCTGTGCATGTGTTGCCATTTGCTTGGTAACAGACATGACAGTTGATTGCTGCCTTTGATTGAGTAGTTTAAGATTTCCCAACTTGAGAAAAGATGTTGTAGCCAAAGTTCCTAAATTATGATCAGATTTGCTTCTGTAATATGTAATGAGAATCTTGTCTTGACCTGTCAGATCTTAAGACGGAAAATAGGACATTTTTTCTAATTCATCCTCTGAACTTTAAAATTATTCACACAGTGATGAATTTGCTTGTTTAAGGGTGGATTTCAACAACCCCAACTCAAAACGCCTTCCCACGTCCTTGGTCCTGTTCAATGGATGAAAAGTATAGCAGCCTCTCTGCTGATACTTAAGTGATGTGCTTGTCAATCGTGGGCGTCAGATAGGCCACTTAGACCGGCTCTCCTCTAGTCACCTTGACCTGACACTGTTACATGAGTGATAGTTTAAAAAAAAAAAAAAAACAGGGTGGCTGGCTTCAGATGCTTTAGACGCAGGCACATGTCAACAGTTCACATCCCTGATGGGTTTGTTAATATTGAAGGTACGCAAAATTTGATTTAGGTGTTACTAACTGAATTAATTTGGGAGAAAATAAACAGTAAAATGCAAACTGGCATGGAAGAAGTTCAAAGCCTTTGTATTGTTTAAGCAGAGCTTTGCCAAATCACATAGAGGCGGTGCAGTATGATATGTGTCAAGTATCTCATTAGAGAATTGTTCTTTCTTCTTCAGTGGCAAGTTCGAAAAATAAACTTTGAAAACCTCATGCCTGGTATGATAAAGTTTTTTTTTTTATGGAACTAATAAATGGAAAAATATATGTGCTGCGAAATGATTTTTGTAATGGGAAATGAATATTGTCTCTGAGCCAATCAAGTGTAAAAGCAGAAAACAATGAAATCAGCAGTGGGAATGGAGAAAGTACTGTTCAGAAAGCGGTTCAGGAGTTTTAGATGCTGTAGAAAGGTTATTACCGCTACGCTGAGACAATTATAAAAATTTCCCTCAACAGCTTCCTGTAATTAATGATAATGATAAGAGAGGATAATGCCTCCTGATTTTCTTTCTTCTATTTTTGGCTTTGCACACCAAAGATGTACCTGTAACCTTGACCGTAAAACAAAGCATGTAATATCCTTGAATGGGATCTTAATAGAACGCCTACATTCTGTAGTATAGAGTATGTAAAGCATGAGCCGCAAAAGTCGGTATTGACCACAAAGATGCATCTGAGGGATGCTTTGGAGCGTCCTATTGGAGGCATTGATTATGAATCATCCAGCATTAACATTGCATACGTGTCGTGCAGACTCCTTTGGCATCGACTGATCTCTCCAGAGCTCAATTACCACCTGCGTTGCTCAGTTATGTCTTAATTTTTTTCGATTTGCCTTACACCTTTGCATGCCACATCAGTCTTAGGATGCAGTGTACTGACATCATTGCTTATTTTATTGAGTCCACTTAGCACATACACACTTCAAGGGTCCTTTAGTAAAGACAGTGGTTCTATATAGAACCATTAACACTCAAAAAACCATTCACATACTTAAATGTTTCTTTGCATGGTGAAATGGCTCTTCAGATTGATGGAGAATGTATTTAGAGTACCAAAAAGGGCCCTGCTATTGTGACAATGTCAAGCTTGTAGTAAAAGAAGTACCTATATATACCTTGGTGCTATATAGAACCATTTTCAAAAAGGTTCTGTTAAGAACAGTGCACAACACATTCTCCATCAATCTGAAGAACCATTTTACCATACAAAGAGCCCTTAAAGCGTGCCAGTGGTTCCTTGAGTGTTTATTCTTTACTAAAGAAACCTTAAAGAATCAGGTGCACTGCGTAGTTCTACAATTAGAGAATATAGTCCATCTGCATACTGTGCATTCCTTTACCAAAGGCCACTTTTCCACTGTTGTGCCAAATGGAGCTGTACTGGGCCATTCTTTGATGGTCCAGACCTGTGACACCAGTAACGTTTTTATTTTTTTTTCCATCTGTTGTACCACCAAATTAGAACTAGGAAATGTCCAAGAAAACTACACAAACTATTGGCCAACAGCTAACAGGCTAATAGTCATGCACAGAGCACCCCTCACAAAACATGTTTGATTCCATCTATCACTCCAACTCCAGTCTCGGCAGGCCCTCACATTTTTTATCTTCTAAACAGGTGTCATTTGAGCACCTGTTACTGAAACAGTCTGTACTATGGTGGCTTTCACCTGTAGCCAGACAACTAGCTACATTTGCGTTAGCATAACCCAGCACAGTACAGCTTGATGCACCACAACAATTCTATATTTATCTTTCTGTCAGTTCAACACCGGTCATTTGAAACAGATATGAGTCTTTATCCTTTAAACATGTGTTTTCAATCAGCGTTAGCTTAGCCTAGCAGGCTACAACTTAAAGCACTACAGAACAGGTCTGATTTCAGCTTCCTGTCACTCCACCATCAATCAGCCAACTTTGCTGTTGTAAGTTTTAATCATCTATACTTGTGATAGCTGAGCACCAGTTAGTCGAATCAACTCTGCACTGGGGTGTTTGGATGTCTTCAGCTATGCTAGTAAAGAGGAACCAGCTAGCGCTAGCTTAGCTAGGAGGCCCCAGCTCCAGACACTAGAGAACAGGTTTAATTTTGGCTTTCTGTCCCTCTGTCCCTCAACTTCATTTCCTCAGGGCTGAGATAGGAAATATTTTGCTAGTCAGAATCAATCTTATTCTGTATTGAGCAGGGCTGGCAGCATGCTAGCTAAGCTAACACTAACCAGTTACTCTCTCCTGATTAACAGCACCTTTTACGATTTAGAATTGGTGTTAGATTGAAGCTTTGATGTTTGTTCAGTGGTAGGTTTAAAATTGTGCCCTGCAGGGCTGATCCTGATTTTTAAGTGTTATCCATATGGAAATGTCACTGGAATGAATCCCCTTAGAACCATTCAGCCCTGCAGTGGAAAGGAGGCCGATGGTCAGGACCACCACAAAGCAGGTATTATTTACTTTTACAGTATTTAGCAAACTTTTTATCCAACTTATGAGAAGTGCTTTGTCTATCTAGAGAAAGTATCTCTGCTAGTTTCCGATAGGGTAGAGAGAAAGCTAGTCCTGAGCTCAGATACTGCTATTTGGATGGTGGATCACACATTCAGCTGGCACGCTCAAAAAATTATGCACAAATACTGGCACAGATAATCTATGTTTTGAATGCAATACCTACACTGGGCCTAAATAACAATGAAACAGGAACTGTCCACTTGTAAACAGTAATGTTTACATAGTTATTGATGCATGTTTATGTACATAAAAATTCATATTTTAAATGATAAATGGACTTGGTTCAAAGCCAGGACAGTGGATATGATGTCACAACACAAGCATAAAAGTACAAAAGTTTTGCTTCAAAAGTTTTGCATACACATGTGTAATTTCATCATGTAATCCATCTGTTACAGTGAACAAATCACCTATAGCTATGCTGTCATTGCATGTATACAGTAACTGCACAGTTATTAGGCAAATAATATAAAGTGTTTTCAGTATCTATTGAACACTAACACATCCAGGAAGTGCTGAGACGGTGAATTCAAAATTGTTGGTTTTGCTGTATAGAGAAACATGTTTATTCAAAAAGACTAGAATATGAGGTGAAAGTACAGAAAGCCACTATTAATGCAGGAATATTTCACCAGTCCAGCCTTTTTTGCTTTTTCCCTTTACATTCACTGCACTGGAAGGGTTCTGTCTCGTTATTCATTATATATGTTGCTCGTGGGAATTGAAAGTTTCTTTTATGCTTCTTCTTTACTCATGCCTTGTATGATCTTCTCAGAACTTGCCCTATCCTATTTCCTTTAAATGATAATTCTCCCCTGCAGGCTGAATTTTTCCACACTGGCTACAGACTGTACATTACAGTACATTAGAGCAGAATTTCTGCTCTGTGTGTGAGAGGATATCATGCTGCTTATGCCTACAAATGTGGCTAAAAATTGGTGGAAAAGATATAATGAAACACAATGCATACATATTTTTAAAATGAACATCTATTTTTTAAATTTATTCCATCTGTGTGCCATTTGTCAAGTTTCTATCATAAAGATCCATATAAACATTTCATAATATAAAACCCAAAAATGATTTTAATATGCAGATCTCCTCTGAAACTTTAAATAGTTCAACGAATACATAATAAAATCTATTAGAAGTGTCTGGAATGATGAACAGAGGTTTAGGCATTTCTAAAATAACTGAGAAAGCTATGTAACATTAAGAATGAAGTTATTATAAAATGAATTTTAAGATAGGTTGACAATTAAATAGTGGTGATACAACATACTTGGAATTACAGGTCTTTTCTAAAAAAATGCATCACGTTTCAAACTAGTCCTAGGATTTGCACCCAGTCAGCTCAAAGTTGGTCTTGAAACAAAATGTGTAGACTGTGGGTAATTATCAAAAAATTATTTTTGTTTTTTAAAATTTTTAATACAAGTTCAACACATCAGCTGAACAGTGTGGGATGGCATTTCTGAAACTCACTTGTCTTAAATACAATGCCCTCCACAATTATTGGCACCCCTTGTTAAGATGTGTTAAAATAATTTTACACTGAAAATTGTATTTGTAATTGTAAATTGTAATTGTAAAATTGAAAAATGTAACCTTTAACTCAAAGGAATTTAAAAAAAAAGAATCCCTGACTAAGAAATCATTTTTCATAAAATCACCTGTTTCACAATTATTGGCACCCCTAACAATTCCTAGAAAATAAATGTAATTGAAGCATTTCTGTCATTTCTACTGTAGTTTATAAAGTTGATCAGCGTATCTAGGAACC
Source organism: Pygocentrus nattereri (assembly GCF_015220715.1). Lineage (NCBI taxonomy): Eukaryota > Metazoa > Chordata > Actinopteri > Characiformes > Serrasalmidae > Pygocentrus > Pygocentrus nattereri. Next base: position 39,331,767 of record NC_051216.1, read on the forward strand.
TTTAATTAGTAATTCATTGCTTCCTGTTTCCCTGGGGTATAAATATGATGTGACATAGAGGCCTATTTCTCTTATCCACTCTTCAACATGGGAAAGACAAGAGAACACACCATTGAAGTAACGCAGATGTGTCGACCTTCATAAGTCAGGCAATGGCTACAAGAAAATAGCCACTCACCTACACCTGCCCATATCTACAGTCAGAGGAATGATCAATAAGTTTAAAACAACTAGAACAGTGACAAACAAGCCTGGACAAGGACACAAGTTTATCTTGCCACCACGCACAGTGAGGAGAAGTGGTAAGAGAAGTAAAAAGTTCTCCAAAGCTCACTGTTAGAGAATTGCATCAAAGAGGAGCATCTTGGGGTTACAAAGTCTCCATAACAACCAGCAGGCGCTATCTACATGCCAACAAGCTGTTTGGGAGGCATGCAAGGAAAAAGCCTTTTCTCACTTACAAGCATAAACGTAAATGTCTGGAATTCGTTAAGCTGTACTGGGACTTCAACTGGGACCATGTGCTTTGGTCAGATGAGACAAAGATAGAGCTTTTTGCCAACACTCTAAATGGGTCTGGCATAACATAAAAGATGAGTATGTGGAAAAGCACCTCATGCCCACTGTGAAGTATGGGGGAGGATCGGTGATGCTGTGGACCTGTTTCTCTTCCAAAGGCCCCGGAAACCTTGTTAAGGTGCATGGCATCATGAACTCTTTGAAATACCAGGACATTTTAAATCAAAATCTGGTGGCCTCTGCCCAAAAGCTGAAGATGGGTTGTCACTGGGTCTTTCAGCAAGATAATAACCCTAAACATGTGGCCAAATCTACACAAAAATGGTTCACCAGACACAAAATCAAGCTCCTCCCATGGCCATCTCAGCCTCCAGACCTCAACCCAATTGAAAACCTGAGGGGTGAACTGAAGAGGAGAGTGCATAGGAGAGGACCCAGGACTCTGGACGATTTAGAGAGATTGTGCAAAGAGTAATGGTCAACGATTCCTCTCTCTATATTCTCCCATCTTGTGAAATGTTATAGGAGAAGATTGTTGGCCAAAGAGGGTTGTGCAAAGTATTCAAATCAAATCAAATTTATTTGTATAGCGCTTTTTACAACTGATGTTGTCACAAAGCAGCTTCATAGAATTCCAGAAAAGACAAAGTTTTAACATGAATGTAAAAAGCCCAGGTGAGCAAGCCAGGGGTGACAGTTGCAAGGAAAAACTCCCTCACAACTGAGGAAATAACCTTGGGAGGAACCAAGGCTCACAAGGGGGGACCCATCCTCCTCTGGTCAAACTACCTACAAAGTTATTTTACTACTAATATTAATAGTAGTAGTGTTAGTAGTAGTAATAGCTAGGAGTCCATGAAAACTTTGATGTAGGGTGGGCAGCTAGTCCAAGGCAGGTGGTGGTAGCTGGGGCGTGGGCAGCTGGTCTGAAGCAGGTAGCAGGAGAGCTCGACAGTCAGCCAGACAGGTGGGCGGTCGTATACTCGGAAAAAGGTTGAGAGATGGAATTAGTCTTGTTCTGTTTGGGTGTATGTAAAACAAAGTACTAACATCAGGGGTACCAATAATTGTGGCACCTTTTCATGCAAAATAATTATTTCTTAATGTGGGATTTTTTTTCCCACTGAATAAATGCACTGGAATTAAAGGTTGGATTTTTCTCTTTTTTTTGTATTGTTGTCCTATGTTATTTGTTAAAAATAATAATTTATTAGAAGCCTAAGAACACATCTTAACGAGGGGTGCCAATAATTGTGGAGGGTGCTGTATATTCTTGCCCTGACCAGACTTGGCCCAAGTGTACAATATTTAAATCTGGGGGCCTACCAAATTTCTATCCAATTGGCCTGTAAGGGGCGCCACAATCCTCAGTCTAGTGCCAAAGAGCTAATATAAAAATAGCTATCTTTAAACTAGACTCTTATAAATGATGTCAGAACTCCTTAATCTGAACAACTTCCCAAATTGTTCTGCTAATTTGCACAACTTTGATTTATGTCAAGTTTAGCCTCTGCTCTACAAAACATTGAAATTATTACTGTATTCTAAAGTATGTTTATAGCATCACATTGAAATAGTATATTTGCATTACTTGGTGCTGCATTATATGGACAAAAGAATTGGGACACACTTCTTAATCATTGAATTCAGGTGTTTCATTCAGTCTCATTGCTGTATAAAATGTATAAAATCAATCACCTATCCATGCAGTTTACCTTCACAAACATTTGTGAAAGAATAGGTCGCTCTAAAGAGCTCACTAAATTTGAGCATGGTACTGTATAGGATGCCACCATTCCAACAAATCAGTTCATGAAATTTCTTTCTTCCTAGATATTCCACAATGAACTGTGAGTGGTATTATTGAAAAGCTGAAGTGCTTAGGAACCACGGCAACCTTGTGAACTTGTGACCATGAAAAGTTACAGAGCGGAGTCGCCGAGGTCCCAGGCGCATAGTGCATAGATATTAACAACGTTCTGCTGACTCAGTAACTGCAGAGCTCCAAACCTCCTCTGGCATCAACATCAGCACAAAAATTGTGCACCAGGAGCTTCATGGCATGGGTCTCCTTGGCTGAGCAGCTGCATGCAAGCCTTACATCACCAAGCACAATGCCAAGCCTTGAATGGAGTGGTGTAAAGCATGCCACCAATGGAGCAGTGGAAACATATTCTGTGGAGTGATGAATCACACTTCTGTATCTGGCAGTCTGGGTTTGCAGTGGAAGAGTGGAAGCTGTAATAGCTGCGAAGAGAAGACCAACTCCATAATAATGTCTATGGATTTAGAAGGGGATGCAAAAAAGCTTGTGTAGGTGTTTTTATGTAGGTGTACCAATAGTCAAGTAAAGTCAAGAGGCTTTTATTGTCATTCCATCTATGTACAAGTACACAGTGGAGTGAAATAACATTCCTCCAGGAACAAAAAGTGCAAACATGCAGACATCGTGTGCAAACAAAAAAAATTAAGCTAGACACAATATAATAAATACAATAAATTAAACAGTCAGTAGACACAGTAAACAGACAGGACAGTGCAGCACCGACACAGCACACATTTCTGGACATGGGTAATGAGAATAAGGTGCAGAGATATTTAACATGCTGTGATCTGTGAATCTTGCAGTCAGATCGCATACATAAACACAGCAGTTACTTAGGTAGTAAAACAGTGTAAACACAGTGTTAGCAGCAATGTTCCAGATGTGCGAGTAGAGTATCAAAAAGAGGTGAGTGTGTAGAGGTTGGAGTGGGGGTGGTGGTTTTAGATCAGTCCTTGTGAGTTTAAAAACCTGATCTCTTGTGGAACAAAGCTGTTGCAGAATCTGGCAGTGATGGCACGGATACACCAGTACCTTCTGCCAGATGGCAGCAGTGAAAAAAGTCCATGTGAGGCATGGATGTAGTCGTCCACAATGCTAGTGGCTTTCCGGATACGTTTGGTGTGGATCTCCATGATCGAGGGGAGAGAGACCCTGATGAGCTGTCCTCATTATATGCTGTAGGGTCTTGCAATCCGAGGTGGTGCAATTCCCAAACCAAGCGATGATGCAGCTGCTCAGGATGCTTTCTATAGTCCCCCCTGTAGAACATGGTGAGGATGGGAAGGGGGAGATGAGCCTTCTTCAGTCTCCGCAGGAAGTAGAGGGTTCTACTGGGTTCTCTTGGTTATGGAGTTGGTGTTGAGGGTCCAGGTGAGGTTCTTTGTGATATGGACACCAAGGAACTTGGTGCTGCTGACGATTTCCACAGCAGAGCCAGTGATGTTCAGTGGGAGGTGGTCACCTTGCTCTCTTCAGAAGTCAACAACCATCTCCTTAGCTTTGTCTACATTCAGAGACAGGTTGTTGCTTCCACACCAGTCCATTATCCTCTGCACCTCCGCTGACTCGTCATTCTTGCTGATCAGACCCACCACAGTCATGTCATCAGCAAACTTGATTTGATTTGAGCCGTATTTTGCAGTACAGTCATAAGTCACATGACTGTGACTTATGACTGTGAAGTGAACAGCAGTGGACTAAGCACACAGCCCTGAGGGGCACCGGTGCTCATTATGGTGGTGCTGGAAGTGTTATTACCTATCCTGATTAACTGTGGTCTCTCAGTCAGGAAATCCAGGACCCAGTTACAGAGAGAGGTGTTCAGGTCCAGCAGGCTCAGTTTTCCAATGAGCTGCTGAGGGATGATGGTGTTGAATGCTGAACTGAAGTCTATGAACAGCATTCTGACATAGGTGTCTTTATTATCCAGGTGGGTGAGAGCCAGATGGAGTGTGGTGGAGATGGCGTCGTCTATTGAGAGGTTGGGGCGATAAGCAAATTGCAGTGGGTCCAGTGAAGAAGGAAGCTGGTCTTTAATGTGCCTCATGACAAGCCTCTCAAAGCACTTAATGATGGTGGAAGTAAGTGCACATACTTTTGTTCATATAGGGTATTACTATCTGAGGCCATCTTGCAGATTAGTGCTTGGAACCCTTGAATTGCCACTTGTGCCTATGTTATTATTATTGTCATTACAATACGTAACAACTTTTTGCACAAAGATTTGACAAAAGGCTCTTTGTAGAACATTGCCTCTTCATGTCTACATACTTTCAAAAGTTACATGAAGCATTATTCTGGGTCTAATTTCCATACCCAATAGTAAATGAGCTAGTAAGTAAGAACGAACACTGTTCACCATTATGTCTTGAGGAACTTTAAAGCTTTAATAAGCCCTATTTTGGCACATTTTTATGTTTTCCTCAAAATTTCTGTAATTGTCCTCAACAGCTGTACTAACATTGTTCACTGGCTCTCATGCAGCATTGTGTTTTCTTAGATAACAGTTTCACACCTTTAAAAAGTGTTTTATTCAAAATTCTTTTCTTAGTATCAAGATGCCAGTCTGGCCACCTGCTTCTTCTATCTTAATTATTATCTGTTAAAAGATCCATCCATGTGGCATCATTATCAAACAGCACATCTTCATAGTGTTAATCAACACGTAGTCATTGCTTTCGACAGATAAAACACCTTATGGCACTGAGAAACTGTCTAGGTGCCTATTGATAAAGTGAATAATCGTTATCTCATCTATTATGCTGGACTGATTTAAAGAGAGAACCAAAGCTTATCATTACATTACTTTAGTACATTACCTAAGTTATCATTCAGTAACCACAGGGACTTCAATCCAAACTGGCTGAACTATTCTGAGATTATAGAGGTATAAAAAAAGGGCCCCACTGGTGAGCCCTGACCAATTAAAGGGTTGACTTATTACATACAAAGGCTTATTATTCAGTAACTAAAGGATTAACATCTTGCTTTGTAAAAGTGCTACCTTTGCTAACCTTGAATTAACATTATTGTATCATTCAGCAAAATGTTTACAAGTCAATTCATGATGACCAAGTTAAGTCTTGAGTCTTTATTGGAAAATTTTTGTTTAGTCTTGTCATTAATGTAAACCCCACTAAACACCTGTCAGAGTCAACACACCTTCATATAATGGGCTCTTCATTAAAAAAAGGGAATGTGATCTGTGACTTAACCCTCTATTGCACAATGTTGGCAACAAACCCATTTTCCTCACTTTACAAGAACTTTAAAAGACATTGATAACAATGTTAACAATAAAGGGAACAGTTTAAGTATGTCAATAAAAAAACATGTTCCTGGTCATACTATCTCTTAGTGGGCACTTTTAAAGTCTTTTTTAATATCCAGTGTTTAGTCATGGGAATATGCAGAAATATGTTTGTTGCCTAGAAGCAACATTATGCAACAGTGGAATGGATTTGATCGGTCACAAGCAAAGTCTTACCACTTCAGGGAACACATCTCTATATCATTTCTTCCCATTGTCGCACAGTGTCGCCTTAAAGCAACATACTCCAGAATTACCCCAGGACACATCTTGTTTTTTTTTTAATTGTTTTGATATTGAATAATCAGGTCTATTTCATACAGGAAACATTTTTTATTGCTCTCATAACACATGCAGTAGAGGTTTAATAAAACTTCAGCTAGATTAACTGACAACTTTACAGTAGCTAACATAGCTGCCAGTCAAATGACATACTAGCTGACAGCTTCAAATTGTTTTTTCTTTTTTTTTAACTCCTTAAATGGCCAGTGCCTGTCGGCAGACCCAAAGTTTTATTATACACTTCTATAACCTAAGATTAACTGGTTTTGAACTGGTTTGAAGTCCATATAGTTACTGAATAATAAGGCTTCGTATGTGAGAAGCCTGGCTTTTTAAACCCTAAACCTACTGTATGAGGCATTTCATTCTGTCCAGAAAAGGCTGAAAGGCTCTGCAATGAAAGGTTCTGCTATCTAAAGCTGTTGTGTTTAACCTGATGCTGCTGAGAGCTATGCATGGCAAAATCAGATACAAAAAGTTTGAATAATTACTCGCAATAAAGGTGATGGTCCAAATTTAATCAGTTTTGATTTTGGTTTTGCTCTGGCTGAAATTTCAGAACTGTGAGTCTCGAGTCTGAGTTGAGTCACAAGACAATTAAGGGTATATATGAGTCTTTTAAGGGCAAATCTGAGAGTATTTTAAGAGCAAGCCCAAGTCATTTATGTGTAAGTCTGAGTGGAGAGTCATTTAATGGCAAGTCTAAGAGTCATTTAAGGGCAAGTCGAAGTAGACTCACAATTAATGTAAGCGCAAACCTGAATGGAGTCAAGGGTGGTTTGAGTAAACAACCATTTAAAGGTGACTAAGTGGAGAATCATTTAAGGTTGAGTCTTAGTGGAGAGGCATTTAAGGGTGAGTTTGAGTCGAGGGTCATTTAAGGGCAAGTCTGAGTGAAGAGTCATTATGCTTGAGTCTGAGTGGAGAGTAATTTAAGCGCAGGTCTGATTGGAGAGTTCTTTAAAGGCGAGTTTGATTCGAGGGTCATTTAAGCACAAGTCTAAACTGAGAGTCATTTGCAGTTGAGTCAGAGGGTCATTTAAGGATGAGTCTAAGAGTCATTTAAAGGCAATTCCAGGTATAGTCACAAGCTGTTTAAGGATAAGTCTGAGTGGAGAATCATTTAAGGTTGAGTCTAAGTTTGAGAGTCTCTTATGGTCAAGTCCGAGAGTCATTTAAGGGCAAGTTTGAGTTGAGAGTCATATAAGGTTGAGTATGAGTAGAGAGCATTTTAAGGGTGAGTCTGACCTGAGTTGCAAATCATTTAAGGACAAATCATTTGAGGGCATGTCTGAATTGAGTTGTGAGTCATTAAAGGGTACGTCTAAAATGGAGTCAACTTGTGAGTGAGTCTACATGCAATGCAAGGGTAACTTGAATCTGAGACACTGACTTGAGTCCTCATCTCTGTCATCCAGTATATTGAGGTCTTTACACTATTGCTCTCCACATTTCAGTTTGATGATTTCAAGTAATTCGCTAATAAGAGCATGAGAAGAAACCAGAAAAGTGAAGTAGGAACAACTATAAAACACATTTTATAAAAAAACCTCTATGCTGTGTATGGTATGAAGAAATGGGGAGAAGCTATTGGGACTCAGGGAAAGAGAACTGTCTGATTTCCTGTCTGTAAAGTATCACAACCATGTTATAAAAAAGAGGAAAGACATTGCTGCATCTCTTCAGATGAGCAAAATAGCCTGAGGCGTTCACGTTTTTACAGTGGGACTGGAAGAAGGAGAGCCTAGAGGCAGTTTTCACTTCTTATCGACGATGTGTGTGAGAAGATCCTATGATTTGTGAACCACAGATGTGTAGTAAACACATTATTAAATTGATAAAGCAACATACTACAAGAATAACAGTCGTGAATGGTGCAGTTTATGGTAAATGGTACAGTAAAGTGGCACAACTGTCTGAGTGTTGGCCTTGTTGTCAGGAGATCACAAGTTTGATTACCATTGATACTATACTCGTTTAGAAAGCATTATTGGTTCTGCTTATTCTACGTGGGTAGGATGGCCATGCCCAGGGGCGATTCTAGGATCAAAGCTTTAGGGGTGCTGAGCAACCAATGAGACCAGTGCTCCAAAGTAGCTTTACAGATATGCCTATGGCTGTGACCCCACTTAGCATTTGAAGGCACCTGTTAGCTGGCATGATAGAATTGGTGGTTAGTGCTCTCCTCCAAGTGTGTTGAGCTGTCTAATGATGTGTTAGTGGCAGTTTGAAAAGATATGGTGGTGCTTTGTGTGACTCATAAGAAGCCTATGCTAGCCTTCACCCTCCCAGCTTGGTAGCATCACATGCTAACAAGTGTAAATTAGTCACGGACACATTATACATTACAAATGTATGTTTATATATATTTATTACATATAAAAACTCGTAAGACAAATGTAGGTTCACTGGTAATTTTGGATAGTAAATAAAATGGCTATATTTGTGTTGTAGTCATGGTGACCCCGGGTTCCCATCACCACCACTGTAAAGAAACCATTTCACCTCAACAATGAACCATTTCACATCAAACCACTCTGAATGACTTACATCTTAATGACTCAAATATGAAGAAAGTTTGAAAAATCTGTGGAATTTCCTTCTAATGCAAAGTCTCAATGATATTACACACATCCAGCATAATAGTTAAATGCTTAAAGTACCACTATGACCATAGTGCATAGTGATGCATATTCATCCAAGTTGTACATTAAAGAATGCAGAATGACCAAAGCTATTTCACAAGTGATGCATGAAACTGTCAACAATGTAACAAACAGAGATTTGAGTTTCTGCTGTGAGATAAACAAGCTCCTACCCACTAGTCCTTATTTACATATCATTTGCAATTGACGCGCCCAAGTTTACCTCATTTGAATGTAATTTACATGACAAAGACCATTATTCATGGAGGCATGAGCCAATAAAAGGAGAGCACTCAGCAAGCTCATAAGCAATTGGTTGTTCCCCATGAAAAAACCTACACGGTACTGTCTTTTATATGCAAATGCAGCAAGAAGGGCTTCTAAGTCTGCTAAATGTGTCATGATTGCATGCCTGATCCTGAAGTGTTTGTCTATTTTTACTTCCTACTCAACTGAAGGAATAATGAGCAAATAAAACCATGTCAAAAATCCAATGTAGTATAAGAATTACAGTTTGTGAAATTATTATTATTATTATTGATATCTTCTGCTTGGTTATTACTGATATATTGATGATTTCATATAATATAATGCTGACAGTGGCGAAATCTGAGTCTGAAATACTGATGAATTGATTAATGATGAAGCTGTTTGTGAATATAAATAATAAAAATATTCTGCAGTTTAAGATATCAAATAAACATGCTAATGTTGGATCTGTGAATTGCAACAGATGCTATTAAAAGCGTAAATGCCATCTAATGAGATTCTGAGCTAGCAGAAAGTTGTTCATTGTGTTTTAGTGTTAGTTGTATGGGATCATATATTGATGAATTTATATAAATATACATATATACAGATATGCACAGTAGAACTGAATGAGGAGAGTGATTCCTTGGCTTGGATCCTTGGCATTCCACTGATTTCTCCATATTTCTGCATTATTCAGTGGTTCAGAGATAAACAGAGTCATTCAGAGTGGTTTGGTGTGAGATGCTTCATTGTAGAGACTCAGATTTCTTTACAGTGGTGGTGATAGGAACCAGGAGTCACCATGTCCACGACTCAAATATAGCCATTTTATTTACCATCCAAAACCACTAGTGAACCTACATGTGTCTTCTGAGTTTAATATGGAATGTTGATGTTATTTTGGCTAAGAACGTCCTACATAAGCCTCCCTGCCATAAAAAGTATAAAAGTATATTTGCTTCAGGCTAAAACCTTGTCATGCCAACTATAAAACAATGTCTAAGGTATCATGCAGCATATTCATAACCATTTTATATAATAACTTTCTGTTATTGAGGTTTTAGAGGCATTAAACTCTTCAATTACCACTGCTGTGAACACTTTAAAATGTATCTAGAACCACATTTAATTTAATTACTCTGTTTACTCTTAACAATTTAATATAAATATGGAGAAAATGTGAAAAATCAGTGGAATTTCCTTGCAAGCACAATCCAGGAGCATCAACAAACACATTTCACATCAGCCTACATGATACATGATATCTAGCTAGCTGTGTCGGTTACAATGATCAAGCAATTTGCCAGAGTGATCACTGAGCTCAGCCTAAGTATTTAGGCATTATTGAAGTTTTATTTTTGCAAATAATTAGTGATTGGTTTGGTTAAATGTCTATATGTCTATAGTTTGCCCTCTAGCAGTACCACCATGGCCCAATAGGGGGTAACACCGTTGAAAAAACATTGATCTCTAAAGGTATGTGCAAATGTATATTTGGACCAGAACCATAAGTATTAGAAAAAGTGTTATTGTTTCATAATGCAACACTGTTTCTGCTGCGATAACTTCATGCCAATAAAAGACAAAATAAGACATAATGGCTACATAATACGTATACTAACATGCTATAAACATGTAATGACCATTACTGTCTGGGAATATAACAATGTCATGTTACTATTGTCATTAATTGTAATCACAGATGTCATAATGTTTGATCTCTTGATGTTTATGCCATTGCTAAATCAATGTTTTGCAGGTTTAAGTAGAGTGTCAGCACGTAATGGTTTCCTATTATAAAACTTCTACCCGTCTTAGGTCAACTATAAATTGCAATTACACATAGCAGTAAATTCAGTTGCTGCCTAATGATTAGAGATAGTAATAATAGTATTTACCCATGTCACACACCTATTAATTTGCTCCACACTGTTTCACTCATAAGCAGTACCTGTTGCCTAAAGACAGACTGTGACAGACCCAAGCACACCATATTGATCAGTCCAAGCATAGAACAAACTATGACCAAACCACAATGCAGCACAACCTTCCCAAGGATAAAAGCATCTCTTGTTACCCAAAGGCAGCAAGATAAGAAAAAGACAGCCTGGACCAAGCCTGTGATTGTAACCCTCATTTGGCTTCGGTATGTAGGTTGGGAGAAGGAGCTACCATTTTTCACCATTGCTTTCATATGCCTGTGCAGGTAGATGAAGGCCCCCCCCCCAGGTCAATGCCAAATGTCCAGAAAGACAACTGGAGATGGAGGATATATAGCACTGAACTAAAAGATAATGGTGGTGGTGTGATTCCCTCCTTCTCAATGTTGGTGATGTTAGTCAGATTCATGATGCCAGGGACCACCTCATTGAGTTGTCTTACTTCTGACATAGTCATGAAAACAGTTGACAGTGAAATCAATAAGCAGTCTGTCACAGCAGAGCAGAAGACCACCAAACTTATGTTCCTCTTGGCTCATACCAGGATGTTTAATTCTTGGGGAACACTGGAGAAGTAGTAGAAAATGCTGAGCCACGAGGGTGAGACGAGGGCGGTGCATGCGAAGAAGTTGTAAACTATGTCAGCTACCAAGGAGACAACTGGAGATGTGTTGTAGGTGCAAATGTAGACCAGAAAGAGTGTCGTTGACTGGTAGATGAAGCTGAACCCCACACACCAGCTCAGAAGACGTCTGAGAGATCGTTGCAGACTTTCTTCTTGAAGACACCATAAGCAGTAAATAAAGAAAACATTTAACATGGCAGCCGTTAGACTTACTATACTGGAAATAATACTAGTTTAGCTGACTAAAGCTAACTAATTTAGCTTTTGACTGCAGCATGTCGGAATTGAAATAATGAATATGAGCTCAGAGAGGAGACGCTTGCTTTAATTGAAGGGTATTTACATCCAAATTGGGTGAACAATGTAGGAATTACAACCTTTTTATACTTAGCCTCCCTATTTATAGGGTCTCACCGTGGTAATCAGCTAAAATAACAGTAACTTTTACAACTTTTTCAATTAAAGGAGCAATGTGTGATAGTGATGGCAAGTGTTTAAAATGGGTGCTACGGTCCAAATTCAAAATATTGGAGACGGTTGTCTGCCACTGCCCCTCCTCCACAGACTCGACGCTCATGCAGGTTTGCCAGGTTGATGAACAAGTGCAACAGTAAACTGTGATAATAGCAAGCAACGACAAGTCAGTCATACACTTTAAGTTGATCAGCTAATGTATATATTTGCAATGTTTTGTTTGCAAATTATAAAACTGTGGATTTTTTATAACTCTGTCAGTGTTAGCTAGATGGATGGCTGGCTATGTACATTAACCAAAGCTAAGTCCAGTAGCCTGATATCAAAAGCCCACTGCTCTGAAATATTCACTGCACTGATGAATCTGAAGTCAGCATCTTATTTGCCAGCTTTTTGTAAAAAATTTCCCATTCCACCTTAAATGGTGCAGCAGTTACATGCTGATGCCTGAGGTGCCAGAATGTAACTGCTCCAACATTTAAGGTGGGACGCGAAAATTTGAGCAAGATGCTGGTGAATAGGAAGCTAACTTCAGCCTCGTCTGCCATGAGACTCAGACCACAGAGTATGAATGCAAGTACTCACATTCTGAAATTGCTTAAAATGCCCATCTCTACTAGTAGCAATGATAAATTAATTAAGGTTAGCTAACCTTAGCTGAAGCACAGTGCTTACATGTTCAGGAGAAAATGAGCCAACTTGAGGTCCATCTTAAAGTCCTTCTGGGCTCTAAGCTGTCTCCATTTTTCAAATGCATCACCAATATTTATTCACATTAGGGAGCTTTTTAGAAGGTCACCAAAGCTTTTTAGGTCGACATCCATTTGTCTGCTTGCTTTAATGGCTGCAGCACACTGTGTTCACCTGCCTATTTGTTTCATATGTTGCAACCTGGGGTGTTGAAATGATACTGGAAAATGGGCAGTGGGCTGGATCACAGGCCAAAACACAAAGACTTTCCACTCTGGAATGGAAAATTCAAAGGAGAAGATGACATCATGATCATTTTATGATTTAGTACAGTAAACATATTACGTATTATTCCTTTAATGGAACTAGTTTAATGGAATTAATATAATAACAATTTTAAGGAAGGATTCTTGATATCAGATAAGTGGAATCATTGTTGGAGACATTTATTTTGCAAGTTTTAAGGCTTTGTCACGATTGACCCCTCCCAGTCTTCTGTGTGCTTTTTGTTTTGGTCTAGTCCATGTGTTTTCTTTGTTTTGATTGCTTCCCAGTCCAGCCCCCTTGTTTTCTGACTCCACCCCTGATTGTTTCCACCTGTGTTTTCCACCTGTGTCCTGTTGTCCTTTGTTAGCCCTCTTGTATTTAAGCCCTGTGTTTTCCCATGTTTGGTGTTGGTCTTTGTTTGATATGTTGGATGTTTGTACTGATCGAAGTGTATTGTTTGGATTGTTTGGTGTATTCTGGCCTCCATGGTGTTTCTAGTCTGTGTTTATTTTTTTGTCATATGTGTCCCTCGTTCAATGTGTGTTGGCTCAACGACCCTGGACTGTTCTGACCCTGAGTTTGGATTTGCACTTGTTTTTTTCTGCACATGCTTCCGCCTCCTCATCGCTCCATGTTACAGGAGATTGATATAATTTTGAATCTAGAACTGGCAGTCAACGAATACTAGAAAATAAATTTATTCGCTTAATTAGGTCATTAAGACAGAAACAGATAGGCTATTAGTTGTAATCACATTTTCATGATATCAGTACTGATGCTGAGAGCTCCATGTAAATTGAACAACATTGGGAATTAAAATTAAAGTGATGGCACTCCAAAATCCCAATTTAAGCCCTGGAATACAGTAGAGAAGTAGAATAGAAACCATAGAATACAATACACACAGCTTAGGCTTCTGTGTGCAAGTAGAAATGTAATAAGAAATAAAGAAAGGAAAAGCAACTGTATGAAATGCAGATTGTGTGGTTCATACACAAACCCAACACATGTATAATATACATTAAAGGTGTTGGATTCAAGAAGCAGAAATTACTATGACAGTGTTGTCTAGTGAGTTTGATTAATAGGAGAACCTGCCAGGGGGGAGAAGCTTCAATGGCATTCCATTCTCGGTACCAATGATTGAAAACGCCTCCCTGATGGGAACTTTTAGAATGCACTGTGTGCAAAGTGGGAGGTGCACTGTGATTTTCCCTACATGCTTCTTCATTATGGATACATACGAGTTCTGTAGTGAAGCCAGTCTATAGCTTGTGATTTTCTCAGCTGTTCTAATAGTGTGGTGTATGTTCCTCTATTCATAGCAGGAAGTCCCAAGAAACCAGATGATATTAGCTGACTTGAGGAGACTATATGTGATGCCAGAATAGACTTTCACAAGTACAGCTTGTGGTAGATGAAAATTAGCCAATGGATGTAAAAAGTGCATCTTCCTGATCCTTTGTATTAATGAAAGAGGTGTGCAATATTAGTGCAGCTTTCGATACTGTTGACTGCAATATTTTGATAAATAAGGTGCATCAGTGGGCTGGTATATCAGGGATTGTTTTAGATTGGTTTTTGTCATATTCCTTCAGTGAAAAAATTATGATAACTATTGGAGATGGGACATCCTCATGTGCTCATCTTTCTTGCGGGGTTCCACCAGGGTCTGTCCTTGACCCGATTGTAATTTTTATTGCTCATTCTCCCCTTGGGAAATATGATTTGTTATTTTAACATATCATTTATATGATTATGATACACAGTCTGTACACTCTCTTTAAAGCAAAAATATTTGAGAAGATAAAAACAATGTAATGGAATGTTTTTCATTTATAAAGAATTGTTTGACTAATAATTTTCTTAAGCTGGATGAAAAAAAGTGCTGATATTAGGCTCTTGTCCATATGCTTCCTTGTTTTGATTCTTCCTGGTCCTGCCTCCTTGTTTCCAGATCCTGCCCTTGATTGTAACCACCTGCGTTAACCACCTGTGTCTCGTTAATTCTCGTTGTTCCTCTATTTAAGCCCCGTGTTTTCCCCTGTTAGTTTGCTGGTCTTTGCATGGTCTTTTTTGGCATTGGATTGTATTGTATGGTGTTTGTTTCTTCCGGCCTCCGTTGTGTCTTTAGTCTGTTTTCCTTTTTGTCATGCCTGTACCCTAATTTCTCTGGGTTGGCTTGTTGACCTTGGACTGTCTAGACCCTGAGTATGAATTTGCCCCTAAAGCGTGTGCTTCCTCCTCCTCATCGCTCCCACGCGTTGCACATTGACTGAAGGAAGGATCTTGGTTTGCCGACCTTAAGGATAAATTCTTATTCTGAAACTTTGAGAATCATTTTTGATTCTCAACTAAATTTCTCAGTGCATATAACGTTGCTATCGGACCAAAACCTTGTAGCTCAATTTTTCAGTTTTTGACATAATTTGAAAATATCTACTGTCCTTTATATTACCTGTAAATTTGAGGATGAAATGGTGCAGAATTACTTGGAAAAAATTGTCAGTTCCACTGACTTGCACTAAAAGTAAAGTGTTTTTTCCATCTCCTGTAAAGTTACCATGTTGGAGATGCAATGTTTTGGCTTGTACAGGCCTGTTACTTTCAATTGACAAATAGAGCTAAAATCAGAAAAACACTTTTCTTTAATGATTAAAAGAGAATTATTCATGCTGTTATATCATCATATTTGGATTATTGAAATGGTTTAGTTAAATGCGTTAGTCAAGGAGTTACGACACTGCTGCAGTTGGTCCAAAATGCTGCTGCTTACATATTGACTAGGACCAAAAGAAAGGAGCACATTACACCCATACTGACATCGCTGCAATGGCTACCTGTAACTTAGGGTAAGTTTTTAAATCTTGGTTTTAACATATGAGGCGGTGCATGCAGAGGGACCGCAACATGTTTCTGAGTTGTTGGTTTCATATTCAAATGCTTGGGCATTGAGATCCTCCAGCCAAGGGTTCTTAGTAGTCCTAAGGGGAAATGAAAGGGCCATTATGCTTTCACAGTTTGTGCTCCTAAGCTAAGGAATTGTTTGCTCTAAGATATTTTACTTGCTGGGCCTAAGGCACATCTGTATGCATTTGCCTTTGGGCACAGCTAGTTTTCTGTTTTTTTTGTGTTTGAAGATATGCTTTCTCGTTTTATTATGCTTTCATTATGTATATGCTTTTTATTAATTATTTTATTGTACAAAGTTTATTTGTATTGTTGTGAGGCACTTTGTAGTGTGCCTTGGTAAAGTGCTATGCAAATAAATGTTGAGTTATGTCACGATTGGCCCCTCCCAGTCTTTGATGTGTGTCTGTTTACATGTCCATGTGCTTCTTTGTTTGGTTGCCCCCTTGTTTCTTGTCTCCGCCCTTGATTGTTGCCACCTGTTTTTCCACCTGTGTCCTGTTATCCCTTGTTAGCCCTCTTGTATTTAAGCCCTGTGTTTTCTCTAGTCTAGTGCTGGTCTTTGTTTGATTTGTTTGATGTGTATGTATTGTTTGATCCTGTGGTGTTTTGTTTATTCCGGCCTCCGTTGCGTGTTTCTACTCTGTGTTCATTTTGCGTTATGTCTGTCCCTCCTGTTCTCCGTATTGGCTCACTGACCCTGAACCGTCTCAACCCTGATTATGGATTTACCCTCAATAAATCTCGCTTTTCTTAGCACGTGCGTCCGCCTCACCGCTCCACACCGTTACAAGTTACTTTATATATTGTTGACTTTGACTGGTGTTATATGGATAGCAAGATGGTTGAAAAGTTGAGCTCTACTCCTAAAAATAATATGAAGTGTGAAAAGCACCATAAAATGTAACTTGAAACTTGTAACCCAAAGTTTTATTCGTTTGCTTGTCAAGTATGTTTCATCCTTTCTTTTTTACTTTATTAATATCTTTCTACATATTTCTGTTATTTTAATAAGGGCTATTTCTAACAGTCTAAACACAAGTTTTATTGTTGTCATAGTAACATAAGTTCCTCTTGGTCAGCTGCATAGTAAATTAAGTCAAGACAAAATGATTATAATGATTTCTTATTCTAATTGCTTTTTTAAATTAATTCAATCAATCCATTTACGGTCACTGGTGTTATGTGTGGCAAGACGGAGCTGAGAGCTGTAGCCTATACCTTTTTTTTGACTTCAACATTTCGTTTTTGTGTATCAAGTCTCCCTCTGGCTCTGAAGTTCACAATGCTCATTCCCAAACTCCGACTCCCAGCATTCCCCTTGGGACCATGTAGCATACACCCCACAGTCATCCTCCAAACTATTCTCAAAATTATCACCTGAGCTTTATCATACTGAACTGTTGCGGCTGTATCCAATTCCACCTTCCCTTTAAAGACTGTTTGTTTTAACTCTTACTTTGCCCCTGTTTCCTCAGCGCATATTGAGTCTTGTTTGTTGTTTCTCATGTTTTTGAGCCTCTATTTTTGACTCTTCCCTTTTTGGCTTTGCTGTGTTTTTCACTTACTGGTTTTTAATCTTAGCTTCAGGCTTGACTACTCTCTCAATGTCCCTGTTGTTTGGTATTCATCTTGTTCTTCTGGTTTTAACCCTAGCCTGTTTTTTTCTACGTGCTTGTATTGTCTGCTTTATATTAAACCCTCAAAGCTTTGTTTTATCTGTGTGTGTCTGACCCGTTCTATCCTGTTATGGCACCTGAAGAACCTGAGGAGTTCTTGTGAAAAATTGCCATTACTTACAATATGTGCCCTTACAAAAAATATGGTTATTCTATTGTGGTATTAGTGTAGTTCTTTTTAAACAAAAAAATAGGTGAGCATGCTTTCAGTATACTTTTATGCACTTATCAGAGATATACAAGACAAAATTCTACTTACGTTTATACTTAATACTTAATTATATACTTATAATTATAAAATCATACTTGGCTTATACCTACAAGTATAGAAAAGTTGAAAAATATTCAGCCTATGCTTGTAGTTTATCTTTTCTGAGTGGCACGGTGGGTAGCACTAGCCTCACAGCAAAAAAGGCCTGAGTTTGATTCCTCAGCCGGGCAACCTGTGTGGAGTTGGCATGTTCTCTCTGTATCTACAACCCCTGGCAAAAAGTATGGAATCACCAGTCTGGGATGAGCACTCATTCAGACATTTTATTCTGTAGAACAAACTCAGATCAAAAACATGATGCAATAATAAGGTCATTCCAAAGTGCAACTTGTTGGCTTTCAGAAACACTAAAAGAAATAAAAAACATTGTGGAAACAAAGTAAACGTTACTTTTATTGAGCAAGCACTGAGAAAAAAATATGGAATCACTCAATTCTGAGGAAAAAAATATGGAATCATGAAAAACAGATAAACAAAAGAACATTTAAAATACATCACTAGTATTTAGTTGCACCACCTTTGGCTTTTATAACGGCTTGCAGTCTCTGAGGCATGGACTTGATGAGTGACAAACAGTATTCTTCATCAATTTGGTGCCAACTCTCTTTGATAGCAGTTGCCAGATCAGCTTTGCAGGTCGGAGCCTTCTTGTGGACCATTTTTTTTCAATTTCCACCACAGGTTTTCAATTGGGTTGAGATCTGGACTATTTGCAGGCCATGACATCGACTGAATGTGTCGTTCTCCAAGGAATGCCTTCACTGTTTTTGCCCTATGGCACGATGCATTGTCATCTTGGAAAATGATTTCATCATCTCCAACCATCTGTTCAATTGAAGGGATGAGAAAACTGTCAAATGTCAATGTAAACTTGTGTATTGATAGAAGAATTAACCACAGTCATCTCCCCAGTGCCTTTGCCTGACATGCAGCCCCATATCATCAAGGACTGTGGAAATTTGGTTGTTTTCTTCAGGCAATCCTCTTCATAAATCTCACTGGAACGGCACCAAACAAAAGTTGCAGCATCATCACCTTGTCCAATGCAGATTCTTGACTCATCACTGAAGATAACTTTCATCCAGTCATCCACAGTCCATGATTGCCTCTCCTTAGCCCATTGCAGTCTTGTTCTTTTCTGTTTAGGTGTCAATGATGGTTTTCTTTTAGCTTTATTTGGTCCATATCTTGGATACAGCTGACTGTGAACAGCCCACATCTTTAGCAACCATGCGTGAAGAGTTATGTTCTTCAGGTTTCACAATCCTCTCTTTTGTTTCAAAAGACTTTTCTCTTGTTGGAGCCATGGTTCTTGTCACTCCACTTCGTCCAGCAGCCCTCCAAGGTGTCATGACTGCAGGTGTTTTTAACTGCAGACTAACGAGCAGATCTAATCTGAGGCAGGTGTCCATGTAGGGAAAGGAAATTGACTGGGTGTGTCCTTGTTTTCTATCTCCAATTTGAGTGATTCCATATTTTTTTCCTCAGAATTGAGTGATTCCATATTTTTTTCCCCGTGCTTGCTCAATAAAAGTAACGTTTACTTTGTTTCCACAATGTTTTTTTTTATTTCTTTTAGTGTTTCTGAAAGCCAACAAGTTGCACTTTGGAATGACCTTATTATTGCATCATGTTTTTGATCTGAGTTTGTTCTACAGAATGAAATGTCTGAATGAGTGCTCATCCCAGACTGGTGATTCCATACTTTTTGCCAGGGGTTGTATGTGGCTTTCCCACATTCCAAAGACATGCAATGGTTTTATATATAAGTTTACTTGTGGTTTACTTCAAGGTATACTTTTATAAACTAAAATGGGGCCAATTTAGTCCCAAAATATATGAAAATAGTACATTTACAAGTTTACTACTAGTACGTGAACTTTACTTTTACGTTTGCCTAATAAAGTGAACTTTAAGGATACTTTTTTTCAATGCAGAGGGGTCACACTCAGCAACTTGAAAGATGAACCAGTGCTAAAAAATATAACTTAATTCATCAGTAAAATGTTGAAGTTAAAGATGCTTAATGCACTGTGAAAAAGACAGGCTGTTTGAAATGTCTCTTTTTATTTTGTCAAACAGTTGATGTTACAGCTCAGAAGATTAATATCACACCTGATTTTATCAGCATCTACATCAGGGACTCTATATCTGCCAGGCATCATCAGTTAATCTGATGGCTTTCGTTGCTCAATGTGTCTACCTTCTTTAAACCACCCGAACCACCTACTTTGACATTAAAGGACTAACCATATAACGCAAGGGCTGGCAATTGTCCAAAAAGTACTATGCATCTGCATAGGCTGAACATTATGTTTTAGTTTTTTTCCCTCAGTGATTTAATTCAGCAAATAATTCACAAAAGTGTGTCCTCTGTAGAGGCTGTCTTCATTATTTTCACTTAGAAAATCAACAAAACGTCATTTGACCGGTGGTACCCAAATTTTGCATACATCTATATACTGTATATAATCTGAAATTGTTAAGCCAAACACAAAATTAAAGTTTAAAATAGTTTCTGGATGATGTGCACGGTCTGGCTAGGTTCTTGAGCTGCTGTGATGCAGATTTCTTGTGCTGTGTAATCCTACACTGCAATATTAAGTTTAGTTGAGACTTTTTTATAAGTGGCCCCAGCCAATAAACACTGCTAGATGTGCTCACACAGGATATCTAATAAAAGAATGGCTATATGATGTTTATTGCTGCCAAGATATGAAGTGAAAGCAATCTGCTGATACTACAAATCTTTGCTTATGTGATATGGCTGGGAAAAGTGGTTAAAGTGGCAGCCAAAGCCTCTGTGTGGAGTCATAGGTTAGAGTAAATATGGCCGTGTGATTGCTGAGAGCATTTGGAAGTATTCAGGAGAAAAGCCAGTGAGTTTACAGAATGTATGAAGGTACTTTTGGAAACAGCTTTTGCTGTTTGTTGAAGAGTTAGAATTGTGATGGTACAGTTCTGGAACTGTGTTGGTAGGGTCATGGACACTGATCTCATAGCTTTCTCCACCCTTTTTCAGGACAATATAGCTACACTTCTGAAAATGCCACATCCACAGTTTGGTCAATAATTAAGAACTTTTTTTTTAACGGTTTTCGCCTGAAACAGCATATCCAAAAGTTCCTGCATGCTTTGGGCTACACTTGGTCTTAAAAGTAATGTTCTCTAACAACTGATCTCTAACATTTGTCGTGTTATCAATGCCACAAGTTTTGGATTAAGATGTCTCTGCAGACAGCAGTAAGACGTCGAAGGTAAGGACCCACTGATTTACCCGTTCAGTGCTTACGTTCTAAATGACACAATTTACCACTGGACAATTTAATGCATAAAAGTGATGTTTCAAAAACAGAAAAAGAACACAGAGAGTTGCCCTCACTAGACGAGGTCAGCAGATAACTAATAGGCTAACAGACTTTTTGCAAGTTGAATCTATGTAGAATGATCAATGACACAGTAGGCAAAATAACACAATAGGCACAGTACAGGGAGGCTAATAAGATCATTTACATATGTCAGTAACAAAACAACCTGTTTAATTCTAAGATGTAAAGAGAGGATGGAAAATAGTCACGTAAAAATGAATTATGCCTGTTTATTGGCACATCAAACCACATCGATGTTATAAGCAGACCTCTGGGGCAGGGGGATATGAAAAAGTAGATTTAGGCTTTTTAATAAATTTAATTTGGGGTTAATCTCATAAACCTTTGTGAATTATGATACCTATTATAACAGAAACATGTTTGTTGATGTTGTACATTGATTCTCTCACTATGGTTTGCCTTTTTAATGCAAGCAATTTCAGAAAGAACAGAGCATAGACACCTCTTGGGAATATCTTAGAATAGTGTCATGTTGTTTATTATTTCAAGTTCAGGTCCTGTTATCTATCTGTTCAGTTCGGTTCACAACTCAGCCCTTGTCAACGAAGACATTTGTTAGTGATACCTGACCTGCCACCATCTTATGTATAATGAGATGATACCATCTTATATATAATCCTTTCAAAATAGTCATTTCAATCCATTCTATGTACAGTAATGTGCTGAAGTCAAAGTGCACCCACAGTTCAAGATGTAGCTGGCAGGCAGGCATCTTGTTTTATTAGTTCTCATACCGTACTGTGCAAAAAAAATAATTAATTGGACTGCAAAAAATAAAAGACCATTGCAATTTTAAGTCAGTTTTTATTTTTATGATAACCTAAGGGCACTAGAGTTCATTCACATCAAACTTCTTAGTTCATTGTTTGTGATGTTAACTTTACAAAATAACATGGTTGTTTTAAAATTCATAAAGTTCATTGAACGATATCATTTTCAATTAACTCAAATGTTCATGTCAGGCACAAATAAATTAAAATTAAATAGCAAAAGATGGATATTTACATTTTTGGCAACGCTTTACTGTAGTGTACCGTTCATAAGGCTTTGAACATTATTTTCTAAGTAAATACAAATTGTTGAACTAAAATAAGTGTAAGTGGGCCCTGGCCATTTACAAGGTTATGTAAATGACTCAGAGGCCTCAACAGTAGTGTGCCCCCTCTTTTATTGCATGCTTTATTCTTCATTCTTTATAATATTCTTTATTACAGTTTACAATTACTCACTTTCAGTTCGGTCATAATAGTTGGTTATAGATTTTCTGCCTCTCATCATTCAAAGTAATCCCAAACACATTCAACGATGTTGAGGTCTGGACTCTGGGGTGGTCAGTTCATTGTTCTGAGAACTCCGGCAGCTTCTCTGTTTGATGTGTTTGTCTCCTCTTCTCAGTAAGAGCTTCTTGAACTGCTATACATCCTTTCAGGCTTTTAACGCTGAGCTGTCTTCTCACAGTGGAAGGATGGACAGAAACACCTGTGGATGTATTTGGACCTGAAGCAGCTTGATTTTCTCCTCTCTCTCTCTCAAAGATGAGTCCTGTTTATCTGATGGGGACAGTTCTGATGGTCTACTAAATGCTCCAGGTGGTTGTTAGGAATCTCCTCAGAAATGTCTCCTGAAAAATTGTACTTAAAAGTAAATAACATGTCCATTTTGACTGGAAATTAAATGAAATAATGATGGTCTCTGATTCTGCTCTTAAGATATATAAATTTCATGCTTTAATATCTTCAGTGTGGTCTAAAACCCCAAAGTCTCCCTCAATCTTTTCCATTTTGCAGCTATTCTGAGTCGAAATACAGACTGAGAAAATCCCAAGCACACTATATTTGCTAAGTCCGATATAGAGGTTACAGTAAGTGTCAAATATCTGTTGTTATCTATTCTATTAAACATGAGTGTGGAGTGCACAAGGGCTGTGAAAATGGTCCATAGACAGCTGGGAAGGAACACAGCTGCCTGCACTATACCCATAACTGTAACTCTCATCTGGTTCTGCAGTTGAGGACTGGAGGACGAAGTGGTACTCTTCATTCTCTTGATATGTCCACGTAGATAGACAAAGGTTCTGATCCAAGAGACTGTCAGTGTGAAAAGAGGAAAGATTATATATAGTAGAAACACTATGTCGCACAAATTAGTCAGAAGCAAATTCAACTTGTCCTGTCCTGCAGGCATTGTCCCATTTGAGGGACTGGAAGTTAAGTTGAGGAAAGATGGTGAAGGACGCAAGTGTGGGGCCGTGCCCATGATCATTGCAGCGAGAAGCACAGCCTGATTCCAAATGAAACCACTGTAAACCACAGCTCTGATGTTCTTTTTAATCCAGATCAGAATTGCACAATGGAGAGGAACAATCTTGATGTAGTAAAAAATGCTGATCCAAGCATTGGTTGAGAAGCACGAACAATAGGCCAGGTAAATCAAAGCCTTAAACACTACCAGAAGGTCGTCAGGTGCATTCAGAAAGATCAGGAGAACTGTCAGCATGGTGGTGCCTTGTTGGATGGTTGAATTGCTTATCATAGCAATTAGCAAGAACTGCAATGGCTGATGAAGGTTCACTCCCGCCACTGGGTAATGCAGGCACAAAATGAAGATGATGTTGAGAACAGAGGTAATGAGAGCGAAAGGGCTGCAAATTATAGCAAACAACAAGTCCTCCATCTCAATTTATCACTGTTAGCTCTATATCTGCATGCTATGGCTCTCTGCCAAGCAATGCTGTCACCTACAAAATTCTTCCAGTTAGGCACCACAGGCAAATGAAGTCACAGCAACAGAAAGTGAAATATGTTAATACAACTGAATGAATTTTTGGCTGACCATGTGAATATCACATGCAAAACTAACACCTGGCCAAATGGGAACCTGACCTGCCTTTACCGAAGAAGGTCAGAGAAGAAGGGCTAAAATATGGCCTTGACGTTTTAAAAGGAATTCCATTGATTTGTGGTAAAGGTGTAAACAAAGTCATCCAGGGCAGTTTGATGTTTGTATTTTGGGGAAGAGCCCAGGCACAGTGGTGGTGATAGGAACCAGATGCATTTTGGGGTAAAATACAGTAGCTAAAGTGAAAAAAGTTCACACTGTCACATAGTTTTTTACTTATTTTGTTTAAAGCCATTAGTTGCAAGCAAACAAATTTTTCTTTGATGAGCCTTTGTTAAGGGAAAGCTTTGACTCACTTGTAGCACATGAATCCGGTCTCAGTCTCAACATCTTTGGACTCAGTCTTGTCTCAGCCTTTGAGTAAAGTGGTCTTGGAAATTGTTCTCGAGACCAGCTGGGTACACTGCAAATTTACAGCATTCATTTTACAGGATTATACTGTAAAATATTTCAGAGCACTGCAATGGATTACAGTAACATACCAGACAATGCAATTTACAGTAATATACTAACAGCAGAGTTGCCAGTATGGTACTGCAAATTTTACAGTAAAATACTGTATAATATTTACTGTGAATATACAGTACTTTATTGGTAATTTTGGTCTTAGTAAATAACTGTACATTTTACATTTATTTTTTCTTACAGTGTATGATTCTTCCATCTGAGGTAACTATTTTTTATCATTACTAAATATCAACAAAACCTCAACCAGTAAAACCTTCTCTATATATTTACACCAGATTTGTTTGCTGCTTGAAGATCTAAGTGGTCTTTGTATTATGGATTAACTGAGTATTATTTGTTTATGTTCAGTGGTCCCAAAATGCAAACAAACATCCCCTGAGGGCAGATCACAATGTTTAATTGAATAATAAAAATGCCGTTGTGTTTGTATTCAGTTGACTTCAGGTGTTAATTCTAAACTCAGTTTTAGGAAAGAACCACATCATCATTTACATTCAAAATATACAGTGCAACGTGTGACTAAGACTTTTATAAATATTATTATAAATAATATTTTTAGGCTATATACTATTTAGTGTTTTATTATTTATTTTGTAGAATGAATGCACAATGAACTGAATTTCACCTTTTCTCCTTTCTTCTTTTTATTTTTATATTCCGAAAAAAAAACATAATCGGGTCTCAGCCTTGACTCGGTCACAACTTCTAGTCTTGGTCCTGATGCTGATATGACCCGGTCTCTGACTTCTTGACTAGAACACTACTGAATGGTCTGGCTGACAAATCTGTATTTTGGCATAATTTTTTGCAGCTTGCAATGTATTTGTTTTCATCTCATGTAGTATTTACACACTAAATTAGTTGCGTAGAAAAGAAAAACTTTGGTGGACCCTCCACTTCTGGGCTCTCTTCTGTTTTGCAGTGCTGCATTTTATTCACAAGCTGAAGCTTTCAAAGTGTGTTGCTCCACCCACTAGATCACAATAATTGTACATCTGACGTGCCTCTGGCCGAATAAGTATCGACCATAGATTCCTAAGAACCCTTGCTGTGTGATGTGTACATATTAGATAAAATGCACATTTTGATTTGAATGTGATTGTTTTGGATTACAAATAATGAATGTATCATGTTACACGATCTGTGAAGGATCCGTCTGAAATGAGTTGCATTATGAAATTATGATAAATAGATGTGGGATTTATCTGTGTAGTGTTGACTGGAGCTAATTTGTGAGAATTTTAGTGAGTTTAGTCTTTATGGGCCCAACACGCCATAAGGCCCAATGCATTTGCTCCCTGTAGTTACATTGGTCATTCAGTTGATAGTACTGTTTCAAGGCAGCTGTCAAACACAAGGCCCTATTCAACAACCCCTTCAAAACTCTTGACAGAGTTTGCGAAGTGGATTAGTAAGATGCAATGGAATGAAACAGATGAATAAAAACATGTTTACATGCTCTTTTAATGAAATAATTTTAAAACATCAGATGATGTAAGCATCAAAAACAGTTTGTGTAATTTCTGTCTAGTGTGTCATCAACTCATGTAAACAGTTTCCTAAATGTTGATTATGTATGAATATTTAAATGACCCATTTAATTTCACTTGCTGATATTCTGCTTTTTGCCTTAATGTATTTTTTAATGCTAAATTCTCAATATAAAGTGCTCCTAGCAAGGAAGCTTATCAGAGATCTATGCTTATGTAATATTCTGCTACACACATGGTAGATTCCGGGCTCAGTATCCTAACCAACACAGTTTAAAAGCCCTTTCCTGATGCAAATTGGTAAATGATATAGAGCTCATATCGTCTTTCTACTAAACTGACTCACTGGCAGAACCATAAAAGGTCAAAAACGCAAACAAAGTCCTGAATAAAAGGATTTTCCAGGTCAATCACCACTACTATAATCCAAAATTTGGCTAACAAGTGCCCCTTTATGCTTTAGGATGTTCAGTATGGTCTGGTAACCCAATAGCCTTCCGCAACTTGTCCCAAACAGCGGCCACCCTGATCCTAAAAACTGACTGGGAGAATCCCAGACACATAATATTTCCCAGTCCAGATGCAGAGGTGATCGTCAGCGTTATGTGTTTGTTGCCGTCCAGGTTGGTGTACATGTGCGACGAGTAGAGTACAGCTATGATCAAACTCCACACACTGCTGGGGATGAACAGCGCAGTCTGCACTATGCCCATAATGGTCACCCTCATCTGGTTCCGCTGTTTAGGATGGGAGAAGGGACTGGCACTCTGCTCCATCTTCTTCATATGTCCACGCAGGTAGCTGAAAGTTCTCCCCCAGGAGATGGACAGTGCGCAGATCGGAAAAGTGGTATACAGCAAAAATGCTGTAGTGCTCTGCTTGAATAGCAATTCGCTGAGAGTGCCATGTGATGCTGTGGTTCCGTTTAGACTAGCTGAGGTTGAGTTGGAAAGACTTTGTACTGGCGGCAACAGGTACGATGCTGTGCCTAAGCATATGGAAGACATGAGTATGATCTGTTCCAGAACATATCCAATGTACGTCAAAACCTTTATGTTCCTCTTAATCCAGAGTGCAACGTCATGTTTGTGCGGGACAATCTTCATGTAGTAAAAAATGCTAATCCAGGCATTTGATGCGAAATTGGCGCAGAAGGTTTGGTAGGTCAAGGATTTGGCTATTACCAGAAGCCAATCAGGTGGTGTAAAAAAGCAGAGGGCGATCGTCAGGGTGACAATGCATTGCTGAATTGTTGAATTGCATAACACAGCAAATAGCAAGAAGCGCAAAGGTTGCCGGATATTGATTCCCACAGCTGGCCAACACAGGCAACAAAGGAAGAAAATATTTAAAATAGTAGCAATGAGAGTGAAAGGGCTGCAAATGATGGCGTACAGTAGGCTATCCATCTCATTTAATATCTCGCTGGTCATGCCTTGCTGGCAATCCACTCATCTATAAATGCCCTCTCGCTGATCCTGGACCAGACGGGTTATGCAGTTGAACCACAGTCAAATGGGGGTTAGATAAGGTGAAGGTGGAACATGTTAATTGAAGTTAATGGGCCTTGTCTGGACTTTGTATCGCATGCAAAACTAACACCTGGATCAAAGAAAAGCTGTCGCAGTAAGGTCATCAACTTACATTAACAGTAAATAATTTCCCTTATAAAGTTTTTTTTTTGACAGTAATGTTAATTCTTTCTGTAAAACAAAGGACGTTTCTAATATTTGAATATCAAGTCATTATTGTTTGATTTGCTGTATCATCCCATTAAAATATACCTATAATACCTAGTAATATTTTCATAATTTGTTTTTGTAGGTTTTTAAGACCTATTTATTATTTTTTACTGTTTGCTTTTCTTCATTTAGCCTAATCAAACTACATACAAACACTTTCAGGCATTTAGTTTTAGTTCAATTTATTCATATATTTTTGCACTTGATGAGAGTCATTTTTGTGGTTACTACCTTCTATCTACACATTCTGTCTCTCTGTTTGTCTGATTGCCCCACTCAGTTTTATTGGGTGGGTTGCCAGTTGTCTTAGTTTTGCTGTACAATGAAAAATGTTTTACGGACATTTTATAATCTACTAGATTAGATGATGTCCAGGCTGAGTGATTTCTTTGAACTCTTCTTGTTGAGATTAGACTGTATTGAAAACATTGAGTTTTCCTTCTGACAACTAGTAGCTTTCTAGCTACTTTGCTAGCTCGTTGGTCTAAACCTAAAGCTAATTTACTAAAATATTAAGGATTACTTACCATTGGTACACTGCAGATGTGGTTTCTTTGAGGGAGCTTGTAAGCTTCTAATTTCCATATTAATAGTGGGTTTCCACATATGTCATATGGTAGGTCTTTTGGGCTGTTTTGATATTTAATGAATGGAAGTGGGAGGTGGAGGGAAGCACGGGTGATGGCAGATCAGGAGAATAAGAGTGATTAAAAATCAAAGTTGAGAAACATCAACTTTGTAAACTTTGTAAAAAAAAGTTTGTGATTTGTTTAGATAATACTTTCTAACATTGTTATAAATGTTATAAATTTAGAACATCATGCTATTATGAGTGATGACAGATTTTGTTCAGTAATATATCAATTGCTTGTAATTGTCATGATAGATGCCATAATGTGTGATGTCATGGCATCTTATGTCTGATGCTTAGTGTATGCCAGCTGGTCACCATGACATTGAACATTATGGACACATGTGATGACAACTCAAGCTAATGGTGTGCTTATGTCAGTGGTATTTAGCAGGGTGAGCAAATGACATTTCATACTGTGTTTATGTGTATTTACACTGTACCACATGCCTGAAAACTGGTCAAAGTCAAGTTTTGAATCATTTGTAAATAATAGGCTTTGATGATCAGCTAAGCATTAAGACATATGAACAACAACAGCTTCAAGTTTCACAGTAATTTTCACTGTTATTCTGAAAGATGTATTACTGGCAACATGAAATACAAGTGTACTGATGTACAAGTGTACACTACAGTTATGAACCTGTCAATGATAAAAGACCCATTAAACTCTGGGTTACACACTACAAAGGATACATTGGACTGACTGTATTGGACTGATGGTCTTTTGCCAGTATGCTGGCAAGCTTAAGCGTATCTAATCATCCTTCATTGAACCTCTCACACTGTATGACCATAATTTGAATAGGCACTTCAATCATGTTGCAAGCTCTTGGTTTAGGTGGCAAGTCTGGAAACTTATTGCATGTCAGTGTCTGAGGTTGCACTGATAGTCTGATAGCCAGGAAATTTGTATCTTCTGGTCTGAGGCCACGTACCATTGCATGCAAGGCATGCTTTGGCATGAACCAAGTCAAGACACGTTTTACATCTCTCATAAGATGTCACGAACAGCAAAGCTACTAATAATGTGGTAAAGCTTTATGAAGCTCGCTTTGTGCACATGGGCACAGTCATGCTGGAACAGGAAAGGGCCTTCCCCAAACTTTGAGGAAAAAATTAAAAGCATATAATTGTCTAAAATGTCTTTTTGTGTTGTAACATTAACATTATCCTTCACTGGACATAAACTCTGAAAAATAGCCATAGCCCATTATCCCTCCCCCACCAAACTTTACTGCTGCCACTATGCATTCCAGTAATGTTTTCCTAGCTCCCACCAAACCTAGATGCATCAGACTGCCAGATCACAAAATGTAATTAATCACTTTAGAGAACACGTTTCCACTGCTCCGGAGTCTAGTAGCGCCATGCTTTACACCACACACTTGGCATTGCGTATATTGACCTTAGGTTTGCAAGCCGCTAGTCAGCTGTAGAAACCCATTTCTTGAAGCAGTGTTTATTGCAGAAACCTTATAATTCAGTTTAGAAGCAGTCTTGCAACATCTAGCTGTCAGATTAGCTCCTGACATAATGCTAATTTCTGCTAGCATCCCGATGGGAATTTGTAGTGTTGTTAGTGCCGAGCTAGTGGTGTTGTAATATCACATTTGGTGCTATTTATAGCTTATACATGGAAATGTGATGCTTGCAATAGACATACAAGTAACATATATGTTATTTTATATGCAGTTTTACCGTATCTGTTTCAGAAAGGTCAGAATGTGGAGCCTATTTCTCAATACTGATGAAGCAGGCAGTCAGCCTATTAGCTACCTACTGGCCTTGGGAGGCATCAATTGAGCTGCATTAATTTTAGTATTTAATTAGTATTTAGTATTTACAAAATTTCCAAAAAGATTTGCTGTGCAAAATGTAAATAAAAACGAAATGCAATAATGTGCAAATTATTTAAACCTTATATTTAATTGAAATTAGTACAAAGACAACATATCAAATGTTGAAACCAAGAAATTTTATGTTTTTTTGGCAAATATATGCCCATTGTTTTTTATCATCTACGGTACATAATAATATTAAACGATTCAGAGAATCTGGAGAAATCTCTGTATGCAAGGGATAAGGCTGAAAACCAGCATTTGTTGCCCATGATCTTTGGGCCCTCAGATGGCACTGCATTAAAAACAATAATGATTCTGTAGTGGTAATCACTGCATGAGCTGAAAAAGACTTCTGAAAACCACTGTCTGTGAAAACTATTTGTTGCTGCATCCACAAATACAAGTTAAAGCCGTAAAACATAAAGAAGAAACCATATATAAACATGATCCAGAAACACTGCCACCTTCTCTGGACCTGAGCTCATTTCAAATGGATTAAGTTCTTTTCAGATATCATAGACACTGTGTCCTCTGGGATAAAGATCACACACAGTTCAAAAGCCAGTATTCATGATGGCATAGGGGTGAATTAGTGCACATGGCATGGGTGACGTGCACATCTGTGAAGGTGCCATTAATGCTGAACAATATATACATGTTTTTGCAACATATGCTGCCATTCAGATATTGTGATTTTCAGGGAAATCCTTGCTTATTTAAGCAAGACAGTGTAAAACCACATTCTGCATGTATTATAACAGCATAGCTCCGTATTAAAAGAGTCCGTGTGCTAAACTGGTCTGTCTGCAGTCCAGACCTGGCAGCAATTGGTCTCCTCAGTTCCCAAATGCTTACAGAGTGTTGTTAAAAGAAGAGGTGATGAAACACAGTAGTAAACATGCCCTCGTCCCAACTTTTTTGGCATCAAATTCTAAATGGACATACATTTTTTCAAAAGACAACAAAATGTTTCAGTTTCAACATTTGATTTGTTGTCTTTGTAAAATTTTCCTTTAAAAATATGATTTAAATTTTCATATCATCACATCCTATTTTTATTTACATTCTACACAGCATCCCAACCTTTTGGTTATATTCAAACCAATGCTTGTTATTACATCTAATAGATGAAATTTTGCTTTTAATAACTCTGACAAACTGCATACATTTTATTTTTTTAAAAACAGCATAACTAGGACTATTTAGTTAGATTTAGAACAGTGTTGTATATTAAATGTTTAACAAAAAGAACTTTTTTATAGTTTTTAATTGTATTTCTTTAATGTACATTTGAAAAACAAACATTTGAAAAAACTAAATATGTATCACAGAAATGTCTTGAAGTATCATGATGTTTTATTGCCCATCTCCAGCAGCAATGAGTCTGAGAGGGCTGCAAATGATGGAATAGATCAATCCATAAAACTTGATTGATTGCTAAAAATAACCTCAACTCTGTTGAGCCATCTCCAGTTATGATTATTTTCCTGCTATGTAAAGACACAACAATCAAATACCATCATCTACAAATGGGGTTTGTTAGTGACATTTAATGGGCCCTGTCTGGCCTGTGTATCATTAACAAATCTCACACCTGGATTAAGAAATCTCTCTCATCTTTTCTCCCCACAAGTCGAGGCACAAATGAGATGAGAAGTTCTGCTTTTTTTCCCAGGCCACTTCCATTTAATTAACTTCCATTTAATTAAATGTCAATCAAGTTTGATCTAAATAAATACTCTTTGTTTTAGCGCAATCAGCTAGTTACCAAAGTAACCTGCTCCCAGGCACGCGTGCACCTGCACACAGGTTGAGACCTCCAGATCTCTGAAGTCACACCACTCAGTGTGAACCACTAATACAAACCCCCTGCTTATGTGGAACACATCCTCCAGGAATCTTCTTGTAGAAGTGCTTTCATTGAAAAATCTCATAGCAGCATTGGTGTAATAGTAGTAATGGTATATACAGTTATATTCAAAAGTTGCAAAACAATGATAGTTTTGTTGATTTTCTAAATCAAAATATGTAACTTAATGATTTTGAATGTAGTGCACAGTTTAAATTTATTAGAGGAGTTTAATATATTAGAAAACATACATAAAATGCACCA
Organism: Pygocentrus nattereri; assembly: GCF_015220715.1. Taxonomy (NCBI): domain Eukaryota; kingdom Metazoa; phylum Chordata; class Actinopteri; order Characiformes; family Serrasalmidae; genus Pygocentrus; species Pygocentrus nattereri. The sequence goes on from NC_051216.1 coordinate 39,364,031, forward strand.
TATGTTTTCCACTATGTTAAAATCAGTAGTAACTGTGTATTAACAGGTACAGAAGTGTGTTCTCTGTAGAGGACATTAGGTTATTTTCACTTACAAAATCAACAAAACTTAGAATTCAACTAGGGCTCCATATTGTGACTGCTTTACTATTGGAACAAAACTTTGATGCTCCAAAAAAGTGACTTTAGAGGATAATGAAAAAAAGTTAATGTAACAAGATTTTACTCTTCGGTAAGGTTAAAACATTTATATTGGTCCATTCATCCTGAAAAGCTGGGTTCTCAAATTAGGTACACAAACCGTAAAATGAAGATAAGAGGTTTTGGGTGATATATATATAATAGGCCAACAGACCGTGGGTGAAGCTCTGCTTTCCAGTAGAAAACTGCTTGTGCTTGTGTCAGTGGCTCTTGGGATAACCACCCACATACTCGGGATAAGCAGAAACAGCCACCAGGTCAAGTTAAACTATGTATGACCTTTATCCAGCAGGCTCAGTAGGAACTGTAGCAGAGACTTAACACTGCACCAGGTCACATTGATTATTTGCACTTTCTTCCATGGTGGAGTTGCTCACAGTTCATGCAGTTTCTGCTTCGCAGAAATAGACACCTCTGAATGCAATTAGGGTCTGGGTGCCACAATCGACCTTCCAGCTGAGACAGGAGCTTCTTCTTGATTGGGAGCTGCTATTAAGGGCCCTTTAGCAGGGATAATGGCAGTGGGAACTGTGGTCTGGCTTGCCATTACAGAGTCAATGCTAAAGAACCTGTTGCCACCCAGAATCAGATGTAGCACTTCCAGGAGGAGAAAGAGAGTAAGGGAAAGGAACTGTTCTGCCCACATATTCACTTGATCCAGGACCAATGACCAGAGAATTTGTCCAGGGATGCCAATGCCATATATTATCCTATCAGCACATGGTGGAGCTGCAGTAATGGTGGGTAATTTCTCAAAACCAGGTGTCTTAATGCCATGCTAATCTTGCAACAAGCTGTGTTCCATAGCTAGCTTTTTTCCAGCATGACTTTACTCCTTGTGGGGTCCATTATCTAGGTATGGGACCAACTATCTTTCACAGACAGTCAGATAAATAAAAAAATTGCCTAATGCCTGAAGAGGCATCAAGGAACATTTTGGAAGCTGACACTATGCAGATTGGAGCAAAGTGCTCTATGCAACTGGCATTAAGAATGGAGTCCCTTGTAGGGCACTAGAATCTCATCCAAGCACTTAGTGAAGACTGCAATCAAAGCATGTCCTGCTAGGAAACTCCCAGAGAAGCTACTCTGGAACCTGCAGACGGCATGGCTTTACTTCTTAATGACCTTCTGTGAGTGGTAGGGCTCTAGTTGCACTGCTTTCACATTATCCTTACAGGCTGACCACTCAGGGACCACTGAACAACAGTTCAGCACTTTGAGTGGTAGGGGTATCTTGGCATACTAAGGCATCAATTATAAGACTAATAACCACCATGGGAATCTTACAGTGCCTGCAGAATAACAAGTAGCTGACTTAAATATGGCATGGTGAAACCAATAACCACTCATGTTGCGGACAGTTGCCATAACTCTACGAGATACTGTAGATACGCTACAGCCATAAGGTAGTGCTCTAGCCAGTCAGAGCCACTAGTATACTAAATCAGAGGTAGTGGGTAATTTCTGACTTAAGCTGTAAAATGAGTGTTGGAGGTACTTTTTCGTCCGGTTGAGGTACTGACATAGAAGACCCTATAGATCAGTGGTCACCAGCCCTGATCCTGGAGACCTATCTTCCAGCAGAGTGTACTCTAAACCGAAATCTGCCAAATCTGCTCCAGCTAATTAACTTCTTTAATTGTTATTATTATTATGTAAGAAGGAGGCATCATTCTAGATGCAGGTTGGAACAGGTTGGAAAGTACAACCCCAGTTCCAAAAAAGTTGAGATAGTAAATAAAAAATAGAATGCAATGATATGAAATCAAGTAAACTATATTTTAAAGGAAAATATTACAAAAACACTGAAAAATATATGCCCATCTTTAATTCGATGCCAACAACACATTCCACAAAATTTGGGACGGGGGCATGTTTACCCCTGTGTTTCATCACCTCTTCTTTTAACAACACTCTGTAAGTGTTTGGGAACTGAGGAGACCAACTGTTGTAGTTTTAAAAGTGAAAGGTTTATTTTTCATGTCATAACACACAAATGTTTTCATTGGGTGATAGTCCTGACTGAAGGCAGCACCCAGAGTGTTTTAATACAGAGCCATGCTGGTGTGACAATGTGGTTTGTCATTGTCTTGCTAAAGTAATCAAGGCCTTAACTGAAGAAGATGTCATCTGGATTGCAGCATATGTTGCCAAAACATATATCTATTATTCAGCATTAATGGTGCCTTCACAGATGTACCAGTCCCCCATGCCATGTGCACTAAAACACCCATATACCATCATGAATACTGGCTTTTAAACTGTGTTCTGATAACAACAGCTGAATGGTCTTTATCCCAGAGGACACAGTGTCAGTTGATTTGTCAGACCACAGGACATTTTTTCACTTCACCCTAGTCACCCTAGTTAAATGAGCTTGGGCCTGAGAAGGCAGCATTTCTGGATTCTGTTTATATATGGTTTCATCTTTGCATTTTGGAGTTTTAATATGCATTCGTGGATGCAGTGATGAACTGTTTTCACAGAGAGTGGTTTTTAGAAGTGTTTCTGATCCCACGCAGTGATTTCCCGAGGCCCCAAAAATCATGGCAAATGCTGGTTTTTGGCCTTGTCCCTCCTCTGAATCTTTTAATGTTATTATGTACTGTAGATGATCAAAAGCAAAAAATGATTAGCTGTTTTACCTTGGGAAATCTTATTCTTGAATCAATGCATGATTTGATCATGCAGTCTTTCACAGAGTGATGAACCCCTCCTCTTCTTTACTTCTGAAAGACTCTGCCTCTCTGAGATGTTCTTTTAATACCTAGTCATGTTACTGACCTGTTGCCAATTAACCACTAGGTGTTTTTTTAGCATTACACAACTTTACCAGCCTTTTGTTGCCCCATTCCAACTTTTTTTGGAACATGTTGTTGACATTCATTTCAAAACGGGCATATATTTTTCAACAACCAATAAACATTTCTCAGTTTCAACATTTGCGATGTTGTCTTTGTACTATTTTCAATTAAACATACAGTTTAAATGTTTTGCGTATCATTGCATTTTGTTTTTGTTTACATTATAGAAATTGGGGTTGTAGATCTAAACGCAGAGGGTTGATGACCACTGCTAAGAACTGTAGAGTTGCCATAGAAGAGTTGGAGCTCAATCTATACTCAATCTTAGTTTTTGGACCTTAAGTGGAACCACTTTATTCAAACCCTATTATAAATGTGAACAAGTGCAAATTTAGGCCAGTTTTAATTAGCATGGTGGTCAAAGGATATTGGTCAGTCAGGACCTGACTCAAATGATCTAGATCAGGGGTGTCCAATCTTATCCGCAAAGGCCGGTGTGGCTAGAGGTTTTCATTCCAAACAAGCAGAAACACACCTGATTCCACTTGTTCAATCAATTGGTCAGTCTTTAAACGACTGATCAGTTGATCTCCTGCTTGGTTGGAATGAAAACAGCCACATCGGCCCTTTGCACATAAGACTGGACACCCCCTGATCCCAGTCTGTTCGGCTTTGTAGAGGATAAATTTGTCCATGACTAGTAAAAAGCATGTGTTTGAACTGATCAGTCTTTGTTTAATATTGATAAGCGTTCTTGATTTTGTGCAAATATATTCAAAATTACAATATGTTAATACATTCAAAATGGTCTGTAATCTGTGATATCACATATTTTAGCATAACCCACATATGTGCCCAAACATACAGGATTATGGTTGACTACACGGTCACATTCTACCATTAAATGTTTTTATTATTATTTTTCCCCTAATGTGTATTTTTATGCTTCTTCGTGTTCTGAGGCTGTTCTCTTTCCTATCATCTTGCCATACAATCAGTGACATTTCTAAAGATTTATTTCATGAATTAATCATTTGTATTTAATAACAGAAAATGCTGAAATTCCTTGACATTTACTTGTATTTCTATGGTATTTGTCAACATGGAAGCCTAATGTTTCTAAGAAACACAAGCCTAGTCAACCTCCTTTCATGTTTAGGGACGTGACGTGAGTCAAGTGGAAATCAATTACAGAGGTGATCCACTCTTATGTTTGCTGTTCACAACGCAAACTCAAAATATGACCCAGTGTGAAGTCTGATTGGATGAAATAAGAAAAAGTCCACGTTGTTTTACAGCTTTATTTATTCTTAAAGTGCCTGAATAAGTGCAGTTGCCAATTAAGAATTGAAAAATATGCCTTAACTTTTTTACAAGTTAATAAGAAGCTTTGGTGATGTACTTTACGATCTATGTTGTCTTAAGCATACCTGACTACAATTTAGCATGGCAGCATGTTTAAACAGCAGGCCTACATTATATTCGGAGTTCAATTCAAAGTAAAATGCTTCTGCAGAGTTTACATGTCATCTTTTTAGAATCTTCTTGAAGCTTGAAGTGCACCAACTACACATCCTTTTTTCATGCTATATCTGCTTTGCTCCTCAGCACCCCAGGCACGACTGATGTGCATCAGCACGTTCAGGAAACTTGACAGAAATTCAATAGCTACATGGTCCAAACGTCCATTTACAGAAACTTCTACAGCATTGTGAAACATACACATACACAAACGTATATTGCTGTGGCTTGAGAATCACTTTCGTTAATCATCCATTTCCATTAGGCCAGATTTGTGTAGCAGACATGCAAGCTTGCAGTGCTGGTGACCTTATTTGTCAGTGTGTATTGTCAGATATGCTCTAATGCAGCTGTGTTGAAGTACCTGTGATGACCACAGTGGGTTCCTTCACTTTCTGAGAGTGCACTCTTAAAAATAAGGTGCAAAAAGACATTTTGTTTGATGCCATGGAAGAGCCACTTCTGCCATTTTTCAATGGATGACATTTTTCAATTCTTTACAGAATCATCCATTGAAATATGGATGTTGTAAATAAGTTTGGTTCCCTAAAAACCCTGTTTGAAAAAGATTTGTAAATGTGAAGAAGTTTAAAGAACCTCCATGTAATGGTAATATTCTAGGAAAAAAACCCACAACTTGTTAAAGGATCTTTACATTACACACTTATAAATGATGGTTCTTCAAGGGTTATTTAGTTCCTTATAGAATCATGAACACTCAAAGAGCCTTTGCATGATTAAAGGGTCTTTGACACTGTGGAATTGTTCCTCAGACAGAGGTCATTGTGCTGTAGATGGTTCTATATAAAACATTTTTTAAAAGAGTTCTATGTAACACCGAAAAGAGTTCTTCTATTGTAACAAGCTTGACATCATAACAATAGTAGAACCCTTTTTGGTGATTTTTCATATAGAACCATCTACAGTACATGTGCCATCTATCTAAAGAACCCTTTCACGAAGAATGCTTTAATCATGCAAAGTGTTGAGCATTCATGGTCCTGTATAGAACCATTTTCTTCACTAGAACACTTGACGAACCATAATTTTTAAGTGTATAAGTGAGCCTTTAAAAGGTTCTTCACAATCTCAAACCTTTTTCATATTGGTTCTTTAGGGGAATCAACAGTTAATCTACTATAGCATTGCTCAAAGAACCATTTGTGGAACTTTTTGTAAAGCGTGTAGTAGAGAATGGCATTTATAAGCTTTTAGTGAAGTCGATGGTTCTGTTTGATAATGTGTGGTAACAGAACAAAGGGAGACAATTTTTCCTTTGGTTCAGGAATAGAGATGCTGATTTCCCTAAAAAAATCCAGAATCAAATATAATTCCATGATAATTACTCAATTACTCATTACTCATTGATGTGAAGTATCAATTGCATATAGAAGCCTTTATAGAAAGCACTGAGAAGGTAGCAATATTGTGGCAGGGTCCAATCTAGTTTGGATACCATCACGATACCAAGTTCTTTCCACTTTGATTAATTGAAATATTGACTAACACCTTTCTTAGTTTGAAGGAATAAGAGAAACCCTGAGTTTAGTAAATGAAGGACATATTTTGGTTGCAAATACATTGGGAGTCAATTAAACTACACTTTACTCCAAATGTGTCTGGAGTCATTTCCTAATAAATGGCCAGATGAGATGTTTCAGTACTTCTAAACACATGGTCCATTTTTAATCTCTGTCAACAATGGTTTTTTTTAATGTTTACAGCAGCACTGTGGCACTACCTCCACCATGTTTCACTGATGAGGGAAAAGTCTTCATAATTTAATATACGTCTACGGCACTGCCTCTGATATATGCAAGCTCATTTCTATGACACTTGGTATTTTAAGGGTTTTTCTTACAACTCTGCCCACAAATACACACAGGAAACTCAGATCATATAGAAATATTATTAATTGTGTTTAAAACCGTATCAGTGTGTTATATTGCAGTACGTTTGCATGCAATTTACAGGTTAAGGGCTGCATTTTTCTAGTTACCTTAAACTCTACAGCAATCCACAATGCATAGAAATGAAAACATATGCTTAACTTTCTTCATCATGGAACAACAACCCAAGTGCCTTTTTGACACTCTTCAGTATGGCAATCACCCTCAGCCTAAAAACAGACTGCGAAAAGCCCAAACACAAGATATTTGCCAGGCCAGACATGGAGGAGACAGTCATTGTGATATGTTTGTCATAATCCACTTCTTGGTAGAGGGGTGAGCCAAACAGAAAAGCCATAGATATGGCCCACAGGCTACTGGGGACGAACAAGGTGATCTGCACTATGCCCATGACAGTCACCCTCATCTGGTTCCGATGTTGTGGACTGGAGGAAGAACCAGTGCTCTGCTCCATCCTCTTGATATGTGCCCGCAGATAGACAAACGTTCTGCCCCAAGCAATTGACAGTGAGCTGAAGGGAACAATGAAATACAACAGGAACACCCTAGTGGCCAGCCTAAACAGAAATTCGTTCTCAACAACAGCTTCTGTTACCACTGTGGTGTTCAGTTGACTTGAAGTTGAGTTGGTGCTTTGCGAAGGTGGTTGCAGGTACGATAAGGCACCCATGGACAGCGCTGACACAAGCAAGAGCTGATCGAAGAAGAAACCAGCAAAAGCTACATATTTAATGTTCTTCTTGATCCAGACGAAGGTGGCACAATGTTGCGGAACAATCTTCATGTAATAAAAAATGCTGATCCAGGCGCTGGTGGAGAAGTTGGAGCAGTAGGTTTGGAAGGTTATCGCCACGTTTATTACCAGAAGCCAGTTAGGTGGTGAAAGAAAGGCCAGGACAATTGAGAACATGACAATGAATTGCTGGACTGTGGAATTGCATAACTGGGCAGTGAGCAAGAAGTGCAAAGGTTGGCGAACGTTGACTCCCATCGCCGGCTTACTTAGGCAGAAAAAGAAATAGATGTTCAGCGGTGTAGCGATGATGCAGAAAGGGCTGCAAACGATGGCAAACACCAACTTGCCCACTGATATCAACATTTTGACACCCGTGACACAGTCGTCTGTCGTCTGTCGCTGCTTTCTTCTTCTCACCACCAAATTATATCAGTCCTGTGTTGTGATGTGAGGTAGAGATGGAATATGTTAATATCTTTTGATGGGCCTTGCATGACCTGCATATGCAAAACCTTGAATAAAAAGGCATCAGCACCTTTTTCTACTGTACACTGTGAACTGCCATACTACAATATTAACTATCATGCATCCTGCTTTCATGTTTCTAATGTATGGCGGCCTACATGCCTGTTGGGATACTAAGTCAGATGTGTTCAGTTTGCTGTATAATTGTACATATTGACACAACAGCTTAAGAAAGAGTGCAGTGTTTGCAGGTAATTTGATTAATTATATTGATTTGTTTTGCACAGATGTAATTCAGATCAGTCATGGAAGCGTTTGAGGTCGAGTGGGTGGAGCAAGTTTTGAACGTTCTAGTCAAAATTTGGATGTAGATATTGATGGGATCAAGCTGCGAGTGTATCTTTCTTTTTTTAAGTTTAGTTTTTTAATGCCACAAATTCTTGAATGCTCCTATAATTATCTTCAGTGCTATTGCACATTCCTTTCTGTGCTCCTTTCTTCTCCAGCCTCAAAGGTTCAAAGGGGTTCATTTTTTTTTTAAAGGTCCAAACTGTGTAAACGTACCTTCAAAGGGTCAAAAGTCTAAATGTGGACTTTAAATAAGCTCTAAAGGTGCATTCACTTTCCCAGAAGATGGTGCATATTTTGTACATTTTCATAACCTAATGTTTTAAAATAGAAGAGGCTAATAAAAATCCTCGAGTCAAGGCTTATGGAGTCAATGCAAGTTAAAAAACCTTTAAACTCATAACAAAACCTCATGTGTCCAAAATGGGAACCTTACAGTAGAAGGAAAAAAAACATTCTAACCATGTAAGGGAAGATACTGCAAAAAGATACAAGAAAACTACAGTTTTCAATTAATGCAAAAAAATAAAAATGACCAAAATGGAGATACAAGATTTTTGCGTGGCATTGGTGATAAACAACTAACTGAAATATGGTACAAGTATGTTCCACAAGGTACTAAAGACATTCCCTTGAGACATGAAATAGTTCTTTCATAATGAAAGGGTTCTTCCAAATGTGCTGTAGAGGGTTCAATATAGAACCTTTTTGAAACGGGTTCTATATGGCACCCAAAGGTGCTATAGAAGATCCCTTTTTGGTGTTATAGTGATACTTTTTTTTTTTTTTGATCCCACAATGGGGAAATTCCACCTCCGCTTTTAACCCATCCGTGAAGTGAAACACCACATACACACTAGTGAACACTAGGGGCAGTGAGCACACTTGCCCGGAGCGGTGGGCAGCCCTATCAACGGCGCCCGGGGAGCAGTTGGGGGTTAGGTGTCTTGCTCAAGGACACCTCAGTCATAGACTGTCGGCCCTGGGGATCGAACCAGCAACCTGCCAGATCCCTAACCTCCAGTACCCAGTCAGTCAAATCAAATCAATAAATGTCCAACAGGTTCTAGCTATTAATCTGAAAAGGACATAGTACAGAATCATATGAAGTATATAATAATTTAGAGTATGGCTGTAACTCAAAATGTCACTGTATCATGTTTAATAAGGAAATTAAATCAGAAAGTTCTCTAGGTACCAGAGAGCTACAGTGACATTTAGTATGTATCAATGCAGAAAAACTGAATCTGGGAAAAAAAAGAAAGCAATTATGTTTTTTCTGATTTAGTTTCCTGTTTAATATGTGAGGTTACAGTGAGTTTGTTTGTATTTATCTATTTATGAGACACTTTTAGTACTAAATAGAAGTCTTTGTGCTAAGAATCTGTCAGAATTCTCCCTACAGAACATTTCACAGTTATTTTTTGTTCATATTAATATTAATTATTATATTAAATGTGTTGTTTTTACTGTACTCTGATGCTTTTGATACTTGCTCCCACTCACAAAGAATACAATTTCTTAAACGGCAGCAGTGAATACAGCAGAAAGCCATTCAGTGGTGTAGTGTGTTTAGTGTAGTGTTTCCCAGTCCGGATCCTGGAACCCTCCTACACTTTAATTGTTTTCCCTTTTCCTAACACACCTGACTCAACTCATTAGCTAGTTTATAAAACCCTTCATCAGTTTGGAATGAGTGTGTTAGTGTACAAAGAAGTGCCAAAGCATGCAGGGTAGTGCATACCATGCATCAGGGACAGTCAATCATGCAGGATAAGATTCTATAAGCAGAGTTTATAAATTTAGACTTATCCAGTGCCAAAAAACAACAAATAAACAAACAAAAATAACAGAACCAAAGGTACTTTAGTACTAAATATGCACCTATTTTAAACTGTAATATGCCACAGATCTTAACCCCTTAAATGGATAGGGCTTGTTGGTGGGCCCAAAGTTTTATTACTTATAAGCTAAGACTAGTTTGCATTTAAGTCCCTGTAGTTAGTGAATAATTCTGCAATAAACCTAAGATTTTAAGGGGTTAAATTACTGTTGGCTTACAAAAACCAACAGAGAACTACATACTATCAACTTAGGACTACAAAGAGCTGTGAGAGGACGGCGAAGGTTGTCTGGGGTCTGAGGGCATTCCCTTAATTTTTGCCCATCTTCTTAAACTTGCCATTAAAGGCACTTGCATATAGCATAATATCCATGCGCTGGCAGCAACTTCAGTGGCTGTGAACTCTTTGTATTGGCACTTCACATGTGTCTCGATTGTCGACTGAATGAAGAATGAAGGGTTTCCAATGTGATGGGTCCGTCTTTAGTGATTTCTTTAATGTCCACTGGTCAGTTTCACTCAAACTGTAGTTGGACACACAAATCCACCAGTTAAATTACATTGAAAATACTGTTTATTTGGCCAAGTGTTCACTTGCACAAAAAAAAAAAAAAAACAACAAAAAAAACTACTTTGTTTTTATTCTAAAAATAGAATGATAGGTGTTTGTTTGATCATTGACAGCTCAGTGATATTTGTAGCTATCATCTAATACCTAGTTTATCTAATCAGTACTTGTTAAATCAGGCACTGCTGGTTCACACTAACATAGTGTGATGGATGTTGAATCAAGTGTGTTTTAACCAGTTCATATTATATCATTGTCACTTTTTATTGTTTATATGTTTGTCTGTTTTCAGAATAATGTTATATGGTGTTTTTACATGCAGGCACAAATACAGTTATTGCTCACATTAATGGTTTTAAATAATGTGCTTAACCTTCTGCAGTATTGTGTATACATATGCATTTAGTAGATAATCCGTCACAATCCTTGTTGTGCTCAGTACTTATATTACAAGTGAATACGGCACACAGGGACTTGACATATGTGAAATAATAAGAAAATTTGTGTATAGGTAGGGATTCATTTACAATGCACATAAGAAAACTTGCATTTGAAACAGACCACCTGAAATCTCTCTCCACCCAAGAACTGTAGAAACCTAGAAATGAAGGTGACGTATAAGCTTATAACAAGCAACAATCCTACACTCTTAAAAGATGGTTCTTAAACGGTTGTTTAGTAAAGAAAACAGTTCTATAAAGAACCAAGAACACTCATGGTTTTCATGGTTCTTCATATTCATGGTGTTCTATAAAGAACCATGAACACTGATGGTTCTTTGCATAATGAAAGAGTTCTTCCAAATGTGCAGTAGATGGTTCAATATAGAACATTTTTGAAAAGGGTTCTATATGGCACACAAAGGTGCAATAGAAGAGGTTGGTTCTTTGAGTGTTCATGGTTCTATATAGAACCATTTTCTTTACTAAAGAACCCTTTAAAACCAACTCTAAATGTCCATTGTGACAACACAGAAGTTTGCCTTGATGTAAAATATCAGAATTCTTCATCTATTTAAACTAAAATGAAAACTCTGTGTTGCTTCCTTTGAAGTATTTATGAGTGTCATCTGCTTTACCGCTCTTAACAAGATGTCTCTTCGAGTTTTTTAGTTAAGGCAATGGTTCTATACAGAACCATGAACAATCAAAGGACAATTTGCATGCTTAAATCGTTCTTTGCATGGTGAAATGGTTTATTCGGTTTTTAAAAACGGTTCTATATTGCACCAAAAAGGGTTCTTCCATTGTTACGATGTCAAGCTTGTAGGAATAATAGAACCCTTTTTGATGGTATATGGAACCATTTTCAAAAAGGGTCTATATGGAACCCTCTACAGCACATTCTCCATCAATCTAAAGAACCTTTTCACAATGCAAAAAAACTTTAATCGTGCAGGGTTCATTGAGTGTCCATTGTTCTACATAGAACAAAGAATCTTGAAGAACTTTACGAGTATAATGTAGTCATAGTAGCAAACACATTAGAACTTAATTAGTAAAAGACCTTCTAGCTAGATCTTGGTGATCTTGGTTTTAACAAGTTTTAACTGCAGTTATATCAGCAAATGTTGACATAATTCTTACTGGCTCTTCAGTTCTACCAGCTTGAGTTCCACCAGCTGAAGAAAACTGAGGAACATGGACAGTGAAATGTTTTGATGAATGCATGCCAAAAATAAGGGATGTTATCTGTGTCCAACAAAGGAAGCTAAGTATACAACTTCATCCATTTCTGAATAAGCCAGGCCTGAAACAAGGAACTGGCAGTGCTGGCAATGTCAGTGTATCTGTGGTCACAAACTAATCTATCACTTTTGCATGTGCATGATGCTCCAAAGGTGATGTATCTTTTTACAAATATATTCAATTGACCTTAACAGCCACTAGGCATCTATGTAAAGTGCTATGAGGGACATTTACATGTAATATGTAAGTAGGGTGTTCTGACACCACTCCCTGCTTTGACTGAGGGCAAGTGCCTCTCACGTTTTAACCTTTTTGACACTCACTTCAAGCTGCCTCTACTACAAAATAGTTTTTCTTCCTTGCACTTGAAGGCACAACCAAATGTCAGTAATCACAAACACACAATTCATTGAATTTTGAGATCAAGCAATGATAATCTTCTAGCTAAATTTCTGAAATGGTGAGGCGTACACACACACTCGATTGAAATCAGTACACTAAAATGCCAAAATGCTGAAAAAATCATTACTTTTTTATTAAACATGTATTTACAATATAACTGTACAATTATACAAAACACACCCCCTAAAATAACCAGTATCAATAGAGGTATAAAATAGTCTGAGGGAGAAACATATTAAAGGACACTTCAATTTAAAAACAGAAAAAGACAATCAGTCAGCAGATTAGCATGGCATGACATGAAGGTTCTCAAGTTAATAAAGAATGATGACTCAGGAATAAATAAAGTGACCCCAGTAAGCTTTTTATTAATTTTGTGAACTGGTCATCTCAATTGTTGTGAGTTATTTGTGAATATGTGAGTGTATCATTTATTTGAGGGCACACCAAGTTGCTAAACAGCACCCTAATTTGTGACATGGGTTTACTAGCTGTGCCAGGGGTCCTAGAGACCACTGGCCAAGCTACCACTGAGGATGGTAAATCTGTTGTTAAACCATCCTCAGTTTCCAGTGACTACATTTATGAGCATTTTTTATGTCATTAAACTCAATAAATGTCAAAGGTATGGTTTTTTTATAGTTTTCAGGTTTTATCCTTAAAGTGATAAATCATGAAGACAAGCAAAAAAAAAAAATGTAATTAAGCAGACCAACAGTTCTTATCTTATTGCAACCCAAGCAGTAATGATTCAAATGCATTGTTAAGTTTTAAATGAATTGTTAAAGCTGCACTGTGTAAGATTTGGGGATTTGGAGACCTCTCTGGTGGAAATGTGTAATAGCATGCAATGTGTGGAAGCACAATGTGAGCTGTGCTTTGGACCCCTTCCCTGAACAGATGAATCTGATGATTGAAAGAGAACGGAATCTCTTATTCTCCAGGGTATATTTTGGTTTGTCCATCTGAATTCACGTGACCAAATCGTAAGGCAAATAATTCAGTAACTGCATGAAATAAAATTAACCTTTTATTTTTATTTATTTATTTAATTATTTTAAAAGCGCCGCTCAAACGCACAGAAAATATGTTTTATGATCATACACATATTGCTAAATGCTTACTGCAATATTTACTGCCGAAAGCCAAAAATCTTAGACACTGTTGCTATTGTTTAATAAAAAATCTTTTTTTACAGATCATATCACTGATGAGACGCCATCTGTTTACAGTTTATAGCCCAGATTTGTGGGAAAATGGGTCGACTTTCAGTAGACAAGAAATGTGAGTTCATCTTCTTCTATCATAAGGGTTTAAAATGACGTCACCCATCTATGTAACTGGAAAGAAGACAGTTACAGCTCTCATATGACACCCACCTTTTGAATGTAGATTATGAAATATGAAAATTATGAAGAATATGACGAAGTGCGTTTCAGAACCACCAGTGCTTCCAAGAAGTTTAAGAGGTTAAAGAAAGTCAGATGTGTTTTCCGACCATGTGAGTGAATTATCTACTATTGTCATTATATCTTCATCAAGTAATACGTAAAGAAGCATGGCACAGTGTGAAAAACACTTAAAAGCACACTCTTAAAAGCACACACACCATATTATAGCATGTTTTCTTCTTTTGACTCTTCTTTTGACTCTTCTTTTGACTCTTCTTTTGCTGTTTTCAATTTTAACAAAAAAAATCTTACATAGTGCAGCTTAAACTGTCAGATGTTTCATAACCCAAATTCTGCCTTCTTAGAAAACAAAAACAAAACAAAAAACCATGTGCCAACCTGAATTTTAATAAACAGCCGCGTTTCCAAATGAAGTTACTAGACTATGAATATATAAAGCATCATGTCAAGGTTTGTTCATTTGAAAGATGACGTGACGTTTCACATCAGAATATTGAGTGATATTTTCTGTTGTAACAGGAAGCTTTTTATGAAGACTCATGGCTTTATGTCTAAATGTACAGTTTCCCAGTGTGACCATTAGAAGCGTGGTAAATTTTCTAAAATAATTTTCAGTGTTTAAATAAGCATGACCTACACTGACTGACCTGACAAAACTTAAGCAGAAGGGTGAGCTGCTGTTTACATACTGTTGACACTGGCTAAGTTTAATGAATAATTTGCCATCTTTACGTATGCAGTAACGGCCACATTCAAATCATCTTTTATAGGATGTTTTTAAAAAAACAAAACAAACAAAAAAAAAACAAGTAGAGTACTGTGTAAAAATCAGGGACCCCCCTTTCAGTTCTTTAATTTCCAGTCAAAATGAACATTAAGTACGAGTTAACCACTGTTCAGGAGATTTGAAAAAATGATCACAAGCTACAGAGAAAATGGGGCTCCCAACAACCACCTGTAGCATCTGGTAGACCAACAAAACTGTTCCCGTCACATACACAGAACTTAAAAAAACCCACAGATGGTCCTGTCCATCCGTCCACTGTGAGAAGACAACTCAGCACTATGAGTCTGAAAGGATGTGTTGCTGTTCAAGAAGCTCTTACTAAGAAAAGGAAACAAAGAAGGTGCTGGTGTTCTCAGAACAATGGACAGACGACTCAACCAACTCAGATCTCAACATCACTCAGTGTGTTTGGGATTACTTGGATGGTGAGAAGCAGAAAGCAGCTTCTAAGACTGAACTTTTGGATTTCCCTGCAGATTTCTTTGAAAAAAATGAACACTAATCTGACAAAAATCATGAAAGCTGCAATAAAGGTAACAAATAACCTTTTGACTGTAAATGAACTAAACAAAGTATTGGCTCTGACTTTTGCACAGTACTGTATATGAATAAATAAAACAAGATTTCACTGACTGCTAACTGCCTCTTGAAGTAGGCAACATTTTTCTTTGTGTCCAGTCCAGTAGGGGAAGTGGGGGTTGATTTTTGCAGATCATAGCATGAACCCTTTGAGCCCAACATGAATAAACGAAGCCTCTGAAAATAACATGGTCATTCTCCATTCCAGACTTCTTTCAGAGGGATACTGTCCAAAAATGTAGGGACTTTCCCCATAACACCATCGTCATACATCACAACCTGGCCCACAGTGCTGGGCCAACAGGTTGGGCATCTACTAGCTACTACCTACCTAGATCTGTAGACCCCTATGTACTCCAGGCTTCAGTAGCGAACAATCTCTTCCACACAACCCCAGCTAGACGAGGTCCACCACGCATGTGCAGAAGCACTAAACATAAGTAGGAAAAACCGACAGCTACAGGCTTGACACGTCCATCAGATGTAGTATTCCTTCATACTGTCCCTCATAGAATTGTTTAGGTGGAGTTCTGCCCTATAGGCAGCTTCAAGGCTGTGTCTGTGGTCCTTCTCCTGGATGCTGGCGGTTCTCCGGACCTGCCGGTGTTGGTAGAGGAAATGTGCCATCACTGCCACCACGCACAGCGTTATGAAGATAACTGCTGTAACCACGCCTGAAACCAAAAGAGGAAATTAATGTTAATGTATGATTATGTAACAGAGTAGGAGGGCGTTTTTTTTCAATTATAAAAATTAATCAATTAAAATGTACATAATGAATATCATATTCATTTATGATAAAATATTAAGCCCTACTTGAGCTGGACTAGTTTTAACAGAAGAGGTCTGATAATGTAATGTGTGTGTGTGTGTGATTTCACTGGCCCATTCAAACAGGATAAAGAATATTACCCAAATATTACCCCCAATAGCCCGGTGCTAAACATCATCGCATGCACATTTACGTCAGTATTGTGCAACAGATGCTACAAAGCTGAATTATAACACATTGTGTGGCTAAATGGCATACACACTAGCATTGGGCTAGTAAAGTGCATTCACTTAACTAATCAAATGCCCAACAAAACAGAAGATTTTATACAACATGAAGTATTTCATGTTGTATCTTCTTGTAATTTAGTCAGCACCAAAAATGTGGATTTCAGTAGATTGTCATGAACTGGAGGATTAAGGAATTGGATCAAATCAAGCTCTATTTATCCACTAGCCTTGTTTTCAGGTCGAAAAAATAGAAAAAAATGTTTTGTTATTACATCACTGTGATGTCGAATTGAACAGGACTACTACTGCTGAGGGAACTCCAAGTTTGGTGAATTATAGAAGGTTATTCATTAACTAATTAATTAATTAGCAGACTTGTAAAAACTATGGATAATGCAGATTAATACTAGATTAAAATATTTTAATCAGCACTTATAGCATCTCCCCATGTACAACTAATCCAGCTTGAATAGGGCTATAGTGATTAGCTCATAATCTGAAATGAAACCGTGTATCCTCAGGGTCATTATAAAGCCATGTCTAGCAGACTGAACATTCCCTGCAAAAGGGAGCAAACCCACACCAGAATGATCTCATAATGCATGTATGTGTGTGAATAGAAATTGCATGTATTTTAAGTAAAATTAAATGTTTGCTGATACAAACTGGGTGCAAGTGAAGTAAAAGATTTGTTCATTTAGGTCTAGGCTTAACAGCTAACAGGCCAACAGGCTACTCCAATGATAGTGTTACTTATAATTATTAGTATTGCATGCATCATACAAAGTAAATAATAGTAAGAGCATAGAAAGCTGTTATAGCTACAAAGAGGGACAACTTTATATTAATTCCCATGGTTTTGAAATGGGATGTCCAACAAGCTCATATAGGTATGAGGAGCATGTGTCCACATACTTTTGGCCACATAGTGGGCCTCCTCTTGATACACAGCACGAACAGTTGAAACAGTTGGATTGGTTGAAAACATCAGCCAAAAATTATACAAGATTTTAGAAGCCTTATCCAAAATTTTTGAAATGTAGTAACATGTTAGCTTTAGATGCAAATAACTTTATGTTGGCTGAGCAACAAACAATAAAGCACCTGAGACCCACCCCTCATGATAGCTTCTGGGGGTGTTTTATTACCATGTTCCCTTATCAGCACACAACATATAATCAATATAAAGCCATTACAAATTTTAGAAATGCCCCCCCCACCACCTCCCCCCCAAAAAATGAAAATAAAAAAAACAACATGCTTAGATAGCTACTACTCATTTCACACTTCAGTGACTGTTACAAATGACGCAATAAAGGAGATCAAGGTAATAAAACGCACCTCCGATTACTGCCGAATCTCTTTGGGTGTCATCTTCATGATGCTTGTTATCTTTAGCAGCCTCATCCCCATGGTCTGCCGAACAGAGAGACAAAAACAAGGTGATATACCAGTGAACCACAGCTCCATATTTTAACCACACATTTCATATTAATAAAGAAGTTTTGCCAGTCAAGCAGACTCAAAGTTGGTGCACTTGAAACAGATGACAAAGCTTCATCTCCAAAAACCTGCTTGATAAACGGCTCGCGTCAGAACACACCTAAACGGGATTTAGAGGTTGATAAATCAGCCAGCGCTCCACAGTTAGACTCCAGCAAATGTCCTCGTATGCTGACCAGTGAGCTACCACGGTTGAGCAGTGCTGCTTTTAGCGGAGCTATGTGATTGTACTGCACAGATGAAAAGCAGCCGACGAAACCTTTGGATCCTGCTTGTGCAACTTCCTCGTCTAGTGCATCGTTTCCTGCTAAGAAAACAAACAAAACGATGATGAACGATGAAGAATCATTTTAGGCGCTTATATGTGTAATGCAGTGATCCTAACTTGGGCTAAAACAACCACTTACATGTTGAAAGACTGCCTATATTACAACATATTCAAAACAGCACAAGAAGAAAAAGAAATTCAGCATTTAAGTTAAAGGTTACAAAGCCTTTCACCGATGGAATGTTTGTTTTTCAAAAATCCTGTATACTTTTCAAAATCACTCCTTTCAAAGCCACTGCAGTCTCTCAGGAACACAACCTTGTTTTGTCATATGAATTAATATTTAATCTCCTGAATAAGAGTCAGACACCTTGAGCTGCTGAATAAAATATTAACGTCTCTGTGGTAAAAGAGCACAGCGCACTCAAAAATCGATTCGGCCTTCACTTAATGACAAAGAGCAACTTTCAAGGCACACTGAAGTTTTTTTAGAGTGCTTGAGGATAAAAGTGAGAAGCATTTTGTCTTCGTAACTTAAAGATCATGGTTGTTTTTCAATGGTAGTGCATCAAATGATGCTCCTAAGCTGATATTGCATTAAGAACATCAGTGTCTTACCTGTAACTTTTCCCAGAGTTAGCGACCTCATTGAGTTAAACTCTGTATCATACGAGAGGGAGTATTTTTTATTGTCTTGATCAACCTAATACAAAAAGACAGAAAAACAGTAAAATTAGTTGTTTGTTTTTCTATGTTATGCTACATATTATACTACTCTAGTGCATCTCTCATTTATTTCCAGCGATTTTTCAGGACATATTTTCTCAGGCGGTCAAACCTGAGGCGGAGAACGCTGAAGGAAAACAAGTGGAAACTAAAGTCAAAACAAGATTAAAGTTACAGAGAATTTGGACTCCTAACAACAACCTGGAAGACCTGGCTGACCACCAAAACTGTCTCTAAACAGCACTTAAAGCTTCTCAAAGGAGAAAATCAAGATCCACTCTTCCTTCAGAACTTCAGTAAAAGCTTAACCGACTTCTAAGACTGAACTTTGGAGGTGTGGTTGCAGATTTCTCAGAGGAACTGAAAGGTAAAGAGTGGACACACTAAATACTGAAACATCTAATATATTTTGTTGTTGAGGCTTATGATAGCTTTCTGTTAAATATATCTTTTTTTTTTTTACTAGAAATTCACTAAATAATTAGGGGTGAGCAGTATTGCAAATATTATTATATTATAATACCTTTAAGCCATTTTCATGATACTATGCCTCATGATGTCTAGTTTTTCTGAGATGTAATACTTTGGAACAAACAAAATAGAACCTGTAGTGCCACATGGTAAAAAACTATAATAATTAAAATGACTTTATTCAATGCTTTACAATCTGCAGTGCACTAAATTGATTTAAAAAAGTATGTTCACTTTGTAATAAAACAAGTAGTACTGAAGAATATCCATAATATACTCAGAAAAGCGTATTGTGACATGATATCACATTGCCCACCCCTACCTTTTTTGCTCTATCCCTAGATGTTGCAAATTAGGCTGGAGGCCAAATGAAGACAGCATGGGGGTCCATGAGGAGCAGTTTGAGAATCACTGGCTTACATTACCAGAATGAGTCAATTCATACAGTCAGTTGACTCAATTCAAACAGATGCTCTATGTAGCTACACTGTTTTGATCATTAGAGCTATACCAGAAGTGCTAGTCACATAGAACTCTGGCACTGGATTGAAGCAATCAAAGCTAACAGACCTGCACATATACATCTTTTCCCTCTCTGTGGAGCCGGAGTCGGTGAAGTTCTCCATCTGCCAGGTTGGTGAGCACAGGGCTGAACACACTGGGTCTCCGCTCTTTATGGAGCCGGTACCAAATCTGCAGACTCCCTAAAGGAGGGAATCAACAGCATATTAAATCCTAAGTGTCCAAGTACATTTCACAGAGTAAAGTGTTACAATTACAAAGCAGGTCTCCAGCAGTAATATTTTGTCCAATCGGTTCTCCCTTTTAGCAGAAAGAAAGATGCAGTTCTGTTGACATAAAGGTTTATGGACCTTTATCGGAACCAGAGGAGTACAAGAGGAGATTTTCTGATTTTAATTCAGTAAAAATGTATGAGTTTTCCATGACTGATCTGCCATAAATAATCCAAAAGCTTTGTCTTATCATTTCTAAAAGTGAAATATGAGAAATATATATATATATATATATATATATATATATATATATATATATATATATATATATATATATAACTATTCAACTATTCATAATAAACTATGTTGAGTTTTGTAATAGAATTAGCAAATATAATATATTTTTCCAAAAAAGAACAATTTTCAGTCAATACTTAGCTTTCCAAGGAGCCTCATCAGCCAATATCACAATGTCACTGATAAATAAATAATTATAAAAAAAGAATCAGAAAACTTTTCTTCTTGCTATGATCTTCAGGAAATGTGGATAACTCAGCTTTTTGTTATAAATATAGAACTTGTGGAATATGTGTTTAATCAATTGGATTGAGTGAATGCTGAAGGACACAAAGGAAATATACTCAAGCGTAAGAACACAAGAGGGAATGTGTTATCATGAAATAACATCACAGCCGTGATGTTACAGCAATAAAACACAACCTTGAGTGAATAAACTGGCCGTGAACGCGGCGTTTAATATGTTTTACTGTTCAGTTCCTTCCTCCAAAGTATAGTTCCTTAACGAGCAGCTTGTTGCTACGTCAGAGTAACGAGCTCCGCCCACTCGCTGCACAGCTGGCAGCTCCTTACCCTAAATTCCCAAACGGTCATCACCACTGAGCAGCTTTGTTTTGGGCTCTGAAGATCAGACACGTTTGGTGAATGGTATTGGGTTCATTTCTGGCTGATTCCAGGTTGTTTAGGTTCTTCTGTCACAGCTGCTGACTTGAAAGCTGCTCAGCGGTGATGACAGTTTGGGAATTTTGTGTAGTCTTGTCTTCAGAGTCTGACCAAATTGACTGTAGGTCACATGTGATCTTAAAAGCATCCATTTTCTGTTTGTGCGCAAGGTAAAAAATAAAAACCTTCAAATGTCCTGAGCATCTCGTACAGCTGTCAAACTCCTCGCTTAGTGGAGTGATACAGTGTTTGTGAAAAACCCTGTGATGTTTGGCGAAATACCAATCAGCTTGCGAGGCCGGAACTAACTGTTGTATAAATTGTCACAAACTGTAATGGATTCACACTTTAATGCAAAAGATTTTTAAATGACTGTATTTCAAAGTAAGTGTAGTTCAAATGGACTGGTGCTCCCAAAATTGCTGTTTTCTAGGTGCTGCGGATAGATTTTTATAAAAGTTTTGAGTTATTTCTCTGAAACATGCACACTGATTGTTGTGAAGGACTTTTAAAATGTCTTTGAACTTTACATACATATATGAGAGGTATACATATGGCACCCCATTCATCCATCATCTGTACAACAAAAATTGTTGCTATGTTTTTGCCATTTCTTTACATTGAACAAACAGAAAATGTGAACATGTTACAGAATGTAAAATGAAACTAATGCATTGTTTATTCTGTACAAATGTTCATACATTTAAATATTGCTGTTGTCGGAACAATGAGAACTTTACAGGAGAAGGAAAAACATACTCTGATTTTAATGTAAGTCAATGGAACCAGATTTTTTTCCAATGTCATTTTGGGCCATTTCTTTTGGTCTATTCATCATGAAATGTATACACAAACAGAATTCAGCAACTGGTCAAAGGCTTCTATTATAAGATTACTTTGAGTCAATGTGGTTTTTGTTCTTATCTAACCACAGATGTGTGCATTGAAATGTTTGTGATAATCAGTTTATGCTCCAGATGTGGTAGATTTGGTTGAAAAATATAGTATAGTTTTAGTGACCATTTAAAGCTATAAATGGTGCAAACATCATCAGTTTTGGTGCTGATGCCAGATGTGAAATTGAATGATTCTTTTATTTCCTCACAGCATGTCTGTGGTAATTATTTTTGGTATGTCAAGATGTTATTCATCTCTGTTGTAGCACCACGTCAGTGTTACTGCAGTGCTGAGCATGATCCACCACTTATATGGTACCTTCACTGTGTGTTCCATGGGGGTCCTGACCACTGAAGAACAGGGTAAAAGGGGGCTAACAAAGTATGCAGAGAAACAGATGGACTACAGTCTGTAACTGTAGAACTACAAAGTGCACCTATACAGTAAGTGGAGCTGATAAAATGCACAATGAGCGTAGAAACTAGGAGGTGGTCATAATGTTATGCCTGATCGGTGTATTATGAATATTTCTGTACCAAACCACTCTCCATAATGGATGAATGAACTTTATCCAATAGATCTCTTTTTACTTTATACTTTTTGTCTCAAAAAGAACAACCTTTGTTGATATTTTCTGACGATAAGCCTGGAACGCTACCCATCTGTGATGCATGGTTATCAAAACCACTGTTTTTCCCTAGAAGACTGAAATCAGAAGTCATCTGGGTTTTCTTTATTATGCTAACATATCCAAAGGCGTTTTACAAGAACTCTGCAGTGCGGCCTGGGAGAGGATTGCATAAGGTGATGAGACAAGGCGTTTATGTGTATATATAGCCTGTTCGATCGAGATCCTAGCAGCCCTTCTAAAAGATTTAGAAATATTAATTCCATCGCAGCCTGTAGTGCTTTGCCTGGTGCCGAATGTGTCAATATGCACTTCGGTGTCCCTCCCACATGCGTACGCCATGTAGGAGCTGAGAGACAAAAGGGCTTTGTATTATCAAGTGGAGCGGGGTCAATTTTGAAATTCCCTCTTAGCTTTAAAAAAGCACGTTGCGATGCGTTCAAGAGACTGCCTGACTGCGCTTGTGTGCCGAGGATTACAAGGGGATAGCACTCTCCTGCATGATCCTTCAATATTTACAAAGGCGTGAATCAGCCAAGTGATTGGATTTAGCACAAAAGAGCTTTGACTTCAGGGGAACTGAAGCGGTGTCCATCAGCTCTGTGTTTGCATAAATGTGTTTATGTGCTGCTTTATGCTATTTGTATGACAAAAAAGCCCAAAGAGATGCAACAAAATGAAGCATTTCCTTGAAAAACTGAAAAAGGCAAAAGATTCCTCTTGGCTACAGAGTTTGAGTTTATAATTAGGTCTAGATGGCATGACAACAATTAGCTGGATTAATATATAAGTGAACTGAAAACGCTCATAACACAGAATTGTAAAATCCTGAAGTGAGAGGCTGCACTAGTTTAAAAATGGAAGCAGAGAGTAGAAATCAAGAATATCTTCTAGGTTTAAGGTACGAAAGATCTGACAGGGAACCGATGCCACTGCTGCACTCAGTAAGTGCTGCTAAGTAAAAGTAAATAAGTAGACTTGACAAAGCCGATTTATTGATCTTCTTTATGGGTTCTAGAGCTTGCGGAGTACACTTCAGGGCTTCAAGCCATCCCAGTTCCCTTTTCCACTACTTCTGATGTAGAATCCCAATGTCTTTAGTGACAAAACACTGTAAACTCTGGTAAACCTTGAGAGTTTACTGTATTACTGATACTTTGGAGATGCTCACCTTATATTTAACTAGCAACAGAAACAGAAAGTAACCATGTTTAGCTACACAGGGATGCTGCCTGGCCTGAGCTTCCAGAGTCTGGGTAGCACAAGCGGGGCTGCACAGTCCAACCCCCAACCCGACATTTTGTTGGGCCCATTGCGCAGGGACGATATCCTAAAACAATTCAACAGTGAACTGGGCTGAGCTGCGGATCTTCACGTGGCCAGCCAGCACCCCTGGCTATGCAGTGAATTTTGGGTCATGTGTATAGGTCATAGCAAATGTTTCCTAAACCACACCAGCAAGGCTGCACCACCTTAACGAAGATATAAATGTGGCATGAGTGGGTTGAGAGAAGTTTTGGGGATGTATCTATGGAAAACATCTGGGTGACTATTGACCTGTAGTGTAAGCAACATTAGCTTTGTAGCTGCAGCTCTAAACTAAACAAGCAAAATATGGAAGCCAAACATGCCTTGGCTGGTTGATAACTGGGGTAATATGATGATATCTGGGGTAAATGGAAAACTGTGTACGTCTGATTGTAGATTTGTACTTTTTTACGCTATCCATGAGGTGCAAAACAAAAAAGTATTTTACAAATCCCACATGCCGTTAAGTAGTTTATTCCTTTTTTAATATAAGAAAATGAAAAGCTTTACTTGAGAAGCTACAAGTGGCAGACTATCCCTGGTCTACGGGGCTGTCAAATGTAAATATTAAAAGAAATTTCACTGACACTACAGGTACATTTTTATGTTAATGCTGTTTGCTATCCGGTGTCAACCAGAGGAGGACGGGTTCCCCTTTTGAGTCTTGGTTCCTCTCAAGGTTTCTTCCTCCTGCTCTTATGTAGTCTTTCCTTGCCACTGTCATCACTGCTGACGCTCATGGGGCCTCGGACCGAGATTTTCCCGTAAAACTGCTTTTACAACACCTGTTGTAAAAAGTGCTTTATAAATAAACTTTGACTTGACTTGATATGTGACCTGATGATTAACCAAAAACCCTAAATCATAGTTAAAATGTCAATGTAAACTCATGCAGTAGCTATTTTTTAGTGCTCTGTGTGACATCGTATTATGGAAGTACAGTACATTACTGTGGTAAAGTCATCAAAACACTATCAAAATAGCAAATAATCAATTCATTTACTTGCACACTCTGCCTGGCAGCATCTCCGACATCCAGTTACAGCTGTGTCAACAAGCTACTCTTCAAAGCACAGTTTCACTTCATTTTTGTGGAATTGTGCTTTTGAAAAGCAGACACTGCAGATACAAGTACCAAACATGTGTTACAGTGATTTTACCACATTTAACTGGTGGTTTAATTCACAATCCTGGAAATGCTGGCTATCCTGCACAATGGTAGTCAGTCAGACACAACTGAAAAGGCAGGATGTGACCTAATTCTGATCAGCCAGCTGGTTTCAACATCCCACCCAGAACAAATTCAATAGAGGAAACCCATAAGCACAAGAATCTCTCAAATGAAATGACCAACACTGCTCCTTGCTTGATGGTTAATGGCACATTCGTCCAAGACCCAATGACTACAAGCATAAACTAATTCAGGAAGGCAGCCCCTCATGAGACACAACTACAAAGTAAGAAAGGGTGTGTATTTTTATAAAGCTTAGTAGTTTAGTTTTTATGATGACAGCAGTTTTATGACAGGAAGAAAGTGTGTAATTCAAGAATATCAGCACAAAACATCTGACAGGGAATCAATACCACTGGTGCACTTAGTAATTCAATTGCAGTCCCCTCGGTTAAATAAATATAAGTGGAATTATTGATCTTCTTAATTGCTCTCACATCTTTCAAACTACAAGTTGGAGTTTGAAGCCAGATAGCAGACAATTCTTATGAACCGGTTTGGATGATTTCTTTAAATAAATATGCCACCAATACTTCCATTTTGTGATTTGAGTTTTCAGTAATGTGACCTGTTACTTTTGCATTTTGTTGCTGTCTTGAACCTAAAAGGACACAGGTGCCAAGACCTTCTGATGAAACTAATCAGCAACTGTCCCAAAGCTCCTGGTTACTTTTTTCCAGTCTTATTTCTTACATTAACTTCATCTTATTTCCTACACGCATTGCTTTTCATCCCTGTTTGCATTCATTGCTTTGGTTTGTTTTGCTTTTTCAAATTTCTGCTTGCAATTTCCAACCTACAATCACCAAACATGGATGGTAATTTAAGGCTATGCTAACTTACAGAAACTCATTTGCTGCCCATAAGCCCATCATCCCTCTTTTCATCTCTTTTCCCTGCTGACTACAGGCATTTTCTCACACTGTTCTTTCTCTTGGGGGAATTCACTGCTAGATCCGCCAAACTTTGGATAATGATTGAGACTATTTGCCGCAGCCGGCCTGCTGATTTTATGTGAGCTCTTTTATCTGTGCTTTTTCATGTCTTGAAAAATAATGTAGCATTTGTTGTGTTGAGGAAAATAGACCACGACCCCACCGATGGAAAGACAGTGCTGCCTTCCATCTCCTTGCACCCTACAAGCATAGCTCGACATGGTATTTCTGTAATAAATGTGTTTTAACCTCTTTCAGCACCGAGCAATTAAGCATCAGCAAAAAAGGGCAAAGTGTCTATTACATTAGATTTATATTTATATGTTGGGAAAAGCATAAAAACAAGCATAAAATGCTAGTATTACAAAACAAATGGACACTTGGCTATACGTAAAATGGAAAACGCAAGCTTCCGAGGGGCACTTGAACATAAATCACATTTGATGGGTTCAACTGTGCAGCTACGCTCATTTACTGAGAAACTCTTTTAACTGCATGGCTGTTCAAGCTGACATTTGGAATACTTAATGATTATACTGGAGTCTCCAGCATAAGCCAATGGCCTTGTGCCTTCAGTCTAATTAGTAAAAGAGACTATCAATATGGGAGTTATGAATATTTGATTGGTTAATCATTTCAATCTTGCTGTGCAGTTTTTGGGGTGAATATAATAATGCTCCAATCCCATTTGTCTTGTCTTGCATCTACTACAGTTACCATAAAATTTTGTGATAAAATCAGTGGTAAATTATTGCACTTATTAAAATGGTATAGTTGTTTTCTCAGCAGCCAGATGCTCTCGGATGTACCCTTACCGTTGCGGGCTAAGATGATAGCGACGTACTGCTGGGAGAAAGTGTTGATGGTGAGGAGCATTGCGGGACTCTGCGTCGTAAGGAAACTGAGGGCCATGTTGTCCCTGGACTTGCTGTACACGGAGGATGCAGAGGAAACCTGAGCTGTCCTGTTCTGCATGACGGAGAACGGCTCCTGGAAGGTGTAGGTCACCGACGAACCCTTCTCGAAGGACACGGATACCTCTGGGGAGGTAAACAGAAAACAGACTTGCTGTTATTCACTGTTCAATAACCACAAATGTTGGGCTAAATATGAGATCCCTCTAGGAGACCAACAGGGATGGGGAAAGGTTTAATACAGCCTGCTTAACATCATAAAAACAGCTCAGTTACACATTAGAAATATGCCCTGATTATTAGATAAGCCTATCTTGTAACTGCAGTCATTGGTCATTTTATCAGAAACACCTACCATTTAAGGTCATTTATAGGTTTACATTTACTGACTGTAGGCAAATCTGTTGTTGCACAATATAACCCATCATCATAACTTACAATATCACTTCTCTACCAAATCTGTCAGTGGAAAAGGACTGACATGGGACCTCCATTGACCAGATATCAGGAGAAAAAAAATACTGTAATAGTGTTGTAATATTTTGTAATATAGTGACAGACCAAATACTGATTTTCAATGTTGGTCAAATCTGAATATCTGTCTGATAATAATAATTTTTAAAGCTTTTTTGGGCACAACAGTGTTTCTGGGACACTGACCATAATAAACAAGCTACTCAGTATGTTCTCAAACAGCTCTTTCTGAGGTTCTGTGATTTAACTCTCCGCTATGTGAACGTATACACTACATAACGATCCGCACTGTACAGCATATTGTCAGATGGATGGGATGTGCACTGGATAACTTAACTTGACAGTGACGGTTTGAACTATGAACATGAACAGTTTGAACATGACAGGTCTTCAGTAGACATTAAATCAGATATAATCAAAAATATACTCAAGCCAGATTCTCTCTCACAGAATGAAACATATTAACTCTTAATAATTACTCGCAAAAAAACAAACAAACTGAAAGGGAGTTATTTTGTGTATGGAATATATTTCATTCCTGTAGCTGCAAGTAAATTCAAAGCTTATGGTTTGGTGTTACTAGAACTGCTACATGCAGTAAATGAAGAACGTGTCTGGTTCTTTTTTAACTCCTAGACAGACTGTCTACATGATTATAAAGGAAAGCCAGATTAGTAATAGACTCAGACAAAGAACGCTCAACAAAAGCAGTGTGGTGCAGCAGGGCTTCCTCATCTTATCCTCCCCGGCTTTGATCACTTCTCTGAAAGCTCTATCTGCATGCTGATGTCCATACCCTCACATGAGGTTGGTGAGAAAATGTGAGAAAAAAAAATCTAATTTCTGGACATGGTTCTCTGTTGCATAAGGTATTGTCAGCGATACAGTTGGAGCTTTGTTTCCTTTATCTCATAAAAATTTGCCCCCAGAGTAGTTAGCACACGTGCGTGCTTAGAATGAACTCCTTTACATCAAAGAAATAATACAAGGTGACTCACGATCTACAAACGGCCATGACACTGTAAAACTCTCAAAGTTTTATTGTCAAAACAAAATAAAATACAACTTATTTTGGTATATTTGTCACTTATCTGGGGGAAAAAAACAGATGGGGGGCTTGGGACAAGGTCATCTGTCTCTAGCAACCTGAAGTACACATTTAAGGGTCCCCATTGACCGCCTGCCATTTCTTTCTGTCTTCTTTTTATATTAACACTATTTTTGATCCAGCTGCCTTTTGTAATCAGTCATGACTTCATTCAAAGGCTAAGAAGAGAACATCCCCCCTGCAATGAGTGTGGATAAACAAAACCAATCATTTTAGACATGTAACTCCCTAACAGACAGGCCCAAAGTTTTATTACACACTTCTATAACCTGAGAATAGCTCAACCAGTGTGCACTGAAGCCCCTGAAGTTCCTGAAAAATAAGCCTTTGCATGTAATAAGCCTGGCATGTTAAGGGGTTAAGATGAACCATGAATCACACTGCTTTACTGCTCTTCTATGATTGTGCTGTCTTGACAGATGCAAAAGAAAGAGGCTTTGTTTTCAAATTTCAGATGTCAACACCTTCAAAACCCCACTCATTGTGCAGGCCTGAAGATTGACATCGACATACATTGACAATAGTACCATCCTTAAAAAGATTAAAAAAAAATAAAAGAACTAGGCCATCAAATCACGGCACAATTTATTTTTCACTGCTCAAATTCTATACGTAAATACCTGATAAGCGGCATTGCATCGTAGTTTCATCACGCCTGAAAGGTGAGACTGGAGGCGAGTGTTAGTCAATAGCAGCCTATGTTAATTATTATATTACAGTGTTTACAACCTTGTAAAAGAGAAGCTCTGAATATTTCATCAGATTATTCTTGTGATGTTCATTATGGAAAAAGCACACAGAGCCGATGCTAAATGCTAGCTAATGAGCTGTGAGTGTGTCTGCTTCATGCTAACAAGCATCAGCAAAATACTTCATTTTCACTTTGTCTTGTTTTCATTTTGCTAGAAATTGTCTTTTTTTTGCCAATTATTTTATTATATTTTGAGACAAAGTGGCCTCGTACACAGGGTCATTTTGGTACACGTGAAGCCAAAAAGGTAGATTAATAACTGAGAAAATAATAGTTACTAATAACAGGAAAGAAATGCAGTAAGCAAACACATTGCTGGTATGACCGCTGTTTTCTTCCAGCTCCCCCGAGAGGTATACTTCAGAAAAAGCAAAGAAAAAACGGTCAATAACTTCCCACATCCTCCTCAGCGAACACACCTCTGCACATTGTAATGCACAATAACTGTTTATTTGCTGAGTTTAACATATCGGAAAAAATAAACCATGACATATAAAACGTGCTGTTACTTTTGCACAGAACCCAATTTCTGTCTTCTTTTTTTCCAATACGTTAAACTCAGCAAATGAACAGTGATCACTCATTAAAATATGTAGACATTTGTTCTGTGGAGGACGCTTTAACTTATTTTGTGGTTGTCGTCATTTGGACGGTGATCCAACAAACTGCAAATAAAAAATGAGCTGCAAAATGCAGAAAACACTTTCATCAAAATACATGGGTGCTGCATTTTACAAACGTGCTGCAAATTCATAGACGCTGAAAACTCAGAAAGCACTTTCATCAAAATGACAACACTGATGCTACATTTCAAAAACGTGCTGCAAATACAGAAACACATGCAACTTCAGAAACACTGATACGCCAGTTACAACACAATGGATATGTTTCTGAAGGACACTCAGAGGACGGAGCCATTCAGACTTTTACAGTCTGTTCAGCACAAAAATTGACAGGTAAAAGACTTTTATGTGAGTAAAACAGGCGATTGCTGTTATCACAGAATCTTAATGGGAATAGATGTAGAGTGTAAATGTTTTACCAGTAATGCCAGATGACTACCATAGTACAGCTACGACATGTCAGATAGCAAACTAGCCAGCCATGTTTACCATGAACTGGGGATGTAAGTGTCTGCGGTCTTTTCTACTTCACTATATCAGTGATTTTCCGTGATAGATATTCCATCCCCTTCTGCTTCCGTTGTGTTATGACTTGCTTTGCAGCTTTTCTGAAGTTGCATGTGCTTCTGTATTTGCAGCATGTTTATGAAATGTAGCATCAGTGTTGTCATTTTGATGAAAGTGTTTTCTGCGTTTAGCTCGTTTTATTTGTAGTTTGTTGGGTCTTCTCGACCACCGAACATTTGACCAGGGGCACACAAACTTTTGCATACACTGTTAGAAATAAACGTACTATGCAGGTACATGATTCATTCATCAAGGTACAAACAATGTAAGTGTACCCTCAAAGTTTTAAGGTCCAGTCATGTACCTTACATGAGTTTTTCCCAGTGGAAAAGTAGACATTTGTACCTTTTCATAATCAAATGTTTTAAATCAGAACAATAAAATAAAAGTCCTGGAGACCAGACAGGGAGTGTGGAGTCAGTACAATTTAGAAAATATAATGTCAATGGATTGTGGTACAGTTATGTTCCCTGACTAAAGATACTGGGATGTACCCCTGAGTGTACCACCACAGTGACAAGAGGGGTACTGCCCAGTGACAGTGTTGTACCTTTTTTTCTGAGAGTGTAGAATTGTAGTTGTATCTTGCTAAGTTTCAAAATATACCATGAATACAGAGGCCACTTACATATATCAGTCATAAAGGCATAGTAAGGAAGGCAGCCTGTTTAGGCTTTAAAGAGAGGTTGGAAATGGTCATGCAAAATGATCTCTGTGTGCCTTGGGACAAAAAAACTGAAAAATGTATTTAAAAAATGGCTTAAACCTGACAAAAAAGTAGCTGTACCTTCCTTGCAGGAGGGTCCCCCGTAGGCGGAGTGAGTGCAGTCGCATACGTAGCCGCTGCTCTTCTCAATGCATTTGCCACGGTTGTGGCAGAAGCCGGCAGAGCTGCTGCAGTGACCTGGGCAGCCCGAGCTCACCCCAGGGGTCATCTTGGCCCGCTCGTCTAGGTCAAAGCTGACGCCGTTCACATCAAGCGCTCGGATGCAGCCGAGGAAACCCCTCTGTCTGGTAGCTGTTCCTCCTTAAGAAAGGAAGAACTGTGTCAACTGGTGGACTGAAGTCAGTCAAAGACAGCCAAACTCTCTGTGATCTGTTATGTTGTGTTTTTTTCTGTTTTTCATGGTCTACCACACCTGACCAATTCATCAAGTAACTGTCAAAGCCTGCAAAAGCACCAGGAGTGTCGGAGCAGAAAGAGTCTAATTTTCCCAACTTTTGCCACTGATTGCAGTGGTGGATGTTTTTAGGAAGCCATGGATGCCAAACAACTTGTTATTGAATCCAAGTGTTATTCTACAAAAATAGAGGAGTGCAGAGCATCTTCCTACCTGTTCCCACCTTAAAGAAACACTCTACACTACTGGAACGCTCCTCTGGTGATTATTCATTTTGGCCGACATCGCTATGAGGTGCGAACTGCAAACATGTGCATCAGGCCTTATTTGGGATGGGACCAAAATTTTAGGCCTGATTAAAGCTCCACTGGTGACTAGCAAGCACTTAGCTTTATAAATTACATTGCAGGCGAGTGCCTCATTAAATAAGTTAAAAGTATTCATTGTTCAGTGGCTTTAATGCCTTTAAGGGCCTTAATTATCAAAATGATCAAATTTGAGTGAATATGAACTGCAGCCATAATTATAACACTAAATCTCAAAAATTCATCTAAAACTCTTGTAAACCTTTTACCACCTTTGAAAGATAAAACAGATAAAAACAAAACAAAAAACAAAACCTTAGCGTGGTACCTACATAAACATGATCATATTTTGTTGTTTATATTTGCATGCATTTTTCAAGATAGCAAGGTCACAGAGATAAAGAACAATAAGAACGCTAGTTCTGGAAAATATATTTTGTATAGAGTGTTTGAAAGAAAGTCCTTGCAGGGTCTTTTAATTTGATGTTAGCTGTAAGCACCTTGTTAAAAGTGCATGAGAACTGCAATTAAATATTTCATATGCTGAAAACATTCAAATATTTTATAAATGAGCTCATCAAGCCTATGCATAATAATGAAATAATTATTCATGAACTTTTTTTTCCCATTCTACTGTATAACTCTCTAGATATGCATCTGTGTTTATAACAAAGAACCAATAATTTACACATTAATGTATTAGATCTCTAAAGTTCAAGACCATCCGTCATTTCATTTAATTCACAATCAAAATGGCCATTAAGAACAAGTTAGTCATTTTTCAGGCGATTGTACTGAGGAGATTAGATATCAGATCCACTTGCATAAGAAAGGAGAAAGTCAAAACTAGAGTTCTAACTAGGTTCCTAACAACCACCTGCAACACCTGCTGGACCACCAAAACTGTTCCTATCAGGTAAAAACCACTTAAAGCTTTCATCTTTGAGAGAGAGGAGAAAATCAAGCCGCTGCAGATCTGAAAACATCCACAGGTGCTTCTGTCCATCCTTCCACTGTGAGAAGACAAGTCGGCACTACGGGTCTGAAAGGATGTGTAGCTGTTCAAGAAGCTCTTACTGAGAAAAGGAAACATATCAAGTAAAGAAGCTGCTTGTGTTCTCAAGACAATGGACTGACCACCCCAGAGTCCAGACCTTAATATCACTGAATGTGTTTATTTGGATGGTGAGAAGCAGAAAATGCGAAACCAACTTCTAAGACTGAACTTTGGATGTGTGGCTGCAGATATCTCATGTTATTTTCTGTCTAATATGTTTACTGCTTTTTACTGACTCTGAAAAATGAATACATTGTTCCCTTTTGTTTGTTCTAATGGGGACTTAAATGAATGAAATGTGGATTTTTGCACAGTTCTGTATATAATATAATATTTTCACTATAATGGCAATATTTTAAATTTGAGGACAAATAAAAATTTACATGAATAATTCACAGCATTAGTCTATGTCTCTCACCCACAAACAGTTGGCTGTTCAGCTGCAGGCGTAGGTGTCCGTCAGCTGGAGCATCCAGGTAGCGCAGGGGCAGCTGGTCCACCTGCAGCGACGCCTCCTTCACGTTCCGCTCGGCACGAACCCAGTGCCACTGCCTGTCATTCAGAGGCACGGGGGACTTGACAGCTAAGACCACCGGCCCATCGCCCGCATTAAAGGAGAATGTCACGGAGGAAGGAGCTGAAGGAGAAGCACAAGGACAGAAAGCCATGAGTAAAACCACCTTTTGAAATGAAAGAGCATTTAACTCGTAGATGCCACAGTTACCGCCAGTCATACCTGAAGTGTGGTGTCATTTTCTGCTAATTATTTGTCATTCGTTGGTCTTTGAAACAAGAGGAGAACTCCTGTGAAAAGTGTGTATTTTAACTGTAATAAATATCAGATATGTGTTTTTTTTGTCAGTTGTACAGGAGTTTTTGAAATGAAAAAGCTGCAGCTTATTTTATCTCAGCTCGGCCGTCTTTGTGGAGAGGTATAAATTGTTTTCACCCTCATTTTTTCTCACAAAATTTTTCATTTCACTGATTTTTCATCAGAGCTAAGTTTTATTACACACTTCTGTAACTTAAGAACAGCTCAACCATTTTGCACTGCAGTCGCTGTATTTACTGAATAATAAGTCTTAGTTTGCATTAAGCCTGGGATTTTCATTTTTAATCTGAAGTGCTAGTATGGCTGAAAGATTTGGGCAAATATATCTGATTGAAATTTTTCTCATATTGTGGCAAATATTTGAGCTTCATTGTTTGAATGTGTTTTTTTTTTGTTTGCTTTTTTTGTCGTTTTTAGGGAATTGAACGTTAAATGAAGTGCACCAGGCTGCTAGTTAATTCAGGTTGTGTTGAGGGTGATTAGTTGCTTTTGATTGGTCTTTCTGGTGCCCACTTAAAACCTACAGTATAAAAACAATGGTGTTGCTAATGTAGGCTATAAATATTATAATGTTATTATAAAAGATTGCAGCTCTTGCCATTTAAAATTTGCACTCTTTTAAATTGCCCTGTAATACAAAAACAATTGGCTGTTGTCAGAACAAAACCTCGTATCTCCAAAATGGTAACTTTACAGAAGTCTCACGATTTGTTCCTCCCAGTCCTGTCCATGTGTTTGTATTGTCTTTTGGTCTTCCACGTGCATTTGTTGTGTTTATCCTCCCAGTTTGGCCCCCTTGTTTTCAGACCCTGCCCCTGATTGTTCCCACCTGTGTTTCAACCTGTGTCCTGTTATCCCTTGTTAGCCCTCTTGTATTTAAGCCCTGTGTTTGCCCCTTGTGGTTGTTGGTCTTTGTGCTGTATGTATTGTATGTTCTGTTCGAAGTGTATTGTTTGGATCCTGTGTTGTAGTCTGTTTCGCTGTTTGTTATGTCTGTTCCCCGATCTGTTCGCCGATCTGTTCATGTTGGCTCCTTGACCCTGGACTGTCTAGACCCTGATTTTGGATTTGCCCATAATAAATCCTGCTTTTCTCAGCATGTGCATCCATCTCCACATCGCTCCTCGTTACAAGGAGAAGGAAAAAAGCCAATGGGACCAGTTTTTCCAAGTAATTTTAGGCTGTTTCTTTTGGTCCATTCATTATGAAATTTGCAAACAGTGTAAAGGGAAACAGGCATTTTCACACGATCTCAAGAACTGAAAAATGTCAGAAATGGACATACAAGGTTTTGTTCCAAAGACAGTGATTTAATCTTTTAGCTCTACTTGCTTGCACTTCTGTACAGCTTGTAAAATCCATGGGACAGCACACTTAGCTGTATTCATGAGATACTACTGGGAAAAAAAAATCTGATATATCTGATAGGATAATTTTCACTTGCAGAATATAACAAGCATGATGATTAATTCAAATAAAAATGAACTTTTTTATTTTCTTGGAAATAATTTGGTGCAGAAGATCCTAAGGGGTCCCACCATAACAATGTAATTACTTTAAAATCGTGAAGTGTGTATATATATATATATATATATATATAATGACAGTGACATCTTTACATGTCTAAGGCTTAAGCAAGTGATGCAGGTACTGCAGGGCAACCTGACTACAGTGGGCACTGTTAACAAACTATGATTAACCCAGATAGACTGGTGCAGTGGTGACTCTACACCTTGCAACAAACTGATGGGTTTCCAGAAGTTGAAATTTCAACACCACATCTGGTTTTATATCGTACGCTTGCATTGTCTCGTTGTGTGCGCACTGCTTGAAGGAAGCCAGCTGTATTGACTTCTTTAGAATTCAAAACCTTGTAAGGAACGCCGTGATCTGTAGATATGGCCGTGTTATCTCTCCTAGTGCTGGCAGAGCAGACAGGCTGATAGCACAATTCTCCAAATTAGGAGATATGCTGAAGTGAGTCGCTGGATTTGTACGGTTGATAAAATAATCTTCTTGTTTATCTTGACACTGTGTCACTCTGTGACATGCTTAGAAATAAATCAAGTCACACCCTGCTCTGTGGCACATGAATCAAGTCCTCGGCAACCTGAATCAAAACATCAGCTAATTAGGAAGCCCTTAACGAGTTGAATTGGGCACGTCGAACCAGGCTAAAGCAATGTCTTGGATGCATCCTGAACAGCATTATACCATAGAGTTACCTTATTAGGTGTTTTATGCATTATTGATGAATGCGCAATGAGCGGACCCACGAAAGTAGGCTGAGGAGACACACTCACAGCTTAGTTCCACTATGATGAAGTCTTGGAGCCCCAGATTTTCGAGGAAGACCCCAGAGGGGGAGCCAGTTTTGAAGTAGAAGGAGATGTCAAAGGAGAACTCAATCTGGAAAGCAGGGAAGTGCAGATACGATGCTTCCTCATAAAAAGACGCCGCGTTCCACAGAGACTCTGGAGGATAAAGAGGAATTCTCAGAGGACATCGGAGATCTCTCAGATATCTATCCCTCATGGCTGGATTCTAATTAGGCACAGCAGATTAGACGTCTAGTCATGCGGTTTATGTCCAAAGAAATGGAGGATAAAAGACCACCTACTGTCACCGGAGCATTCCAAAGGTCCGACGCTATACACAGCCTCAGAATTCAGGCGACTCGTGTCTCCTATAGCTATCCCACTCACGGGCAAGTCCTCTTTATAGGACAGGAAGCCAGTATCATTCTCCCTGTGAGCAACAAAAAACACAATAACAAACTTTGTGATATGGCAGTAGTGCAGCAATCTTAAAACAATACAACAGATGAACAGTTGAATTCATGTATAATACATTTCTAAACAGATCAAATGGAGGGGTTTGTAGTGGACATTGCAAAATATTTATAGTCTTGAATTTTTTGTACAGTACTGTGCAAAAGTCAGAGAGCACCATCTATTTATTTCATTTTCTTCTGAAAACATTTCTCTTTACTATTTAAGAGAACCTTCAGCAAATCTTCGCAAACACATTCAGTGATGTTGAGGTCTGGACTCTGGGGCGGTCAGTCCATTGTTCTGAGAACACCAGCAGCTTCTTTGTTTGATGTGTCTGTTTCCTTTTCTCAGTAAGAGCTTCTTGAACAGCTACACATCCTTTCAGACTCATAGCGCTGAATTGTCTTCTCTTATTGGACGGATGGACAGAACCACCTGCGGATGTCTCCTTCCTTATGCACGTGGATTATCTTATATCTAATCTCCTCAGAAATATCTTCTGAAATATGAATATCTTATATTTATTAGCGGTCTTAACCAGTCAGTTAAATACATCAAGAGTTGTCTCTGACTTTTGCACAGCACTGTATTAAATAAGTAGAATAAAATCCTATTAATTTAACTTTTTATTTTCCTAAAAAAAGGTTCAGTGGATTGTAATAACAGAGGTACAGTTTTTTTAAAGAGCTACAGTGTGGAATCATGGAAAGTGTATACCATGAAACTAATAATACAGAGGAAAATTAACATTAACAGGCCTAATAAAAGTAATCATAATAATAAGACAAATAAGTAGAATTAACACAAGAGAAAATATAGCAACTAGATAGACTATAATAGCCATTTTGTGAACTGCATAGATGTATTAAAATACTGGTTGGCTTGACATGGCTATATTAACAACCATTGCCTTTAGTTAACAATCCCTGCAGAATCTTTTTCTAAGAGTGCATTTCCTTCTTCTGTAAAGTTGTGATATGAATCACATGGACAGTGTGCTAGAAAATGCACTGAGCTTCTTTTTCCTTTGTTACCATGAGTCTCTATCTGCGTCGCAGTTGCAGAAGTAATTCAAGTCGATGCAATTTTCCTCCAGACTGCAGGCACACTGCTGGACTCCGGGCAGGACGCCCCCCCAGTACGTCCTCCTCTCTCCGCTACGGTCCAGCCACCAGGACAAGGGGGCACCATCTGCAGCATAAAACACACAGAAGCAAGCGCTTTTTAAAAAAGTAAGCTCATGCTTAAACAAAGCTCTGTAACAGAGCTAGAGACTGAACTGTGGGCCAGACTGATTTTTACTAATCATTCTGGCCTACAGATGTGTCTCAATGTATACTGAGCAGCCCTGCACCCTTACGCCTACATATGTAGCTGTCTAGGTAGGTAGTATTATTAAATGGAAGCTTATAAGGTAGCTAGTTACAGAGAGATGAACTTTTCCTGCCCCTGCACACAACTATAATTTATTCAACTCACGCAGTTCGCAGATCAGAATCAGATTTCAATGTATTTTACTGGCCAAGCAGACTTCAAGACATCAGTGTTTATGGAAACAGACAACACACACTACAATCATGAAGCAAATGAATGAAATAGCCAGTACAAATGATGTAGTGACAAAACAGGCGTATCCTGAGGCAGTAAGTAGACAAAATGTCTAACAGGCGTAAATATGTAAGGATTCTATTGGTGAATGCATTAATGGTTGCTGGTGCACATACCAAAATACCAAAGGCTGTCACGATTACTCAAATACTCAATAAAAAAAATGAACTGATTAAAATTTCTCAGTGAATCAGTTTAGCTTGCAAATCTGAATGACAAACAGGGCATCCCCAGGCTACAATAAAGCCAGATTTGGCAGGCTATTGAGTCTCCACAAGGGGGAGCCCTCAGATCGCACTAAAAGGGAGGAAACCTACACCAGCATGATCTCACTAATGCATGTTTGTAGTTACGAATTACATGCATACAAAGTCAAAGGCTTCATTTAACTTGGTCTAATCTGATGATGACGGCAGATGGCTAAAAGCTTAACAGGCCACTTCAATTATAATCATTGAGACTTTACCAAGGCCAGCATACAATTTAAAGTGGAATAAATGAATTAATAGTGCATTATATTAAATTCACAGGTGCCCCACTAATGCATAAGTTCTCTCACTAGTCGTTTTTATAGTACGGAACGTCACCCGATGGACACATATTTTAATGCATTGTTTTTCATGTTTTATTTACATATGAAGCTTTTTTAAAGGCTTCCTTTTATATTTTTCAATAAAGTATTCTGAAATATTTGGGAAAAAAAATGAAATCTCAATTAATTACTTAAACAATTGCTAGATTATTTGATTACTAACATAATTGATAGTGACAGTCATGATTGCTGCTAAAAATGGAAAATACATCAATATGAAAGAAGAGTCCTGCTCAAAGCAGTTAATAATTGCACTGCTGCACATAGGGATAAGCTTTGTAAGCATCATCTTGATTTGGCTTTTACTGCCTGGAAGCATTTTCCAGAGGCCAATGTCTGCAACTTGTAGTGACCAGGGAGTATCATTAAGCAATATATGCAATGCTTCCATAAAATTAGGTGCATTAGAGGGCAGCATATTTATATACCTAGGAACTGAGACAGTTTTCATCTTAAGTTTGAACTACATGGTCAGTAAATGATTATACAGTTGTAAGCTTACAGATATTGAGACAGCCACTGAGAGCATCTTCTTATTTGGATCAAGGGGAATATGCTGCACTAGCCCAAGGCAACTTAAGACTGCATAAGGATTCTTACATACAGGTGCTACAGAAGGCAGGAGAAGAATGAAGGGAAGAGCACTGGAAGGAACCTTTAGTTCCTGTTTTAAAAGGTTGAAGCCCTTCTGCAGGTACATTACAATCACAATACCAACAGTCTGCATGAATATAGTCATGTTTGCAGAGTGAAGAAGAGAAATGACAATGTAAATTAATGTATTTATGAGTTGGTTGCATGAAATATGGGGACACTATACTGTGGATTAACTGTAGAATAAGAGTGATTTTAGCAGTTCAGGGTTTTAGGCATTAAGTGTGGTTATAGGTTTGCTCCACAGGTTTTTAAAACCAATTCTAATGATTTTTCATACAATGTTATGACCTTAACAAAGAAAATACAGTGACATTTCCAACATACAACCTGCACAGTTCCCACTCTTTTTAGGAAATCCAATTCCAGGACAGTTTTCATCCCTTATGTACAAAAGCTGCTGCTCATAAAAAAACATGGACACATATTTTAATGCATTGTTTTTCATGTTTTATTTACATATGAAGCTTTTTTAAAGGCTTCCTTTTATATTTTTCAATAAAGTATTCTGAAATATTTGAAAAAAAAAGATGAAATCTCAATTAATTACTTAAATAATTGCTAGATTATTCGATTACTAACATAATTGATAGTGACAGTCATGATTAACTGTAGAAGAAGAGTGATTTTAGCAGTTCAGGGTTTTAGGCATTAAGTGTGGTTATAGGTTTGCTCCACAGGTTTCTAAAACCAATTCTAATGATTTTTCATACAATTTTATGACCTTAACAAAGAAAATACAGTGACATTTCCAACATACAACACGTACAATTCCCACTCTTTTTAGGAAATCCAATTCCAGGACAGTTTTCATCACTTATGTACAAAAGCTGCTGCTCATAAAAAGCATGGACACAAAAAAATCTTCAAATGAGCTGCTAATACTCTTAAGGTCAATGTAAATTGGAATGCATTTTTATTCCTTAATAATCTTTCGCAGCAGCCATAAAACACAATTCCACTTGTTTTGAAGCTTCATCAGTTGATCTCTGCTTTTTTTCCTTCAGCAATGTTAACGGAATATATTTTGATAGGAATGTGTATGATTTTAAACAGGATGTGAGCTGGATTTTAGGTGAGAAAGCAAGTCAACAATTATAAAAGTGTTGTTATTGTGTTTAAATGCTGTTTGTTTGTTGCTTGAGCTGTACAGAATTGTTTGATATGAAGAAAGCTGTCGGCCACTGTCATGGCCATTAGGCGGCATGCAGAAAGAAGCATTCATACCTCATTCCCAAGTTAAATATTCAGGTGGGATGTGATTTAATCCACACCTCCAGCACCCGCTTTGGAGGCGGTGGATGAAATTCTGGTAATATAGAAGGCAAGGAGGAGGAAGAGGAGCTCGGATTGTATTAGTTAATATTCTTTTTCCTCAACTGTGGTGCACGGCAACATAATCAAATGCCAAAGGGTGTTTAGAGGTGGGGCAAAATGGTGAGTGGTGTTTAATATGACCTGGAACATGAACTTATAAGGTAAAATAGGTCTATTTTGCTTTTAGAAGTGAACGTTACATGCTCTGCTAGGCGTCTCCACACACTTTAACGTTCCAAACTACAACAGATATGAATGGACATACAAACTGGCCGCTAGAAATATACTAATACATTCAATCCTGGTGCTTTAATTACCCAACTTCACACTTTTCCAGGATTTTACTAATATTTAAAGACCTTTTCCCCCATTTTTTTCCAGGTGTTTTCCATGACTATAGAACTAGTTCATACATTTTCAGGTTCTCAAGTTTTCCAGGATGTGTGGGGACCCGGACAAACACTAATGTGGGAATGTACATTTTTATTTTTTATTTTCAAAAGGATGAATATATACTTTGAGATTGCACGATTCTTGTGTGACCTAAGAATAGCTCAACCAGTTTGCACTGAAGTCCCTGTACTTACTGAATAATAAGCCTTAGTATGTAATAAGCCTGGGATTTTAAGGGGTTTAAACCTATCTTATGACTTTTTAAAGACATTTTAAGGATCTGTGGGACCCCTGAGCCTATCACAATAAAGAACTTGCTTTTAGGAAGACCACTTTGACAGACTGTAACCATATTAAAGTAGATTTTTCAGTTGCTTTTATTCACTTGACTATTAAAATTAGATCATTGTTTACTGTACCCAGGCTGAGGATGCAGTAATGCGCTCTGGTCTTAGGATGTGTTCTTTTGATCTATTATTATTCCATATTTATATAATTCTGCTCCTTTTTCTAATTCCTGCAGAAAACTTCACTGATAAAATCTTAATTATTTAATTGTACCTTTGAGATCCAGACTGTGGATGAATGATAAATCTTTTAGCATCAACAGCAGAACTCAAATGGCATTTGTTTAACCATTATAGCTTAATGATATCTCCTTTTGATGTAAATTGAAACTCTCTTCTATAATATATAAATAATTGCTGGAGATTCAGTTGCCCCCTGGGGGAAAATGAGATTATTTACACTTCTAATGTAATTCAAAACATACATAATAAAAGCACGCAGTCAGATTTATGCCTTTTCTGTTCGTTCCGGCTTTCTGCAAAAGTCGAATTCGATAAGCTTCCAACTTATGCAATTATTAAGTTCGCACTCGTCGGGCATATAGCATCCAGGAAACAGTGAGTGATATCTATAATGATGGGATAATTTAAAGCTCCAAAGCCAAATGTTTGTAATAAAGTGCAGTAATCATGATGTGCTCTAATAAATCTTTGGACTCGGGCTCCATTAATGTCAAGTGGAATTTTATCAGGGCTGTAATTATTGGATGTCTGGGACAACTGCCAGATTAAAAATCAACGATGGATGTGGGCCATGAATATTCTCTAATTATCTTCCTAACGGACAGGCTCGGAGGTGTTTGCGTCTCTCGTTGCTGATGAAATGCAAAAGAATTGCAGGCAAGCGGTTTGATCTGTGCACATTGTCTCAGGCGGAGTTTAGAGCTGCAGACGAGCGGGCTTAGTGAGCTACGTTTTTTTAAAAATTGTAAACGTGGAATTGTGGCCTTTTTAATGGAGATTGGTCTGTCAGCCATAAGTGAGCAAGAAAGAGAGAGAACGTAGACTGTGAGAGACTGAGATAACACAATCCGCCTTCACTTATGAATGCAGAGAAGCACATGAGCTTAAGAAGGAGTTGCCAGGCCGACAGGCCACCCTGGAAGGTGAGAGACTGCGACTGATTTGCAGCGCTCCCGTCAATGTCAAACGCTCAGGGAGTTCAAAATGCACGCAATTCTTCTAGAAGTGGCAGCACTTCCACAGCTACTTATTAGTGCTGCTGCTTTACCCTGTCATTGTGCTGCTTGAGGTGTGAGGAAGGTCTGTTCAAGCGTTCATGCTTCCATTAATGCTGAGAAGTCTAGAGTTATGACTGTAGTTTTGCTATAATACTGAAATGTAGCTATGGAATTAGTCCACTGCATGGTCAGATATGTACTCAATGTCAAAACCACAAGGCAAAAACCTTAAACATGGGTAGAAATTTGCACTGGCCACTCACACCACTAAGCCAATGAATGCTGTGGCCACAAATACTTCATAACAGAAAAATCATATATACACTGTAGTTGCAATTAAACCTCTCATGCCTACAGTACACATCTGATTAGTTCTGTGTCTAACTGAACAGGTCTAACAAATAATTAACATACCTCAAATGCTTTTATAGATGAATTATATTTAAGTGTATAAGTAATATTTA
Organism: Pygocentrus nattereri; assembly: GCF_015220715.1. Classification (NCBI taxonomy): domain Eukaryota; kingdom Metazoa; phylum Chordata; class Actinopteri; order Characiformes; family Serrasalmidae; genus Pygocentrus; species Pygocentrus nattereri. The sequence goes on from NC_051216.1 coordinate 39,407,042, forward strand.
TGTTAAACATTGAAGAATGAAAGATTAATATTAAAAAAAAGTTATATTAACCCTTTAATAATGGATAACTATGGACTTAACAAACATTTACATATCGCAAAGGAGTAAGATAATAAATAACTACTTAATCATCTATAACTAGTAGTTTGTCATATTTGGAGAATTTATTACTGCATATGGTCCTTTTATATAATTACTCACAGTCATTAACAAAATATTAGTCTGTTGATGTTTATTAAGGCCTGTTACTATTAATTTTACTCAAGAAATGTTCATTTTTGAAATCATAATACTGTTTTTATTGGTGAACTCAAATGTGGGAGGACTGAAAAGTAAGAGTGTCTGAAGAACTACGCGTGAGAAAGCGCTCAGGTAAGATTACAGCGTTATTGTTATTGTGGTGATAACAGTGATAAGGTTTAACACAGTCCGCTTGGTACACGTGCCGCTCCTTGTTTTATGCTTGACTGCGTCTGGCAGGAGGAGTAAAGCACAGTGAGCTATTCCTGCACTCGCATAAAGAGCTTTATATAATACAAGGAAAATATGATGCAGAGTGCAGTGCAAATACAGCACAGTCTGATTGGTTTGATTGGAAAAGCATCTCTACATGCACCACCACAAGACAAAGCACATTAGAACCAATACAGAAGACAAGGGAGAAAAGAGAGAGAGAGAGAGAGAGAGAGAGAGAGAGAGACTGGTAGAAGATGAGAGGGGGGAAATGAGAGAGAAAGGGAAATCAATGTAGAGACAATGAGGAAAAAAGAAGAGAGAGAGAAAGCAGAGGAAAAGAGAGATAGAGAGGAAAGGACGAAAAGAAGGGGAAGATAGAGGAAGCTGAGAGAGATCGGCGAGAGTGGTGGAGCGGAGGAAAAAAGAAGGGTGAGAGAGATAGTGTGTGACAGAGAGAGGGAGGAAGAAAGAGCTTGAGAAAAGATGAGGAGTGAGCGAGATACAGGAGAAAAGGAAGAATAGAAGAAGGAAGAAGCGGTAGAGGACAAGAAGGGAAAATGAGAAAGAGTAGGGAAATTGAGGTAGAGACAAAGAGGAAAAATAAAGAGAGTGGGAGAAGAAGAGGTGGAAAAAAATAGAGAGGAAGGGGAAAAAGAAAAGGGACGGAGAGGAAGCTGAAGGAGAGACAGCGAAAGAGGGAAAAAGAAGAATGAGAGAGCTGAGAGGATGAAAGAAAGAGAGATTGAGAGAAGATGAGGAGGGTGAGAGAAACAAGAAGAAAAAAGTGAAAGAAAGAGGCTGGTAGAGGAAAAGAAGTGAAAATGAAAGAGAAAGAGAAAGGGAAATCGAGGTAGAGAAAAAGGAAAAAAGGAGAGAGAGAAGAAGAGGAGAGAGATAGAGAGGATGGGAGGAAAGCGAAAGAGAGACAGAGAGAGAGAGAGAGAGAGACAGAAGGGGAGGAAGAAAGACAAGAGAGAGCCTGAGAGAAGATTAGAAGGGAGAGATACAGAAGAAGAAGAAGAAGAAGAAGAAGGGGGGGACTGGTAAAGGAGAATGAAAGAGAAAGAGGAGGGATATTGATGAAGAGATAAAGAGGACAAAAAAGAGAAAGAAACGGAAGAAAGAAAAGAGACAGACTGAGAAAAGATCAGGAGGAAATTGGTAGAGCAGAAGAAGGAGACAGCGAAAGAGAAAAAGAGGAAGGCGAGAGACAGTGTGAAAGAGCGAGAAATAGAGAGAGAAAAAAAGGAAGAAAAAAGACAGATTTTGAGGAGATGAGGCGGGAGAGAAATACAGAAGAGGATGAAAAAGAGAAAGAGAGAGAGAGAGAGAGGCTGGCAGATGACAAGAGGGGAAAATGAGAGAGAAAATCAAGGTATAGACAAAAAGGAAAATAGACAGAGAGAGAGAGAGAGAGAGAGAGAGAGAGAGAGAGAGAAAGGAAGAGGAGAAAGAGAGAAGAAGGGAGAAAAAGAAGAGAGACAGACAAAGCTAAGAGAAAGGGAAGAGAGTGGGAGAGTGGAAGAATAGAGACAGTGAAACAGAGGAAAAAGGAGGGAGAGACGGGGGGGGGTCACATATCAAGTTAGAGAGATGGATTATGTGGCATTTCCAAAAAAAATGCAACTAATTATGTTTTGTTTGGAGTCCAGTGGACTGGAAGAGAGGAGAAAAGAACATTCCCTTAAATAGTGGGGGGAATAAAAATCTTGTTTATTGTCTGCAGTGACATGATATCTGCCTTGGAGGAATTAAGCTACATCCATTTTTCATAAATTAGGAACCTACACATGACTCTCCCCCAGCGCAGCCTGAACAGAGAAGAGAGAGAATCTCAACAGGCGTGTCTTACTGAACTCCCAGGGGGAGCGCAGGCAAACTTTGTTTAAAGGACAATGTGGATTATAGAATGCTGAGACGAAATACCAACCATGTAGCCTCACCACAGCGAGGTTTAATATGCTAGCATTACCATATCGGTTGTATAAAGTGTACTGCAGTTTTCCTTCATCATCTTCACAATATGTTTATGTAATAAAACAGGATTAATGATTATAACGCTACCCCTCAACCCCCACTCCATATTAAATGATATAACTTGGAGTAACTCTACATCGTTTGGTAATAAGAACTACTTCACTTCTCATTTTAAAAGTGGCTACCGCAAACAACTGCATTTGTGGGCTCCTGTTGGTGTGGGTTCACGACTGTTTCTTCTCTTTAAATGTGACTTGGATATAGCGCCCCCTTGTGGAGGAACTTCAGACTGCTAAACAGGCCCAGAAGAGTGAGTGAGTTCCAAAGTCCATGTAAAATAAGGGAATAAGGGAAACCATAAAGCACTATAATTTCATAATTTTACAGCTCATGTGAAGCATTGGGACAAATTAAGATGTATAGAAAATGCAATGTCCTCAGATGGTATGTAGCACTCGAAAGAGCCGATAGGGAACTGTAGTAGCTTAACAGCCTATTGATATCCTTTCAGAATGCATTGTTTTAACAGCAAAAAGGAATAAAGCATCTAATATTTAGCACGATGTTTAAAGTTATATTTGTCTTTTGCAACACAGAAATAACAGCATTCTGAAGCATTACAACAGAACAGCAGTGAAGTAAAGGTTATAATACAATTGAATTACTTCCAGCACAGCTTTGTGGGATGTGACAGTGATCAAAACAGACTTTGTGTTCCGTCTTAGAAAATGTATTTCTCTCTTTTATTGTCAATTAACTGATTATCTGGAACACTGACACAGGGTCATATATAACTGCAACTGGGAGTGACACGGCACATTCTGTTGCCTCACCTCCAATTCATTGTTGACATATATTGTGATGGCAAACAGCAGGGGATGATCTGACCACTTTCCTTACCCATTAATAGCTGCAGAAGTATTATATTTTAATATTTCCCAAGCATAAATACACGTAAGCATGACAGACAACACTTAGAATTTTCCTCAGACTGCGTGTGGCAATCTGGAAAAAGTGTTGGGTTTTGAGTTACTTTTGAATCATCACCGATATTTATTTATACCAGTCATTCGCCAATCACTACTACACCCATGCTACTTTCCATTCACTGCTCAGCTGAAGTGTTCATCCCATAAAATGCGTAATGTGCAATGTCCACTTGGTCCTTGGAGCCAAGTTCACATTCCTGGACATTAGAGGACAACTAATCAAAAGCTTCACAATTAGCTGTCAAACCAGGGTGACATTTATAGAAGCATCAAAGCACGAAGACAGCGATTTAGTAGTGGAGAGAGTATCAATTTGAAACTCTTCTGACAGTTAAGACTTTACACTATAGTGCTTCTGAGAGTCTGGATTTACTGTGTGGCAAATGCAAAAGGTGAACCCTGGACTGGGCCTTGTGAAGGACCCTGTAAAAATATATATATTTTAGCAAGTGAAAACATCTTACATGTAGTTATATTTCTCATTATGAGACTAATGTAAGAATATTATAACACATTTCTGCGCTTTTTTGACTTGTTTTAAGTCATTTTTTAATATTATGAACGTTTCTTATTCCACTGGCAGATCACTTTGCTTGTTTTGAGAAGTAATGAAAATCATTTTGCGTGGTTTAAGAAATAACGATTAAAATAGTAAAAGTTTCTGCCGCAGGAATAAGACAGGATAAAATCACTTAAGAGCATTTTAGAATGTCTAGAAACATAAAATTATATTACAAAATTCTTACAACAATCTCATGATGTATAATATTAGCTATATTGACTACATTTAAGATGTTTTCACTGGCTAAGTTTTCATGTTTTGCCGTGTACAGGTTGCACAATGAAGCCTGACTCAGTAGGAGGGAATCTGCTGTCAAAGCCCACACAAGCTTGAAGGGGCACTCCTTCCAAAGTTAACAAAGAAACCATTACTACATCTGTTGTAAGCTTGCTTACTTGCTTCTTACACTGCCACAGTGGTCTCTATAATGATATTTTCTGGTTTAAAGACTAGGAAAATATGCATTTGAGCAATGCTTTCTGGGTATAGAGAACACAAACATAATACAAAATCATGAATTCTCTCAAAGCTGTCAGGCTTTGATGCAATGAATAATACATAACACAACAAATAATATACTAAATGATATTATTCTAAAGCTCAGTTTACTGAAAAATCTACTTCAGCAGTGTCAGACTCCACACAGGCAAGACTTTTTGAGATTTACATTTATGGCATTTACACAGGGAGGTGAAGGTGGTGTTAGGAGTCTTGCCCAAGGACTATTACTGGTATAGTGTAGAGTGGTTGCCTAAGTGGAGCATGAAAACCCAGTCTACAGTGTGGGGGGCAGAGGTGTTCCCCATTACACCATTGTGTCAGCTGCATAGCTCATATAAGTTTCCATTTTTTGTTAGCTACATTAGCTTTGTAGCTCCAGTGAAAAACTAATGCAAGTTCGGACACCAAACATATCTTGGCTGATATGTTTAAAGTAAGAGAGAAATAGAGGGACTTTGATTTTTCAGCCAGGACTCACCCCATGTGTTGAAAAGGCGTGATTTCCTGCACTGGTAAGTTATCTTCTGTTGACAGTATTCCGACTGTGCCACGAGCATTCTCAGCTGCTCCGGAGAGGCACCGTAGTCAAAGTGCATGTTGTATGGTTTCTCCAGGGTAGAACCTCGGACTCGTGCCTGACTTGTGCTGTTGTGGTGAACCACAGTCCATACTTTGCTCTCTGGAATGTAATGCAATGACAAAGGAGAAGATACAGGTCACAGAATATCCTGATGTGCTTTCGAGTTGTTTTATCCCTAGATATTAAGGGTCAGTTTCATGGACAGTGAACAGTGAACTCTCCTTTTAATGGAGAATCTCCATTCTGAATGTGGCATTGTCCAGGACTAGGCTTAACCCCTAGTTAGGTGTGAATACAGGGGGGTGCTGGAGGGTCTAATTAACGTATTAGAGGTTGCAGTAGCATATCTGTAAATCAAAAAAACTTGCCCGATTCCCAGGTTTGGTCTAAAGAGTGAATTATTACTCGTTTCTCAAACTGAAGACAAAAGAAGTGCATAAGTAAAAGAAATGTTAAAGCAAACATTTTGCTGCCAAGCTAGCATCAGTATTGCTATGTCAAGTGAGTTAGTCAAGTGGCAAACCATTGCTGGAGTAGCCAGCCAACATGGGACCCCATGAACGCTAGAGGGTATTCCACACACTGATCCCTAGGAACCTTAAGTGATGTTGGATTGCAGACCCACCAGGAATTTGCAGTCATTTTTTTACTTGTTGCAGACTAAAACGTTAGATTTTACAGTGGCAATTCTCAAAGTTGGCAGCAATACCATTATGTATCTTACATTCATTTCACTTGCTTTAAATGTGGCCTACTTAGTTTCTGTCAAAAAATGAGTGTATCAAGTGAACCAAGAACATGCAACTGAGGTTAAAAAATAAAAAAAGAGTATTTTTTAATGTTATACATCAAAGTGATGTAATGAAAACTGACTACAATAACAAACTACGGACAGACTATCCACACGTACACTCTGCCCACTGAACATATCCTCTAAACGAACTTAGGAATATGTAGGAAATCAATTCGAGGAAATGTATTAAAAATAAAGTACTCAGATCATCTACAGTCGTGCTTGAAAGTTTGTGAACCCTTTAGAATGTTCTATATTTCTGCATAAATTTGATCTAAAACTATCATTTTCTTCAATAAATAAATGACGAAGCCTTAAACCGCTTTCTCATTTGTTTAATTTGTTTCTCTATATCTACTGTTAGGACTTTTGTGAAAATCTGATGAAGTTTTGGGTCAAGTTTAGGGTTCACAAACTTTCATGCATCCCTGTAGTAGAGATGCAGCTCTGAACTAACATGAACACAGCAACTACTGTGCTCTGCCTCAACCAAGCCAGTACAAAATGTCCATTGCAGGGATAAAGTTCAGTCACAGCACATAGAGCAGGCAACTTCTTGCAACAGACCTGGAAGGGCGTTCATACAGATGCGCAGAGACCCAATCAGAACACAAGCAACAGAATTACGGAAGTTGTGGCCAGTTGTGGCCAACTTAGATATCAGAAGATCTATGTATATACGGGCAGAGCAGCTGAGACTAAAGCTGAATAAACAAACACATATTTTTGTGAATTCTTGCATTTCCTAATTCCTGGAGAATCTGGGACGGATTTATCTGCATTGTAGCACTGAGATCAATAAAGAAGCACATCTGAAACTGAATTATTTGCAACCTTCTATGCCCCAATTAATTGATCAGCATTTACTATACAAAACTAGAATGATGAAGGATCAAACTAGCTTAAGTCATAATCCAGGACAAAATCCCTTCGGGTCACATGATAATCGCTGATCAAAGCCAGAGGTCTAATGTGTTGCCAAATAGTTCTCTGGAATAAAGCTTCTCGGTATCTGATATTATGGATTAAGATTATACAGGATTACGATACTTGATGGATTACATTAACTGGGATGGGTTGTCATCTGACAGCATCAGAAAGTATAGCTGCATTTCCAGTGTGAGCGGGGAGGGAAGGCCGGAGCATACCTGTCATGTTGCAGTAGACCTGAATGGGGCCGAGAGGGCCGCTCCCATCAGGATCAATGGAGAAGTCGCCAGAGGAGCTTCCTGCAAGCCTGTAGGCCTCGCACGAGGATTCGTAGACAGCTGGAGTGAAGCAGAAAGACCAAGGGAAAAACAAAACGCGAGTCTGAGAATTCACTAAAGCACATTTCATATTGAGAACAAAAGCCGACGTCAGACTCTTATGTAAACGTGGGAGCGTTTTGTAACAGACGAGAAAAAAAGGTCAACGCCGTCTGCATAAGTATATGCTCTTTGTGGGCTCTCTGGATACATCTGGAGGGGAACGTGCATGGGAGGCATGATCTAAGATCTATGCACCAAGTATCTTAGTGACTCAAATGTATTCTTAGTGATCAGACTAGAGCGATCTTGCAAACGGCCTTTCACATTATTCCATTTCACATGCTTGACTTCAGACTACCTGTGTCACTCAAATGAAATGGAAATGAATAGAGTGGTTGCGGTTGATAACCGCAGATCTGCTGATAATTTGCAGCAGATTCCAGTTATCAAAGCCATATTGGAACACAAAAAAATGTGTGTGTTGGCTTGAAATAATCCTGTTTTAATAACATTAATGCTGAGTCTTCCAGGCTTCCAACACCTTTAAAATGCAGGGATGCTCCAAGTAAACCTACAATTATGGCACGTAGCTCCACTGTATCCGGTTCCAGCGCAGTCGCAGTGGAAAGAAGACCAAGTCTGAGTGCAGCGGCCGCCGTTTTCGCAGAAACTGGGGAGGCACCTGAAAAGAACAGTTGGGAGAAAGGGGAAGAGCGCATCAGACACAATGCAGAGAAACAAAATATTCAGTGCTATTGATGCTATAGAGACTTATCTGGTAGGCCACATCTAAATCTAAAGCACAGCGTTCGCCTAATCCACCCCCCAATAAAACACTGCAGTGAAGAGCACGCCTGTCTGCATTAGCCTGAGCCTGAAATTCAAAAAACCAATTTAGTGAGACTGAAAGAAGAAGGCAGCATTCTATTAACTTGCCTTCCACACAAATTTGTTTGCATCAGAATTGGCCTTGATCTGAAACTGTGAGACAGAGAGCCACAAAGCGTCCATTAAATCAAGCCAAGCTGCCGAAAAAAAAAAAAAAAAAGAGTTCTTTTGACTTGCTGACACTGTGGATATTTCATATTTTTACTTTGTGAATTCATTTGCTTTGAATTGGTAAACTAAATAACAGCTTTTCACGGTAACAATATTAATCAAAGAGGAGAGTTTAACATTTGAGCAAGAGAAGCTCAGCTATTACTGTTAAAACTACAGGAGGTGAATGCTAATTTTTCACTGGAGCAAATACCAGCAAAGCCCAGTTGAGCTGGCACATATACCCGCCGTAAGTTTATCCATCGAGCGACAGAAGAGCACAACTTGAAACCGCAGCTGATAAGAAGTGGTACACTGTTAGAAACTAAAGTTCTGTGCAGGTACATTTTTTTGTTCATCAAGGTACAAACAATGTACATGTGCCCTCAAAGGCCCTCAAAGTGGTTTTAAGGTCCAGTTGAGTACCTTAAATCATTTTTTTCTGAGAGGAAAATGACATATTTATATCTTTTTATAATCTAATATTTTAAAACAGAACAATAGAATAAAAGTCTGGAGGCGAGATGGGGTGTCAATGCCACTTAGAAATATATGATGGTACAATTATGTTCCCTGACTAAACCCTTGAGGGTACCACCCCAGTGACAAGAGGGGTACTGCTCCAGTGATCTTTCTTTCTGAGTATGTAGTTAAAGTCCTGATGTTTCTCTTTTTCACTTTTGTTTACATTTGCAATGTGAATAGACAACATCCACATCAGAGGTAGAGCCAAGCCAAAAGCAGTCCTATTCTGAATGTTGTGTTATATGGGTGTTTCTGCAAAGAACAGCTTTCAATAACAAAATTATTTTAAGTACCAGTTTCACTAATACAAACATCCATCCATCCATCCATCCATCCATCCATTATCTAAGCCGCTTCTCTGTCAGGGTCACGGGGGGGTGCTGGAGCCTATCCCAGCAGTCTTTGGGCGTAAGGCAGGATACACCCTGGACAGGTCGCCAATCCATCGCAGGGCAGACAGACAGACACAGACAGTCACTCACACACTCACACCTAGGGGCAATTTAGCATGTCCAATTGGCCTGACTGTATGTCTTTGGACTGTGGGAGGAAACCGGAGAACCCGGAGGAAACCCACGCAGACACGGGGAGAACATGCAAACTCCACACAGAGAGGGCCGCCCGGCCGGGGAATCGAACCCAGGCCCTCCTTGCTGTGAGGCAACAGCGCTACCCACCATGCCACCGTGCCGCCCTAATAATACAATAATGAGATATAAAAAACTGCAAATAATTAAAATTCTTTAGAAAGTTAGAGACCACCTCTCATTTACTTCATTTTCTCTCATTTTTTACCGAGGTCAAAACAAAAGCTGTTAAAAACATCATAAAATTCCTTTTGCTGTCTAGCTTATAGTATTCCAATCTATACTGTATAAGATATGGTTGCTAGTAAATGAATGCAAACTATGTTGCTAAATATAAACAGTTAAATGCAAAAGTTTGGGTGCCCCTTGTCATATTTTCTAATGCTAATAAGTTAACACATCCTATAAGGAGAACAGGCCTCTGCACATTTAAATGCACAATTATTGTTTATTTGCTGAAGTTAACATACTGGAAATAAACAAAAACATGGCCTGCACTGTAAAACATAATGAATTAACTTAAAGTGGTTGGTTTACTTTTTTGTTAAAATAACGAATACACGTCTACTAACACCTTCCATTTCTTGTATAATCTTGTATAATAAGTCACTGCGGTAAATTTAGCCAAGATCAGTTAATCTGGATAAATCCTACAGACTGAAGAGCCAAAAAGTTTCCCAGCATTCTTAGTGGTTTTGTTCCTTTCTGTTCCTCACTCATTTTTCCCATTTATGGAAACAATGTCATAACATACTGTCGAGTTAAATGTGATGCATTGGATGCATTTTACATTGCTGTTTACACCATGATGGTGCTTTGTGTTCAGGTTTCTCAGTTCAGCCTGAAGCCATGAAAACTAACAGAAAGGCAAATATGTATTAAACATGCACTATTAGAGTCTTCAGAAAAGGGAGATTCTAGTCCTGTCCAAGCCATTTATTTGCTTACTGTACAGAACAATCAATTTAATATAATGGAGTTGTTTAATTGATGCCAATACATTGCATAAGGAAGAATAGTTGATTGAAGTTAAGTAATTCAAGAGTAAGCAGAACTTCACAAAGTACAGCACTGCCAGCTCAGAGGAAAACATTTATAGTCATTGGGCTATTTGAGTTAATCTTACTGACTGCAGAAATGTGGATCACTGAAGATTAGAGAGTAACTATAACTGATAGATAGATAGGTTGATAGATAGATACATAGATAGATAGATATTAATTATGCAGGTGAATGAACGGAGTGAACAATCACTTATCATCACGGTCCAATAGCAAACAGGTATCTCCAAAATACTAACTTTACAGGAGAGAGCAAAAATACACTCTTACCTTTCAATGTAAGTCAATGTAAAGAGATTTTGTGTAAAGTGATTTCAGAGCATTTCTCTTGGTCCATTCATTATGAAATTTGCAAACAATGTAAAGGACAGCTGGTGTGTAGATGATGTAGAAAAATAAAAATTGACAAAAATGGAGATACATGGTTTTCTTTGGACAGCGACTAAATGTTAAGAGAGGTGCAATATACCTGTGTATATAAACAAGTGGCAATATGTATGGATGTATAAACAAAGTGGCAGCGCTATATGCAATATGCATGGATGTATAAACATATTTAACCTTGAGCCTGTTCTGTAACTAGGCAATAAGTCAATTAACTTGTTTATAGTTCATTTTATATGTTATGTACCAGTATGTTAAACTCTGGAAAACGTCACGATTATGTGTGTTCTCTGTAAAGGATATGTAACTTATTTTCCAACATGGACTGAGGCTTGTTACTTGCCTATTGCATGATTCTGAAGTATCCCCTTCAGAGGCAAACATATTTCAGATGGAATTGTTTTCGAAGCGGAACTTAAGGAAGTGCTTCACACTCTGAGTGCATGTACTGGAGACGTATTTGAGGTACATGCATCGCTGGGGTGCTACCTCGACTGCTCTTTTCGTAAAAGGATCATTTAGAAAAGTCTTCAGAACGTGCAAAGCATGCCGATGAGCGCTCTCATACGCAAGTAAATAAATAAATAAATAAAGCCTCGTGCTCAGACGTACGAGCCTCCCCGAGACATTTTGATTAATAACACGTTCATCTCGGCCTGCTTAAATTTCACAATTACCAGCCTTTTAGTCCTGCATATATTATTTCAAAGTGCGGCTTCCTGCCATCCGTTCCCATGAGGGCGCTGCTTTACGAGGCTTCCTCGTCCAACGCCGGCGCGTTCCTGAAGCCATTAACCACTACAGGGGGGAGTACGCTGCGCGCCGGATAATGTTTCCGGTGATGGTTTAATTACCTTTTGTGCTATTCCTACTTGGGCCGGGAAAGGGGGCTTTGGTGGACCATAAAATTACGGCGGCCAATGTGCAGAACTGCTCACCAGCAATAAAGCGGTCAATGAAACTTTAACTGCCTGGCCAAACAATCTCGCACCAAATTGACGGACTGTAAGGTTACAGGGACAGGCAGACAGACTGCTCATTATTTGACCACCTATTTGACTTGTGAAATGCTCCACAAACTAATTTTGAAACAAATGATAAAAACGATCCTTGATGTACATCTGCAAAAGTTTGGGTGCCCCTATTCAGATGACAAGTATTGTTTTTATATGTAAAAATAGGTTATCCTCTACAGAGAACACAATTCTACATGTTTTAATGAACAATCACTGTTTATTTGCTGAATATGTTGAAAAATACTGGAAAAATACATTGTTGACCACAATTATATCACCAGTGACCACAGATATAATTTGTTTTACTTTTATCCAATATGTTAAACAAAGAAATAGATATTGTGCCATAAAATGTAATGAAACATTGTCATATTCAAGTGTGTTCTTTGAAGAGGACTTATTTTCACTTTTTGTATAATCAACATATAATATGACCAGGGAGCTCAAACCTTTGCATTTGACTGTGGTTAATCTGGCACAAAGGCTGGATCTACTTCTGTTATTTTTTGTGAAAAAAGCACACTATACATTTTATAATGTCTTAAAATTGGAAAGTTTTAGAAAGGGCTCTGTACAGCACTGAAAAGCGTTCTTCTATTGCTACAATGTCAAGCTTGTGACAATTGAAGAAGCCTTTTTGGTGCTGTATAGAACTTTTTTCTATACAATTCTATGTAGAACCACCTAAAGGACATTGTCCATTAGTCTTAAAAAACATTTCATCATGCAAAGTGCTCCTTGAGTGTTCATGGTTCTATATAGAACCATTTTCTTTGCTACAGAAGCCATGAGGAACCAACTTTTTAACTGGCAGTCTGGCACACTAAGATCAGTGTTCAAGCCACAAGCCAGAAAAAAAACAATTTTCTATAGTTTTTGTGTGTTTCCCCAGAGCGCGACAGGCTGTCTGAGAAAAGTTCCAAGCATTTGATCACAGCTGAAGTGTCCTGATGGCTTGCAAAATTATCAAAATATAATGCTCCATGGTTTTTAACAGGCATCTAAAGCTAAAAATTCCACAGTGCCTCCTCTTACACTGGAAAACACCAAGCTTTCTTTTCAAAGAGAGGAAACAGTCTTGAACCCACACCAGCAGGATCACACAAACCCAGTCACATGTGAACAACTTTCAAAAGAAAATGTGAAATAGTTTATGACCAAAGGATGCTGAGGTGCTCAATATTATATTATTTAATATGTGATATTAATTAAAGATTCTCATTAAATCCGTTACATTCAAATGAGAGAAGTGCATCCCTTGCAGGTGCTCCTGAATTAGGACATGCATACAATAATTTTTTTTTTTTAAATAAGCCATGTTTATGACAATTTCAGGTTTAATTCCAAAGAAATATTAAAAAAGCAATAAAGCGATGAACCTATTGTCAACAATTTTGCAAAAACCTTGCACACAAAGATGACTGTGTAGTCAAGTCACAGTTCACCTGAGCAAAATCAAACCTACTATAACGAGCCCCTTCCCTGAATGAACACAGACACAATCCTGGGTACAGACCCTAGTAGGACTTCATGCCAAGTCTGAAAATGCCTTTAGGCTAATAGCAGTAAGCGCACTGTTGCTACATCATTAGCAATGCACTTCACAGCAAATGCACATTCCCAGCTGTGTTGGGTCGCTTCTGCTACTTAACAAGCTTTTTAAGCTTTAAAGTAATTGATTGCACATTTGTTTCATAGTTAGAGCACTCCACTGCAAAATTACTCAAAACGTCCATCACTAGCAGGCTATATGTTGTTGGGTGAATGCTTTGGGATTTTGACGGGATGATGTATGTGTTTCTGCAAGAGAAGCTTTCAAAAATGAAGGCGGTAATTCAGTTTTGCTTGAGACGCTAAAAATGTCACATCATTCCATTTAAGGCGCAAGGAGAGGCTTCAAACAACTCGCTAACAGGAGCAACGCGAAAAACAAACACATTTGAAGGATAAAAAAACAACCCTCAAGATCCTATTTTGAGAAAAAGTCTCTAGAAACCCTCTGAGACAACATTGGGAAAAAAAGAATACATGTCTTGAAGGGCATGCCTGAAGCAGTGGGCTCTCAGTGAGTGAGAGCAATATTGGCTTCCTTTCTCTATAAGGGAGATTTTCTCTGGAAAAATAACTGTTATGATAATGTTTTCAATGAACGAAGCTTTGACGGGTCGAATGTGGGCAGGCGTCACTTTAAAATGAAACACCTTTCAACTCTACATCTGTCTTGCAGTGAGAACTGAAACAAGGACTGAATGCTATTGAATCCTATTGAAAAAAAGCACTGGGACTTTAGCTGGGTTTAAAATAATACATCAAAAGGTATGCAGTCAGTAAAAAGCGCTAATGTTGAAAAAGATTCATTAGCAGTCACAAAAAGCATAATGTGGTTTACATGAACTGATAGCTATTCACTTAAATGAGCAGCATTTGAACGTTCCACTGAGCTATTGTTTCAAATGTAGTACTGTGCAAAAGTCAGAGACCACAGGAGTCGTGATTTCACTTTTTCAAAGAAGTCTGCAGGGGGCGGCCCATCTTCTGCTCAGGAGAAAAGACCCCGACAAGTCCTCATCAGCACCAAACATGGCACTGATTAGCTATCTATCTGAAGAGGCTGCCTCAGTTACTCACTCAACACAAAAAACCTACTGACTTCCCTTGGCTAATTTTTAATAATAAAACATTTCCCTCTAAATGCTTCAGTATTAGAAGTTCTTAATTTGGGATTGGTGACTCCCCAGGAGGAGTCGCAAGGGTGTTGCTACAATATTTATAAATTATTCTATTAATTAATATATAAAAAGATACTGCTGCTCAGTGGCTCCACCTACAGGCCATAGAAGATGGACTGATGTTGATCATGAATTTGTACTGGGCGATCTTGTTACTGAGAAAGGGTCTTGATTGACTGCTGAATTTGAAGCATTTTTTAGCACCAGGCTAAAGATTTGTGGTTAAGTGCTAGTGAAGGAAGGTCCAGTAAAAGAGCAGACAATATTTGTCTATTCTTCTGTAAATCATTTAATGTGAATATTGATGTGTGTGGGTACAGTGGGGCTAGATAGGGGTGGGTCAGCCAAGAGGGGGTCAAAATATTTTATAGCTTCTATATTTTTGTGGCAACACCAGTGCTGTCTCCTAAAAAGTAAGTGCACAGTCCTACACTCTTGTTGTTGTTGACTCTTGGAATCTGTAATGGTCCAGCCTGCACTGCCTGCTGCCAGCAGGGGACGTTGGCAGCAAGTTGCCATGGACTAATCAGGCTAACCTTACACACCTGTGAACTCCCCTATTTAAGGCTGCAGCAAACATGGTTGTCACCCCTTTGTAGAACCTTTGTTGTACCTAGTCTATGAAAAGAAACAAAACTGCCCCAAGGAAAAGAGGAGAGAAAAGAGGGCTGAGAACAAAAATTGTCTCAAAAAGCAAAAAGAGAGTAATTACCCCCAAATTACTCACAAAAAAAAATCCAAGCCATGCAAAAGTGTTTGCTCCTCGAAGAACAAACCAGCTAAACCTAAAGCTGATCTTCCTCTCACAATCGCAGAGGAAGTGCCTTGTTTTCTGTTTATCTTTTGTTTCACCTTTTTCTAACTCAGCCTTAGTTAGAGCATCCTGCGTTTGGCATTTCCTTGGTTCGCTGTTCTTCCCTGTCCCCTCATTTCCGTCTTCCTTGAGACAGTTTGCTTGTGCACCCCGGTGGCGCAGCGGTAATGCCTCAGACTGCCAGCTATTACGGTGGCGGTTCGAACCTGGGTCCGGGTCACCTCACTAGCAATGTTAGACAAACACTCTGTTGCCCCCATATATCTCCTTACTCTTCTTTTTGCTGGGTTTCATTTCTGCTTTGACATTGCTTGACATAAGCCACGTCATACTCATTAGCATAAACCTGACAAAACGTAAACTTGATTTGTCGTTGATTTGTCGCCCTGTTAGCCATAAATACAGCTACAAGTTGTCTACTTCCTTAGGAAGTAATTAGCCATCTGCCAATCTGCTGAATGATTCTAATTTTGTACATAACCTTTCAATACTTGTGAGCTACATTAGCCTCACAGCTCTACTGCAAACCTAAAGATGCAAACCTAAACACCAACCACATCTTAGAGAGATGGATACTTTATTGATCCCGAAGGAAATTTAACAGCCAGTAGCAGACACACAACACAGTACAGTTTTAGTAATAACATCTTGTTCAAATATTCCCATAGTTCGATCGGTCAGATTCCAGATTGAGTCTTCCAAGCTGGACAAGAAGGACAGAAAGAGAACTGTAACTTTGCCAGGCTGTTTAGGTCTCCCCTTGTTTACGCTGGGCTCGTTCTTCGAGTTACTACCAAAGGGATTTCTCCGCTACAGACGGGAGCACATCAAAGTCGGAATAAAAGTGCGCTGACACACAGCCCTGTGCTGGCAGATAGGCTGCAGACACAGAGACGCTAAGCCTTCCTTTCAGCAAAAAGCATGGTCCAAACGAATACCCACAGCCCTCCATTCTGACTTTCAGAACTCTGCCATTCAGAAGCCAAATCCCCTCTCAGCGTTGGAGCACTTGTTGACAATGTCTAAAAACCCGAAAAATACGAGGGGCGAGACGTAGCAGGACTTGCCTATTTTGGCACTTAGGCAGCCGACACATAGGCAGAGTTCTTACAAAGGGAGCAACAGAGGAGAGACGGCTTGAACAGTCTTCAGCACATTCGCCCTCTGGCAGCATCTCGGCGCTGGCACGGAGCGCTCTGAGACTGTCACCCACCGCGTGGCGCTGCGCCCCTCAGACCGTGACAGCTGGTCATGAATGATTTAGAAGCGCCGTTGATGGAGGGGTCTCGTCATGTTCACATGAGTTCACTATTAATAAAACCCTCTCTCCGCAGACAAGCCGGCAGGATGCGTTCCTGCTTCAAAATATCGGCCTATCGAGGGAAGCCACGGATGCCATCCTTGGGAATATGCTAATCTGCTTTTGCTGCAGTGTCGTCTTACAGAGATGCGGATATCACAGGGAGCTGGCTAAAGAAAGTGGCTTTGGAAGTGATATAATAGAAAAAAATTTAACAAGCATGAATGAATCTCCCCTAAATTGATGGCAAAGAAAATTAGCAGGGTTTCAACCATTTTATCTAAAGGGAAAGTTATTGGTGGTGATAGGAACCAGATGTGTTTAATGTCTCTAAAAAGCTACATAACAGACCACTATCACAACAAATGTTGCCTGATGCCTGAGACATTGTTTTATGTTTGTTTGTTTTTTTTTTTTTTTCCTTTTGTAACATTTCATTCAACGGCAGTACATGCAGGCTGTTAAAAGGAAAAACAGCCCTTAAAGAAAAATTCCATGTAAAAACCCAGAAGACGCATTTAGGTTCGGTGGTGGTTTTGAATGCTAAATAAAATGGCTAGATTTGTGTTGTAGACATGGCGACCCCTGGTACCTTTTTATCACTGTAAAGAAATCTGAACTATTTTACACTAAACCACTCTGAATTCCTCTGTTACGTAATATCAATGCTATATTATGATAAATGCCACCTTTAACAGAGAAACAAATGCTTATTTTGGACAAACTGCATTATATATCTTTTTTTACTTTTTGACTTTATATATGAATTGTATATACGACATTTTGTATCACATAATAAAACTCTTCATATTGTAACTGTAGGAACAAAACCTCATATTTTTTGCAATATTTTATTTTATTTTATTTATTTACAGAATTTGAAAACAGCAGCTGCTGTTTGTACGATGGCTGGACCAAACAATTGCTCCAAATTGATAAGATCTTGCTATATTAAGCTACTTTAATAGTTAGGAATACTATTTTCTTCTCCTGTGAATTTATGTTTTGGCGATACAAGATTCTGTGCATGTGGGCATTAGTGGATTTCCTCTTTTTCAGTAAAAATATCAGCAGACAGCTGCAGGACAGATTATGGTCTGGTTACTCGCTAGCAAACTCATTCAGTACATGTATGTGATGATGATGACCAGCTGTTCATTCCATCTGCTGATGTGTGGTGAGTGCAATGTAATGTACATCCTATCTTAGTTTCACCATTACGAATGATTCATCTATTACTACAGTTACTACAGACTATACAGCTCAAAAGATTCTTCAAGGGTTCTTTGGGAATGGTTCTATTTAGAACCATGAGTTTTTTATATAGTACCATTTCCATGCTTAATGGCTCTTTGCACAGTGAAATGGTTCAGATTGATGGAGAACGGACTGTATATGGCAATATAGAGACTTTTAGAAAAATGGTTCTGTATAGCACCAAAAAGGCTCTGGAGAACCATTTCACCATGCAAATGGATTGTATAGAAGCTCATGGTTCTATATAGAATCACTGCCTTTACTAAGGAATCCTGTGAAGAACCAAAGTGGAGTGTCTAGCTTAGCTGAGTAAACGTACTGTATCTCAGGCTTTGCCTTACTGGAAAAATAGATATGAAAAAAAAGAGCTCTTCAACCTCGCTCTTAAGAGACCGTACCTAATGTGGCCGTGCTGCAGTAGATTACATTGTAGTGGTAAATTTCTCACATGTGGATGATGCTGCAACCCCCCAGAATAACTTTCTTGCATCCCTGTTTGTCCAAAAAGAAAGCTAATGAGGAGTCAAGAGAATGAGTCGCTTTCTCGCTCATTTGTTTCCTCCACCCTGGACCCCCCGCGGACCGCCTCCACGTTGGCTGCCACGTGGCAGCGGGTCGATCGGGGGCCCCCTGGTTCCTACATGCAGTAATGAGAGACACCAGAGAATGTAGCACTGAGCTTGTTAGCAGGGCCACTAACCTGAGTGACATTACAGAATGAACGTCTTCCTGTTCCTAATTAGGACTTTGATAGTTAGCCCTGCTCTGCTAGCGCTGCTGGAGGCCCGAGCGACAAACAAAGCACTGACAGGTGTGAAGACATGAAAGCGCCACTTTTGTGTCGAGCCATGACTGTAACGACAGCAAAGTGATATTTTTGTCGTGGGCACAAGCAAAGAACAGTAGTGCTAAGTCTGGACTTGTTTACCGACAGCAAGTTTTCCAGTTATACTGCTATCGGCAAATGAAAGGTAGCAGAGGCTGATTAGTATTAAGCAAGTGAACCGTGCTAATTGGTGCTCACAAGCTTTCATGCATTGTTAACCACGGTTGGGTGATGTATTTACTTAACATGGTGTTGTGTCATAGAAGGAATTCACTACACAGCCTCAGGTAATGTTTCATAGTGGTAAACATATGAGAAATATTCAGTGTTTTGCAGACGATGGTGGAGATGTGGCCAGGGTCTGACCAGACTGTCCAAGAACCAAGATTTCAGTCTAAACAAGTCTGGAACTTGACAACATTTTGTAGGGACGTCTACCTGACCCAAGCCAAGTTTTCCTTAAATGGGTCGAGCAAGGGCTCCCACACTGATCCGAACTGGCCCATCAGCATGACGTTCTATGTTAAATCCGAATAAATTACTATGAAGCAACAATAATAGCCATCACTAGATAATGGAATAAAATTCTATATGATAATAAAAAAACATTAAATTCCACTTATGATATTTATTCTTCAAACATTCCAACTACAGCTGGGTCTTATGGCAAATATATATTTGACATCTGATCAGTTGAAGCTGAGAAAATTGTGACTATTATTCAGTATTTGCAGCACTACATCCAGTTAAACAGGGCTAATTTTGCTGTCTTTCTAATAAAACCGGCAGTTGGTCACTGTTCAACAAGCACTGATGATAAGGATGATACATTTTGAACAGCATATTGGGTAACACTTTATTTGGATAGTCCACTTTAGATACTTTGTAGATACTTCATTTACATTCAAGTTACATTCTACTAAATGCCTACTAAACTGACTGTCTTTAACTCTAATCCTGGCTCTAATCTTAAGTCCAACCTTAACCTCAACCCAAAAGCTAAACCCAACCCTCACCTTGGTCCTACTTCTAAGCCTGGTCCGAATCCTAAGCCTAAACCCACCACTGTTTAGAGTCAACAATTTGAACATCTGTAGATAATCTATAGGGGACTATAGTGGGCTATCCAGATAAAGTGAGACTGCATATTATAGTGTAATGTGACAGTTTATCACAATAACAATATCCATCCATCCATCCATTTTCCAAGCCGCTTCTCCGTCAGGGTCGCGGGGGGGAGCTGGAGCCTATCCCAGCAGTCTTCGGGCGGAAGGCAGGATACACCCTGGACAGGTCGCCAGTCCATCGCAGGGCAGACACACAGACACAGACAGTCACTCACACACTCACACCTAGGGACAATTTAGCACGTCCAATTGGCCTGACTGCATGTCTTTGGACTGTGGGAGGAAACCGGAGAACCCGGAGGAAACCCACGCAGACACGGGGAGAACATGCAAACTCCACACAGAGAGGACCCCGGTCACCCAGCCGGGGAATCGAACCCAGGCCCTCCTTGCTGTGAGGCGACAGCGCTACCCACCACGCCACCGTGCCGCCCACAATAACAATATGTACTATCATATTGCCCAGTACTAATTTCAACCTCTTTTATTCTAGAATGCCAAATGTCTTTTGGGCTGTTCTCTCCTGAATCGATTTGCTAGATTGCCAGATTATAACATTTTTTAAGGCAACCTACTGAAAAGTCTGTGAAAGAATAAAGAGAAAACCAAAGCTGGGAAAACACAGGGTAAATCTGCTAAAACTGAAATTTGCACCCGAGGCAACATATTTGTGACATCTGAACCTAACCAAACCCAACCCAGGCAGTCGGATCCCACCAGGGAAAAAGCTCTAGCATCTGTGAAGAGCCAGTATGGCTGCAGGTTTTCATGCCAAGCAGGAGCATACTTTATGTAACTACTGTTGTAATGATTAAACAAGTGTGATTCTGCTTGAATGAAAACCTCCAGCCACACTGGCCCTTTGTGGAATAGATGGTGACCTTTGATATAAGCTATAAAAAGCCTGTCAGTTAGAGAAGAATAAGCGCTATAACTGAAACTGTCATAGCTTTGTGTCTGAAATGGGCTGTTAGATTGCAGATAAGAGATCTTTCTACTACAGATCCAATAAATCTATTAACAAGTATATTTCCCTAATGTCAAAAAGTCCAAGGTCTTATTTGTTGAATTCATTTCTGAAGTAAGAAATTTAAATATAATCATTTACCTGTCCTGAATGCCACAGATGTCAAACTGTAGTTGATTCCAGCTACCCATGACCCCTTGCTGGACAAGCATGAAATCAGTTGGTTGGTTGTTGATGAGGATAAGACGCATACATCCTTGGAAGGCCATGGTTGGGTTAATACAGCTGGAGCCGTTCTGAGCCACCGGACATCCTGAGAAAGCATGCAAGACAGGCCCTCAGTGATGGGTGCAACTCAGTCAAACAGTGTAGTTCACATGGATGAACTGACAAAGGCTTTTTTAAACACTGGCTAATGTTCTTCTAGTCTAGCAGTAAGACATTTCAAATAATTCTGAAAACAACTTTCTCTTATAGGAGATAATCCATTTGCATAAGGAAGTTATAAAAAAACAGGGGGGGAGCAAACAAAAAAAAGGAGCTTTCAACACTGGAGCTCCAGAGAAAACAGGGCTCCTGACAACCACCCACAAAATCTGGTAGATCATCAAAAGCTTCCCCATCAGATGAATGCACTGGAACACCAAAACTGGACACCTGGATGTAGAATGTGGAGGTTTTATGAACTGACGAGTCTAAATTTGTAATTCAGATTACTTGGATGGTGAGAAGCAGAAAATTTTAAACTAACTTCGAAGACTGAACTTTGGAGGTGTGGAAAAACATCCCTGTGGATTTCTTTGAGAAACTGAAAGCAAGAATGTAAGCTGTAAAAAGGCAAATTGTGGACCCTCTGAACACTGACAAAATGCTTTAGCATGTAGTTGTACAGGTTTCTGTGTAATTTTCTGTCAACAGTATGTAAACAATAAATGAATAGTCTCTAACTTTTACACTGTACTGCACCTTCACCTTCAGGGAAAGTGTTCTAGATACAATATCAAGAGTCTACAAGTCTAGTCATCTTGACTTCATACTGCTAGACCATTCAGTGACCTGGTTGGCTGACAACATTGACATTGACATCATTTCCTGCTGTTTCATTATAAGCCTCTTAACTGTAGGCAATGAAAAGCTACCTCTCCACCAACTGATAAGACTGATTTTTACTGCTCATAGATCATTAAGCTTGTAATGGCCATTCATTATAAAGATTTTGTGATGTGGAATTCTCTCATCAGTCAAAAGCAAGCTAGTATATTCTACATACAGATATGCTTATTACAGTACGTTTACATGAAGAAATTGAACGCACACTGGATGCTTTGACAGGAACACTTTGCAATTTGTTGATTAGAGGCAGAATATTGGATGTCGAATGTTGACAGACTTGTAGAGCACCGGTTTTTCGGATTCTAGGAAAAGCAGCTTATGAAGATGTGAGCGTCATCGCGCCTCTGATGGGCCGCTTGTTTTATTTATTTATTTATTTGCTTTTAAAGAGCTATAAAATACATGACAGCTGTAGATGCGAATTTGAGTTGAAAGCTGCTCTGCGGAAAAAAAAATCCCAGACGTTAAACTGAATAGTTCTGTGAAGTACTTTGGTGAGTGGTGCTCTTAACAAACGAATAATACAGTTAATCTCAGTACAGTAAGAAACAGAAATCCATATCAAATGATTCCAAGAAGGAATTCATCTCTAATGGCATCATAACAGGAGAAACAGACAGGATATGACGGCCTTCTCACCGAATACAGACCTTTTAAATGTTCCCTTACCAGTCATTTACTGAAACAGGTTATGAATATATATAAGGGTTTAGAGTTTGAACTTTATAGTAGATGTGTCTCACAATAGACCTCTGTATTTTCAGTCTACATCCAGAGGCACCCTGGATAATATCCGAGATCTGATGTTGCACTGGCCACACCCCTTTGGCTATGGCCAGGGAAGGTTTTTTGTCATATCATTGCTAAAAGTGTGATCACACCTATATGAGGACATCCCATTCCAAAACCACGGGCATTCATTATGGCTATAACAGCCTGCACTCTTCTGGGAAGGCTTTCCACAAGATTTTGTGTCTGTGGGAATTTGTGCTCATTCAGTCAAAAGAGCATTTGCGAGGTCAGGCACTGATGTAGGATGAACAGGCCCAGCTTGCAAACAACGTTCCAGTTAATCCCAGAGGTGTTCAGTGGGGTTAAGGTCAGGGCTCTGTGCAAGTCAAAGGAGTTCCTCCACACCAACCTCGTCAAATGTCTTTATGGCACTTGCTTTGCACACAGGGACTCAGTCATGCTGGAACAGGTAGGGTCCTTCCTCAAACTACTGCCACAAAGTTGTAAGCATATATTTGTTTAAAATGTATTTGTATGCTGTAGCATTAACATTACCCTTTTGTGGAACTAAAGCACCAAGCACAAACAGTGAAAAGCTCCAGCCCATTATCCCTCCTCTGCCAAACTTTACTGTTGACACTGTGCATTCCAGTACCCACCAAACACAGATTCATCCATCAGACTGCCAGATAATAATTCATTACTCCAGGGAACATTTCCACTGCTCCAGAGTCCAGTGGTAGTGTGCTTTACACCCCTCCATCCAATTCATGGCATTGCGTATAGTGATCTTAGGCTTGTGTTAAGTTGATTGGCCCCTCATACTTCTCACACACCTCATGCCCACATACCTTTGGCCATAAGGTGTATGTTTTAAATGGAAGAAAACATCTAAAGGTCAAATTTGAGCAAATGACATAAGTATGACTCACTCCAATTAACTATGATCACATTTTATTATTTCATTCATATGACAGCCCTAGTGTAATTGTAATTGTAATTTTGGAAGAGTTCTATTGGTTTGTTCATCATGAAAATATAAAGGCCTGGTATTTTCAAATGGTGGGTAAAAATGGTGTTACAAAGTTTTGATATGGCAGCAAAGACACTAATAGTGGAACAGTTGGTATTACTTTTCTGTATGTCTTGGCTTTCTGCAGCTTTTGGATGAACAGTGAATCAGTGACATTTAATGCCACTGATATTTGTATCATGGCTGCCCCCACCTTCCTGCCTAAGGGATGAATCTGTGCTGCAGCTCTAGGACACACTGCAGTCTTTTGGTTTCCCTCATGGCAGCAGACTCTGTTCTGTACACTCTAGTATTATACTCATTACACACAGAACCTCATTAGCTTTACTTCTGCACTGCTGCAGGTTTTGAGACATATCCCAAATTATCAGAACAAAATGGGTGTAGAAGAGGTGATTCGATTATATCCGTTATAATTTATTGCACTTTTAGTTTATACTGCTGATACACTTGCACGCAAAAGTTTGGTTTCCCCTGGACCCTAGTGGAGTGAAAATAAGTTAACATATCCTCTACAAAGAACATACTTCTGCACATTTTAATGCACATTTACTGTTTACTGGCCATATGTGGGGGGAATAATAAAGCACAAGTGACCTGCACAAACGTAATGGCATATTTTACAACTTAGGTTTTTGTCTCCATTATATTCAACTCAAAAAACATAAAATAATAATTAAATAAAAAAAAGTCAACCATGACAATATAGTACTGTAAAGCCTTATGCAGTCCATAAAAGTTCATGTACATAACATATACTAATATTATGCTACACAAGTTAGTGATTTTATATTTGTTAGTGTTCCCATTTTTACCGTTTCCAGATCTCTGCTTGACGAAGCCTAGCATTATATGTAGTTACCATCCAATTTCTGGATTTAAATGATCAATACTTCATTTAATGATGGGTTTGCATGAAACTATGCAGTGTCTGAAAGCATGAAGTGGGGAACTAAACCTCTGTTCTTCTGTCCAGCTCTACTTTTTTGAAAGCATGATGATTTGCACAAGTCACCTTCTATGGTTTTTTTCCCCCAATGAATTCAATTTCACAAATAAACTTCTGCACATTTTAAATGTGTTATCTTCAATTGCAAAATCAACAAAAGCATGCAATGTGATCAGGGGTTCCCAAACCTATGGCTGTAGATCAGGTAAGTAAGTACAGACATGTATGACAGGCTTGTCTTACCCCCAAAGTAGTAATTATCTCTTGGCTCCAGGTAGTCCTCTAGCTGAATTGATGAGGCTGGCTCGTTGTCCAGGGTCATGGTCACCTGCAGACCTCTAGTGCTGACACTCACCAAGTGCCATAGACCATCGTTGACTCTCTGACCTACCATCAAAGATGGAAGAAAAGAAGAGTAAACATTAGTTGAATGCCTAGGTGAATCTGCTATTGTACTAATTCACTGCTCTATGAAAGATTCACTGTCAGTGTTGCCATAGGTGCCAACATAGCATTGGGTTGTTTGCCCCAGCCCAACTAAAGAAGGGGGAAAGGAGAAGAAAAAGCTGTGGTAATAATGGTAAATGGTAAACAGTAAAATGGAATGGTAAAAACAGTTGCTACAGTGAGGGCAGAGTTTGCAGCGATGTAAAGAGCAAGGAAATAAGATGGCTAATAAAGCAATTTAGCTTCATTAGATTTTTAACATGTAATGATCGTAACAGGCCTAAAAATAAATTGACTGCTTGGCTAAGTTAGAACCGCTAGCAAAGCTGAAAAGTGTGCTATTTTTACAAGTGTAAGAACTATAAATATCAGCAAGTGTGGGTGGGATCTATTGGACTGTGAGTCATTTGAATCTACAACAATATAAACCACAAGCGAAATGCAGGCAAGCTTGGTGTTATGCATATGCAGCAGCATCAAAGCCAACCTGGCAGCAAACACTGGTCTGAAAAAGAAAGGGAAAAAAAAACTCTATGTGGTTTGATTTAATTAATTCCGGCCATTACACGTGAAGGGCACACAAGCTGTGTGTGGCCGCTGTGTGTCCACGGTCCCCTCTGTGCCAGCCATCTGCTTGCCGTTCAAGCTTGATCTCACGTTTGGGCCACAATTACGCTCACCATACCGCTCTGTCTCCGACTGACCATAATTACAGGTCTCCACATTGTGCTCAAAAATTCACATGAGCTTCAGGCATACAAGAAATACCACTGCATTTCTGGACGAGGCCTCAAAAAGGCAACAGATGGAGAGCGCCTTTCTTTCTCACTCCCTCTGACGATTGTTGTTGAACAGCAAGTCAGGCCCCACAGCTGGGGTGAAATATGCAGCTGTCTGTCTGTCTGAGCATGTGCGATGGGCTAATCCTGTTTGGGTGGGTTGCCACCACCTTATATTTCGCACATTTATCTTAGGAAGAAGCAGACAAAAATGTGACGCTGCCTGGCTTTGTGAGTCGCGAGATGAGACGCAAATGGGTTTTTGCTTTTTTTCTGCATAGCACCGAACATGGCAGTGAGTCAATCTGCGCTGTCTTAGGAACAGAAAGAATGCCTTGCACAGCTTGCCTGACTGAAATAAAAAGGCATTTGCACTGCTGATCCCTGTGCATGTACGACTGGCAAGGCTGAGAGGTGTTCAGTTAGATTAAGGAGAGAATCACTGCTGGTTAATCTTGGTGTTGGGTCCTGGATCATTTAATATTATATTCTCTTTGAACAGAATGTCAATTTTCATTGCTCTAATAATATTTCAACCTTGAAGTAGGCAATCTGAGTACATTATGGATATCGTCAGAATATTTATCAACTGCATATTCGGTTACAAATGCAGCATAAATTGCCCGGTTTAATTGGACTGGACTTGTTGTTTCCTGTCAGACAGACAAAAAGCAGTGCATGCTCATAAAAAAGAGTGAACCTCCCAGTTATTCAACTGCATTTACATTTTTCAATATTAACATAGCACATTTTAGGGAATATTCATTGGAGCCCTACAGTTTAGTAGCTTATTGTAGGTGTTTTGTTATCTGTCTTTACTAATTCTAATGGCTTCTGATTTCCACTGCACTTAGTGATGATGATGATGATGCACTCAAAAATAGGGTTTTTGAACCTGCACACCGCGGACCACTAGTGGCTCGTGTAGCACCCTCTAGTGGTCTGTGGGCCTGAACTCAAAGGACCGGTAACGTCTCTTAAAGTCACTGAAATAAATCAAAAAGGATTAACCGAATAAATAAAAATCTAAGAATCAGAAAATTTTAAATTATAACGAGTAAACATATTAATAGAAGCGTATAAATACAAACATCACAGTAGCGGGATAGTTAAACTTCTTCGTTGATAAAATCATAAGATGTGCGATTGATTTCAACTCATGGATTGCGGAGCATATATTTGGCAGAGCGTCAGTGACTTGAGCAGGTAAAAGATTTCTAAACCAATGACAAAAATGTAGATATCAAATGAGATTTATCATTATTGCTGATTGGGATGACGCTAATCCAAAAGCCCAGTGAGTGGAGTGAGGCTTGGCTGTTTTAAAATGAATCACAGAAACCTCAAAACTACAGACATCTTGACCAAACAATTACATGGTAGCCAGCAGCCCAAAATCATGCCGATCTGATTCTTTTTTCAGGCCCTAATTCTCAGGTTTTCAGTGTCAGCATTTAAGAAAAGAAAAATGTGTTTAAAAAAGCTGATTTCAGATTTCCTGTGGGATGCTGTGCTTTGTAGTTATACAGATGGGCCTTGGGGTGGAAAAGGTTGAGAACTCCTGGTCTGAAGTGTCATAAGTGGTTAATGGTGTTAAAAGATAAATGGTGTTTAATTTGCTTCCCTCACGAGTCAAAACTTTTTCAGACTTTGTGAATAATATTGACTTTGTAACTGAGAAATGTTTCCTTATAGTGCATGTAGTAAAATTTGCCTCACATATTCTGCATCACTGATTGATTTCATTATCGGACAAATTAGCTCCTTAAATGGCCGGGGTCTAACGGCGGACCCAAACTTTTATTACACACTTCTAGAACAAAAGAACAGCTGAGCCAGTTTGCACTGAAGTCACTGTAATTACTCAATAATGAGCCTTAGTATGTAATCAGCTGGGGATTTTAGGGGGTTAATGGAATTATTGGTTGATCAACGATCACATATTTAGGCTGAAAATCATCCAATTCTGATCTGTAGTCGATCAATCTTTCCATCCCTAGTCAATACTTAAAGAACACCAATCAACTGTCTGTTTAATTACAAAGAGGGCATAACTTGTGCTGTTTAGTTGGACCGAACACAACACAGTATTTGAAATTTTTAATCGAAATCATATCCAAGATTTGGAATGTGGCACTAGTAGTGTAAGATATCATGATATGTATTGAGTATCACAAAAATGATCAATATATTTTTGCCACCTCTAACCCAAACCGTCATCTGTAGGGTCTTGTTTTTCACATTCTGGATTTTATATATTATATATATATTATAACTTAAGATTCACTTAAGATGTCAAACTTCACACAAACAAAAAAAAACACCAATGACTGACTTACCAGTGGACACCTCCGATGTCTTGAGGTCAGAGGTGTGGTGGGTGAGGCGAAGGCGACCGCTGCTAATCTGCAGGAGCAGGTAGCAGGGCTCCTCCTCTGAGACCATCCGGGTGGACAGCAGCAGGCCGTCTGGGTTCCAGGTGCGGAATTGCAGGCGCACCGAGAGCCCCTCCAGAGTGGGTGCTGGGGCCGGCAGAGACAGGAAGCTGCTGCTGGAGCTCAAGAAGGTGGCGGCTACCAGCTGCGGCTCGGAGCAGGAAAAGGTCACATTGCCCTGGGAGAGGGGAGAACGGGCCAAGCCACATGTCAGTTCACATGCCGACAGGGGAATGTCAAAAGGGCGCTGGGACCCAGATGCAAACAGTCTGCCAGGGTATTTGCTATAGCAGATCATGTGCAACTGTCAAAAACTGTTAAAGAGCAGAAGGGTGCAAATGAAAAATAAAACTGTCACCAAAAATGAGTGAACTAATAGTGATTTATATGGCAAAACACTGGTTATTAGTTACAGCATCCAGTAGCTTTACCTCATTGCTACAACCCCAATTTCAATGAAGTTGGGACATTGTGTAAAACATAAATAAAAACAGAATACGATTTGCAAATCCTTTTCAACCTATATTCAAATGAATATACTACAGAGTCAAGATATTTAATGTTTAAACAGATAAATTTTATTGTTTTTACAAATATTCACTCATTTTGAATTTGATGCCTGCAACACATTCCAAAGAAGTTGGGACAGGGGCATGTTTACCACTGTGTTACTTCACCTTACCTTTTAACAACACTCAATAAGCGTTTGGGAACTGAGGACACTAATTGTTGAAGCTTTGTAGGTGGAATTCTTTCCCATTATTGCTTGATGTACAACTTCTGTTGCTCAACAGTCCGGGGTCTCCGTTGTTGTATTTTGCGCAACACATTTTTAATGGGAGACAGGTCTGGACTGCAGGCAGGTCAGTCTAGTACCCGCACTCTTTTACTACAAAGCCACGCTGTTGTAACACGTGCAGAATGTGGCTTGGCATTGTCTTCCTGAAATAAGCAGGACGTCCCTGAAAAAGACGTTACTTGGATGGCAGCATATGATGCTCCAAAACCTGTATGTACCTTTCAGCATTAATGGTGCCTTCACGGATGTGCAGGTTACCCATGCCATGGGCAGTAACACACCCCCAGACCATCAGAGATGCTGGCTTTTGAACTTTGCGCTGAAAATAATCTGGACAGTCCTTTTCCTCTTTGGCCCGGAGGACATGACGTCCATGATTTCCAAAAACAATGTGAAATGTGGACTCGTCAGACCTCAGGACACTTTGCCACTTTGTGTCAGTCCATCTCAGATGAGCTCGGGCCCAGAGAAGCCGGCGGCGTTTCTGGGTGTTGTTGATATATGGCTTTCGCTTTGCATGGCAGAGTTTTAACTTGCACTTGTAGATGGAGCGACAAACTGTGTTCACTGACAGTGGTTTTCTGAAGTGCTCCTGAGCCCATGTGGTAATATCCGTTACAGAATGATG
This sequence comes from Pygocentrus nattereri, assembly GCF_015220715.1. Taxonomy (NCBI): domain Eukaryota; kingdom Metazoa; phylum Chordata; class Actinopteri; order Characiformes; family Serrasalmidae; genus Pygocentrus; species Pygocentrus nattereri. The sequence goes on from NC_051216.1 coordinate 39,436,696, forward strand.
TCGGTTTTTAATACAGTGCCGCCCGAGGGATGGAAGGTCACGGGCATTCAATGTTGGTTTTCTGACTTGCCGCTTATTTGCAGACATTTCTCCAGATTCTCTGAATCTTTTGATGATATTATGAACTGTAGATGATGAAATCCCTAAATTCCTTGCAATTGCACATTGAGAAACATTGTTCTTAAACTATTAGACTATTTGCTCAAGCAGTTTTTCACAAAGTGGTGAACCTCGCCCCATCCTTGCTTGTGAATGACTGAGCCTTTCAGGGATGCTCCCTTTATACCCAATCATGAAACTTACCTGTTTCCAATTAACCTGTTCACCTGTGGAATGTTCCAAACAGGTGTTTTTTGTTTTTTGTTGTGTTCTTCAATTGAATACAGGTTGAAAAGGATTTGCAAATCATTGTATTTTGTTTTTATTTATGTTTTACACAATGTCCAAACTTCATTGGAATTGGAGTTGTATTAGGGCTGGCTATTATCATGTCAGCTCACGAAAACTCACCACAGTATTGCGTTTTTTTACATGATGCAACATTTTAAAGAAGAAAGTTTGCTGCTTTCAGACCAACCCAGTACATGAGCGCCTGAGGTATTGCACTTGTAACTGGATCACAGTGTATCATGGTGCTTGTGGGTGATATCTTTGCCACGGTGAACTGTAGTAGATGGAAAGCTGGGTGTATAGAGTTGACTGACCTACAGCAATGAATATGACCACACATTATAGATAGATGGATGGATGAATGGATGTGTGGTCACACTCATTGGTCAGTCCATGTGGATGAAGCACCTGCTTTTTGCCTATAAAGGATGTAAATATATATATATATATATATATATATATATATATATATATATATATATATATATATATATATATATATTTACATCCTTTATAGGCAAAAAGCAGGTGCTTCATCCACATGGACTGACCAATGAGTGTGACCACACATCCATTCATTCATCCATCTATCTATAATGTGTGGTCATATATATATATATATATATATATATATATATATATATATATATATATATATATATATATATAAATAAATGATTTATTGGTGAACTGGTGTTCTCAGAACAATAGACTGACCACAACATCACTGAACGTGTTTGGGATCTTTTGGGATCTTTTGGATGGTGAGAAGCAGAAAATGCTAAACCAACTTCTAAGACTGAACATTAGAGGTGGAAAATATCCCTGCAGATTTCTTTGAAAAACTGAAAGCAAGTCTTCCGAGAAGAATGGACGCTGTAATAAAGGCAAAGAATGAATCCTGAATGCTGAAATACTGCAATAAAATTACATTAATAGTGTAATTGTCCATTAAATGCAGGTTTTCTGCTCTTTTCTAATACTGAAAAATGAATTACATTTGTATGTAATGTTTGTTTTAACTGGAAATTCTAAATGAAATGAAGTTTAATCTCTGAGCACAGCACTCTATATATTAATTTATATGATAACACAAATAAATACATCCATATCAATGCAATTGTCTGAAGAATTACTATAAAATTGTGAAAATGATTAACGGTATAGCACTAATTATGATACTGCCAATACTGACAGTCAAACACAGGCAGGAAAACAGGCAGAAGATACACCGAGTAACAGTACAACATTCCAAAAAGCTAGAAGAGTCGATCAGAAGAGATAGGGAATAGCGAGGCGGAAGGAAATAAAAGAAATGAAGAGAAGGGGGGTTGAGCCAGACGGGCTGAACCCACAGAGGGGAGCCGGCAGCCTGGATAAATGTCACAGGCGCGGCTCCACCGAGACCAGCAGGAGCACGGAGAGCACATCCGCAGGACAGAAGCTCATGTAGCCGTGAAAAGGTTACTGCAGTGCGAGGTGAACACCTCATTGATCCCAGTGCCATGGGGCCGTACAGACACCAGATCAGTGAACTACAGCCTCAGAGGACCCACTCCCTCACAAGCTCTGCCAGTCTGACAGCCCACCTCTCTCAATCACTACTTCCGTCTAAAATGACTCAACTGTCTTGTTATTTTTGGTTTCAAAGCTAGAGGGACAGCTGGACGTCCTCTGGAGATGCAATGATGGACAGGAGAATATGATTATGATCATGGAGAATGTGTCTTTGCAGCGAACAGCAGCTATTGTTCCAGTACAGTACATTTAAAAAGCCTTAAATTGACTCCAGCAGAGGTAAATTGTACCCTGCTGTGTAAAAGCAGCTGCTGGAGGAGACATCATTTCTGAAATCACCACCAAACGAAAGGCATAGAAAATGTAAACAGTTTGCCTCAAATGTTAAATCTCTCACTTTGTATTAGCTCCAAACCTAGTAGACAGCAAATGAATGATGTTTTTGATGTTTCTAGAGGCTTTTTACCTCCACATAATACTAGGTGTGCACAATATATTGGCAGCTGATATATTTATTGATAAACTGGGAAATGTAGGTGTTATATTGGTCTGTTATATGGAAATGAATTATTCTTTATGTAATAGAGAATTACAGACAACAATAACAACTGATAATTTAGCGCTCTACATGTAGTCACTAGTTTTTTCAGTTTCAAATGAACAGCACAGTGGATAACACCACCTTCCCATACATGGACGACTGGGCCGTTTGATTCCTGTCCAGACAAAAATGCCATTGTTATACCACCAAGAGTACTTGGGCAAGACGTTTAGCTCTGTAAGTGGTTCTGGAAGTCCACTAACATAAAATATTGAGAAGCGTGAAAGTCCACAACACAAGTACTGTTAAAGTAAAATTATTAGTAATTAAAATTACTGAAGTAAGAGTAAATAAGAAGTTAATTAAAATTAAAAAGGTTTTTTTGTATTTTTGCCATCACAACCTGAACATATTTTTAAAGCTGACTTGGCTACATCACTGGAAATAATCTGTACAGAAAAACACTAAAGATAATATGTGATAAACATGATAATACATGATACATGAAACATGATAATATGTGAGAAAAAGTTCTGAGAGCTGGGAATGACGCTCAGTTTGCTCTGCTAGTGCACATTTACTCACCGCAAGGTTTATATTAAACTGCATGCATTTCATGCTCAGATGATTATATAAGATGTCCTAGTTTATCTGTTTCTAATAAAGTATTTCAGAATCCCTGAAAGACAGTGAAGAGGCTGTTACTGTTTAATTGCATTCATTTAAGAGTCAAAATTATGAGTAAATTGCTTAATTAATAATGTAATTTTAGTGAGACTTGCTGCCCATCAGCTCTCTGGACTCTATCTTAAGTTAACAGGTGTGAACCTCTACAGACAGTAAACACATTCACAGCCTTCACACTGTATATTTTCACTGATATCAGTTCAGAACATTTACACCACTAAAATCAGCAGCAACATCAGCAACTTACCCAGCTTTGATTTTTACTGTAAAATATTTCACTAATCACGCTGATTACTTCATACAGAATCAGACATACAGCATTTCACAGTAAAACAGCTACACAGCCTCTCACAGAGAGAGAGAGAGAGACAGAGAGAGAAACAGAGAGGGGTGGGGGGACAGAGGGAAAGGAAGACAGAATGAGAGAGAGAGACAGATAGACAGAGAGAGAGAGAAACAGACAGAGACAGAGAGGGGGGGACAACGTGTGAAAGAGAAAGGAAGAGAGAGAGAGAAAAAGAGACGGGGGGGCAGAGAGAGGGAGAGAGAAAGAGAGAGAGAGAGAGAGAGAGAGGGGCGGCGGGGGAACAATGTGCGAAAGAGAAAGGAAGAGAGAGACAGAAAAAGAGAGACGGGGGGGCAGAGAGAGGGGGAGAGAGAAAGAGAGAGAGAGAGAGAGAGAGAGGGGCGGCGGGGGAACAATGTGCGAAAGAGAAAGGAAGAGAGAGACAGAAAAAGAGAGACAGAGTTGGGGGGGGGGTTGGCAGAGAGAGGGAGAGGGAGAGACAGAATCACTGTCCAGAGTTTATGAAGAGCCTGTATTAGACTATGCTAGATTTCTAGTCTCACAGCTGTCCATCTACAAAATAGCAGCTAAACTAGGCTGTAGGGTGGCACGGTGGCGTGGTGGGTAGCGCTGTCGCCTCACAGCAAGGAGGGCCTAGGTTCGATTCCCCTACCGGGTAACCAGGGTCCTCTCTGTGTGGAGTTTGCATGTTCATTGTTGCAATGCTCATGTTTGCATGTGGAGTTATGAGAGCAGATCTCAACAGGTTTCATGTTTGGCTGCTGATAATAAGGCCGGTTTCTTTAGTTCATGTTAAATTAATATAGATCGTTTTTCCCCTCGGAGCTGCTGTTTTTTTGATTGGCGAATCCTTTAAATTTGTCCGTATTGGTGTGTGAACTGATATGCTCATAATTTATTTGTACTCTGTAACGTTGTGAAAATTAAAGTAGCGAAGTAACGGTCATTAAAAATCAACTCAAGTATGAGTAAAAGTACTATGATTTAATTTTACTCAAAAAAGTACCTTTTACAGGGAAAACTACTCAATTACAGTAACGTGAGTAAATGTAATTCATTACTTACACCTCTGCATAAAATAATGTAAATGTTTACAGTAATGGACATCTTTGTTTATGGTCAATTTTACTGTTCATACGGCACTTCATAATTGTATTACATCAATATTGTATATTTTACTTGCATTCAAACAGTATAAATTTAAAAGGGAGAAATGGGAAAATGTAATAATTAATATTAATAATAACAAAAATATCCAGCCAACTGCATCCTGTGGGAAGCGTCCTGTGACCACTGATGAAGGACTAGAGGATGACCAACACAAAGTGTGCAGCGGCAGATGAGCCATCATCTCTGACTTTACATCTACAAGGTGGACTGACAAGGTAGGAGGGTCTAATAGAGTGGACAGTGAGTGGACAGTGTTTAAAAACTCCAGAAGCACTGCTGTGTCTGGTTTTCTGTTATTCTGTTTCTATTATTGATATTGGCCTAGAACTGCTGCATTTGTGCGTTTAATATAGTTTATATTATATTTCTATATTCAAGTCCCATTCAAACTGTTAAACTCCCATTTTTGCTTTTCACAAGCTAGAATATTATGCATTATAATGAACAGACTTACCACACTGTATATCTGTGGTTTGCGTCGCTTAGCAAGATCAATGATGTTTACGCCGTTGTAGTAGAGGTTCTCCACGCAGCCGTGAAAGTTCCGTCTGAGGAAGGTCCCAGGCTTTCCAGGCAGAGGAATCCCACCGAAGCTGAGCTTTGAGGAGAAGAGACTAGCAAGTTAAAAATCCAGTCTACAGAGTCTTATTTTTTCCCAAAAACAATAAATGACATGAAGTGTTCTCTAGGCCTCATCACGCAGTTCCAACAGTAGGAAAAAAAAAGTAGAGCTCAGTTTTCTTTCATGAGACATATTTCATATACTCGCAGTATGTGATGCTTGAAATTGTATAAATGTGGGCAATACGGTGATACTTTATTGTTATTGTGATTTTTGCTATCGTGATAAATTATGTCACAAAACACATAAAGAACATTCACATGCTTAAAGAACACTGACTCTATGTCAGTGAATAAATGACTCTATGAACAGTGAATAAAATATAATAATAATAATAATAATCTTTATTTGTATAGCACCTTTCATACATACATGCAACTCAAAGTGCTTTACAGAATAAATAAAAAGAAAACAAAGTTAAGCAAAACACATTAAAAGAAATAAAGATAGAAGGAAACAAAATAAAATAATGAAATAAACTGAAAAAGATCAAATGAAAGAGATAGAACAGACAAAAGTTTCTTAACTAAAAGCAGATCTAAACAGGAAGGTTTTAAGATTACTCTTGAAGCTGTACAGGGATGTAATGCCTCTCCATGTTTTATTAAATTAATTTAATTAAAACTCCATGTTTTATTAAATTAAAAGAATTAGTCTTATTTAATTTGATTTAATACAGTGCAGCTTTAATAAAAATCACTGTAGTTGTTGTTTTTATGTGTCGCTACAGGTTCTATTTTGACTGTTCCAGCTTATTATATCTCAAAAAAAGTAAATATTTTGATGCATATCGTGATATAATATTTTGGCCATATCGCCCACCCTTATAGGAAAGGCAATTTTCCATTCTGCAAGCTGGGTGACGTGCATTTTGGTTTTTTAAGGGACCAAAAGTTATCTGTCTGATCCTCCTTCTGCCCTGCTGCGGCTCTGCAATACTTGTAGTTGTGAATGTCTACAAGCTCCATTCGCAAGAAAGCAGAGGCAGTGTGTGTCTCCAAGAGATCTCTGGTCAAACTGCAGCTTTACTAAATCACACAACTGTGATTGATGTATATCTACTATCTAGACAGTATATATCTACTGTCTAGAATTAAAAAGATGGACGGGTTTTGTTTCTGGAGAAATTTCCACCATATGAATTCCAGATTTCTCAAGATTTCTTCTCCTTATTCAGATAATTAAAGCTTTTCTTTTTTAGATATTCTTAACTCATGTACAGAATCTATCAGCAGTACAGGCTGCATTATTACCAGCTTAACTTCTTCAGAGAAAAGAAGGAAAGGAAAGGCTACCTCGTAGTCGACATCCAGAGAGTCTCCGTCACCTTTGGCCCTGAAGTGTTGTGTGTGTCTGTCCAAGGTGAAGTTGACCTGCTTGTTAAAGCGCTCGATGAGCACTGAATGCCAGTGCTGGTCATCTAGGAGACTGCCCAGTGTGACCACCATTCGCCCACTGCTGGCCCTGACCCTGGTGTCATCTGAGGGAGGCACAGGAACAGAGAGATAGAGGTTACTGTCAGGTGAGCTTTTGTTCAGAACATGGTTAATATGTGAATAGCAGAAGGGGCAGGAGTAGTGGTACAGAACTACAAGTAAAATTTGGCCTGAGCAAAAGTATGACATATTTTAAAATTTATGTTATTTATGGGGGCAGCACAGTGGCGTGGTGGGTAGTGCTGTCACCTCACAGCAAGAAGGACCTGGGTTCAATTATCCCCGGCCGGGAAACCCGGGGCCATTTCTGTGTGGACTTTGCTTGTTCTCCCCACGCCTGCGTTGGTTTCCTCCCACAGTCCGAAGACATGCAGTTAGGCCAGTTGGACATAGTAAATTGCCCCTAAGTGTGAGAGAATGTCTATGTATGTCTGTCTGCCCTACGATGAACTGGCGACCTGTACAGGGTGTATCCTGCCTTCCACCTGGTGACAGCTGGGATAGGGTCCAGCACCCCCCATGGCCCAGAAGTGGCATGGAAGATGTGTGTATGTGTTATTTATTCCAATATATTAAACTTGGCAAAATAACAGAAATTGTGCACTACAGAAAACTTCCATGTTTAAGTCATGTTCACTTATTTTAAATCAACAAAACATGTTACTTGACCTGAATGTTTTGCTTATGACTGGACAGTAGCAGACACTAATCCAATATCGTGAATCATAAAAAGAATAGTTCTTCAGAATTAGGTCATCTGTAATAAGCAGGGTCCAAAGGTCTGAAACCACTAATTTTTTTTTTCAATTAAATACAAAGATACAAAGATTTTTATTACAAATATTATCAGTATAACAGTTTGACTTATTGATATAAACTGTCCTCTCCTTGGATCACCACCTTATCGTGGTGGAGGGGTTTGCGTGCTTGAATGATCTTAGGAGCTATGTTGTCTGGAGCAAAAGCTCCTGGTAGGGTCTCCCATGGCAAACTGGTCCTAGGTGACAGGTCAGACAAAGTGTGATCCATAATAACCCCTATGAAGACACAAAAGCAGGACTTGTGTACCCTGCCCGGAACAGGGTTACCGGGGCCCCACCCTGGAGCCAGGCCTGGGGGAGGGGCTCGCCAGCGAGCGTCTGGTGGCCGGGCATTTACTCATGGTGCCCGGCCGGGCCCAGCCCGAAGGAGTTACATGAGTCCCCCCTCCCATCGACCCACCACCAATGGGAGGGGCAGTAGTAGGGGTTCGGTGCGTTGTGGATCGGGCAGTGTCCAAAGGCGTGGGCCTTGGCGTTCTGATCCTCGGTTGCTGAAATTGGCTTTTGGAACTTGGAACGTTACCTCACTGGCGGGGAAAGAGCCTGAGTTGGTGCGCGAGGTTGAGAGATACCGGCTAGATATAGTCGGGCTCACCTCAACACACAGCTTGGGATCTGGGTCCAATCTCCTTGAGAGGGGCTGGACTTTATTCTTTTCTGGAGTTGCCCATGGTGAGAGGCGGCGGGCAGGTGTGGGCTTTCTCATAGCCCCTCGACTCGGTGCCTGTATGTTGGGGTTTTCTCCGGTGGACGAGAGGGTAGCTTCCCTACGCCTTCGGGTTGGGGAACGGGTCCTGACTGTTGTCTGTGCTTATGCACCGAACAGCAGTTCAGAGTACCCAGCCTTCTTAGAGTCCTTGGGAAGGGTGCTTGAAGGTGCTCCTCCTGGAGACTCTATTGTCCTACTGGGGGACTTCAATGCTCACGTGGGCAATGACAGTGAGACCTGGAGGGGTGTGATTGGGAGGAATGGCCTCTCTGATCTGAACCCGAGTGGTGTTCAGTTTTTGGACTTCTGCGCAAACCACAGTTTGTCCATCATGAACACCATGTTTGAACACAAGGATGTCCATAAGTGCACATGGCACCAGGACACCCTAGGCCGCAGTTCAATGATTGACTTTGTAGTCGTGTCATCGGACTTGCGGCCATGTGTTTTGGACACTCGGGTAAAGAGAGGAGCTGAGCTGTCAACTGATCACCACCTGGTGGTGAGTTGGATCAGGTGGTGGGGGAAGATGCCAGTAAGACCAGGCAAGCCCAAACGTATAGTGAGGGTTTGCTGGGAACGTCTAGCAGAAGAACCTGTCAGATTGATCTTCAACTCACACCTCCGTCAGAACTTTGACCAGATATCGGGGGAGGTGGGGGACATTGACTCAGAATGGGCCATGTTCCGTTCCTCCATTGCTGAAGCGGCTGACTGTAGCTGTGGCCGTAAGGTAGTTGGTGCCTGTCGGGGCGGTAATCCTCGAACCCGGTGGTGGACACCCCAGGTGAGAGATGCCATCAAGCTGAAGAAGGAGTCCTACCGGGCATGGTTGGCCTGTGGGACACCAGAGGCAGCTGGCAGGTATCGACAGGCCAAGCGATCTGCGGCTTCAGTTGTCGCCAAGGCAAAAACCCGTGTATGGGAGGAGTTTGGTGAGGCCTTGGAAAGTGACTTTAAGTCGGCTCCGAAAAGATTCTGGCAAACCGTCAGGCGACTCAGAAGGGGAAAGCAGTGTGCCACTAGCACTGTATATAGTGGAGATGGTGTGCTGCTGACTTCGACTGAAGACGTCATTGGGCGGTGGAAGGAGTACTTTGAGGACCTTCTCAATCCCACCGACACGTTCTCCAGTGAGGAGGCTGAGTCTGGGGACATGGGAATAGGCTTGTCCATTACTGAGGCCGAAGTCGCTAAGGTAGTTAAGAAGCTCCTTGGTGGCAAGGCTCCAGGGGTGGATGAGATCCGCCCTGAGTTCCTCAAGGCTCTGGATGTTGTGGGGCTGTCTTGGCTGACACGCCTTTTCAACATTGCGTGGACATCGGGGGCGGTGCCACTGGATTGGCAGACTGGGGTGGTGGTGCCTCTTTTTAAAAAAGGGGACCGGAGGGTGTGTTCCAGCTACAGGGGAATCACACTCCTCAGCCTCCCTGGCAAGGTCTATGCAGGGGTACTGGAGAAGAGAGTCCGGCTTATAGTCGAACCTCGGATCCAGGAGGAACAGTGCGGGTTCCGCCCTGGTCGTGGAACACTGGACCAACTCTTCACCCTCTCCAGGATTCTGGAGGGTTCATGGGAGTTTGCCCAACCAGTCCACATGTGCTTTGTGGATCTGGAGAAGGCATTCGACTGTGTTCCCCGGGGTATTCTGTGGGAGGTGCTTCGGGAGTACGGGGTACATGGCTCTTTGCTACGAGCCATTCAGGCCCTGTACAAACAAAGCAGGAGTTTGGTTCGTATGGCCGGCAGTAAGTCAGACTCGTTCCCAGTGAGAGTTGGACTCCGTCAGGGCTGCCCTTTGTCACCGATTCTATTCATAATTTTTATGGATAGAATTTCTAGGCGCAGTCAAGGGATGGAGGGTGTCCGGTTTGGTGACCTCAGGGTCACATCGCTGCTGTTTGCAGATGAAGTGGTCCTATTGGGGACATCAGGCCTCGAACTTCAGCTTTCGCTGGATCGGTTTGCAGCCGAGTGTGAAGCGGCTGGGATGAGAATCAGTACCTCTAAATCCGAGACCATGGTTCTCAGGTGGAAAAGGGTGGAGAGCCCTCTCTGGGTCGGGGATAGGCTCTTGCCTCAAGTGGAGGAGTTCAAGTATCTCGGGGTCTTGTTCACGAGTGATGGTACAAGGGAGCGGGAGATTGACAGGCGGATTGGTGCTGGGTCAGCAGTGATGCGGGCTCTTTACCGGTCTGTTGTGGTAAAGAAAGAGCTGAGCCATAAGGCAAGGCTCTCGATTTACCGGTCGATCTACGTTCCCACCCTCACCTATGGTCATGAGCTTTGGGTAATGACCGAAAGAATAAGATCGCGAATACAAGCGGCCGAAATGAGTTTCCTCCGCAGGGTGTCTGGACTCTCCCTTAGAGATAGGGTGAGAAGTTCAGTCATCCGGGAGGGACTCGGAGTAGAGCCGCTGCTTCTTCACGTCGAGAGGAGCCAGCTGAGGTGGTTCGGGCATCTGGTTAGGATGCCTCCTGGACGCCTCCCTCGGGAGGTGTCACAGGCGAGTTCACCTGGGAGGAGACCCCGGGGAAGACCCAGGACACGCTGGCGCGACTATATCGCCCAGCTGGCCTGGGAGCGCCTCGGAATCCCCCTTGGAGAGCTTGTGGAAGTGGCTGGGGAAAGGGAGGTCTGGGCTTCATTGCTTAGGGTGCTGCCCCCGCGACCCGAACCCCGGAGAAGCGGAAGATAATGGATGGATGGATGGATGGATGGATGGATATAAACTGTGATTGATACATAAAAACACATCAATTCCAAGATTTCTTAGTATTCAATGTGTCCCCCTTTTCACTTTCATAACAGCGAGCACTCAAGCTGCCACTGACTTCACAAGTTTATACAAGATTCTCTGATGAGTAGATCAAATCCAGATCAAAGAGTTATCTGAACAAGAACTAACAGAAGGGATAAGACTCCAAAAACAATAAGATATTTTTGTACAAACGCCTCAGCGTGGCTTTCTGGTTTACTATGTAAATGTTGTTTCACTTGAGCTGCAAATACAGCCTGTTTTTTACACTTGTTAAATTGTTTTTGTGATGTTGCTAGAGCAAACCTATTTACATATATCAACCTATCCAACTTGTAGCAGCTTAGTCCCGCCCACTCATACTGAAGTTATGACAGTAACAAACACACCCTTTTAGTTCTAAGGGATAAAGAGAGGTTGGAAAATCATTAGTCAAAGTGAAACGTTATAACTGTTTATGATGCATCACACAGATGATCTAATCTGGTCCACAAGAAAAATATAAAATGCATGAAGTGTGTAGGATAAAATGTGAGTAATGTACAATCTCCAATATTTCCTTTTCATTTTGTTTATTTTTTTTTTCCATTTTAGTTTTAAATTATTTTAGTTTTTATTTCTTCAAAATAATTTTTAAAAATCAGTGTTTTAATTTCCAGGTTTAAATAAAAAAGAAATCGAGATTTCCTTTCAACTTTTTAACCTTTTATCTATATTTTTATTATATTTCTATTTCTATCATATTTCTTTGATTGTGCTATCCAACTTACAGGGATGTGACATATTAATAAGATATAAACATTTAATATAAACATTTACTAACCACCTTTTATTAATCCAAGGCAAAAAAGGGCTAATTCTACCACTAATTTATCTACTACCTAGATTATCTAATCTACTCTTATTTTTTTTACTTAATTTTTTATTTTGTTTTGTAGTGATTCACATTCATAAAAATGAAATACAAAGGAGGCAGAATAATAGGGAAAAAAGTACTTGAGGTCTTATTTAAAATCAGAGATTTACAGGTGCAGCATGTCAAACATAAAAATCAACAGAGATCTCTATTTACATACAAAGGCAGAATGATCAGTCAAAGGTCTTAGTTCACCCTTCTTACTCGAGTATAGCAATCCCAATTCATCTAGTCTTTTTTCCCTCTCTCCTTTTGAAGACATAAAGAGTAAGTCAACCTTTCCATGGAGCAAATATAAGTAACAATTTCAGCAAAAAGGTCCACAGTTGAGAGGTTTCTTCTGAGACAGCACTTAACACTTAGCACCCAGAAATATACTCAGTATATAGCCATCCCGCTTCCTAAAGCCTCCAGGGGTTACACCAAGATACATAGAATTAAATGACACCTCCACATTAAAACCCAGGATCTCAGAAATAAATCTCCCCATATTAATCCAAAGGGATTTTTGGGCAACACCATATTACATGTGCATAGTCTACATCCATTACCCCTCTACTCTTCTTTAATAACATGATTTCTTACATTTATTTTGATATATAGAACAATGTACAATCTTCTATTATATCCCTGATGAAATGAATCAATAAAAAGATTATAGTGATCCAAATTCCTGTCCTGTGAAACTCACAGTGGATCCAACAATAAGGGCAGCATGGAGCTTCTTTTACACAGTGATGGTAAACACAGTAGTTTAGGGAAAGCCTTGATTCGACATCTATTGGCAACCTTTACATGTTCATGTTACAAATTAAAGCAAACACCAACCAAGACTCACTGCCAATGTCATGTGAGGTCAACAAGCCAAGACTCACCAAGATTGAGGTGCAAAGCTAGCCTTCCACGGTGCAGCTCCAGAGTGATGTAGTCTCCTCTTTGGCCCTCCCCATGCAGCAAAACACCTTCTGCCTGCCGACTCTTAAAGCGCAGAGATATCACATCCTTCACTGTGCTCATGGACTTCTGGTTGAACCGGTAGAGCAGAGAGCTTCGGCCATCAAAGTCCGCCACGTAAGATTCTTGGTAGGAATAGAAAGTAAAAAGCAAACATGAGGGGGTTTTGCTGCAAATGATACAGGTGCAAAATCTTATTCAAGTCACGTCAAACTTTGCCATTCCGCCTGATCACAGCTGTGTGTGGAGTGAGAATGAAATACAATTTCTCCTGTGCTGGAGCTACATTTAACATCTAAATGTAAATCTAGATTTTTTTCCCCATCTTCCCAGCTTCAGGAGTGATTCATGTATTTATTGTCTAACAATGACGGAAGCGTTAGAGCTCAAGCTTAATATTGGCCTATGAACTTTTTAAAACCTCTTATTCTACAGGGAATATTTTGGTCTGTCTATCTGAAATCACGCAAATTATTCAGTAACTGCATGAAATAAATGTAATTTTTTTTTTTAATTTAATTTATTTATTTCTTAGTAAAAGAAATAAAAATGAACAATAACGTGTTTTATGATCATACACAGATGGCTATATGCTTACAATTTACTGTCGAAAGCCAAAAATCTCAGACGCTCTTTGTAATTTTTTATAAAAATGATTTTTACAGAGCAGATCACTGAAGAGACACCATCTGTTTATAGCTTATAGCCCAGATTTGTGGAGAAATGTGTCGACTTTCAGAAGAAAAAAAAAAATTCAGCTTCTATTATAAGGGTTTAAAATGACATCACCCATCTATTTGACTGGAAAGAAGCTCTCCTATGACACCCACCTACAGTTTATAGAATATGAGTTATGAAGAATATGATGAAGTGTGTGGAACCACTGGTGGTCTCAAGGAGTTGAAAAAGTTAATGGAGAAGTACTAGTAGCATCATAACTCAGCCTTTTCTGCTTTTCGGAATATTGTAAGTTAGAATTCATTCCTATACATCTTGTTTACCCTTAGCCATTTCAGGTGACTAGTGTCTGGATTGGAACCAGATAAGATTTTAACTACTTGCTTTTCAAATGCATCTCCAGTTTAGCTGTCATATCGCTGTACTGTTCACGCTACACAACTTGCTGTCTTGTTATCGGGAATCTTGAAGTTTGCACACTATATGACTGATCAGAGACAGGGGGTCATACATTATAAGATCTTTCACCAGGAGGGGGCTCAGACAAGTCTGTCTGCTCTCTAAAGTATGTTTTGTCATAAAAACACACATGGGAAGTGACATGGGGAATGATTTCATAACATACGCAAGATTTTGTTCTCCCAAAAATCAGCAAGAAGCAAGCGATCCAAGTTGATTTGCAGTGAAAAAACAAGGAGGAAAACAAAAGAAACATGGGTGAGAATGGATTTATGTTGTTCAGCTTCTCCACCAGGTTTTCCTGCAACCCATGTCCTGCACTCTTGTTGGCTGTAATGCGTCGCGGCCAGTCACAATGATTTGCACACTACAGAATTTGGACTCCCTGACAGATCCAGGTATTTAGTCTGCTTGATATCTTTCAGGCATCTATGAGGCATCTGCGATTCTCTTGGATGGGTCTTGGAACAATGTACTCACAGTGATCTAGAGTCCATTTGCGAGACCCGAGCAAAGGCCTGTTTGCCTCTGATCTTATGCTTTTTTCATGGATCTCAAAAAACTCGAGGTGGTAAATCAGAACTAAAATCGTGATCGTGGCTTTAGTTAGACTGAAATCCGATTGCTGTACAGCACATAACATGCAAATCAGCTCAGGTACAACATCAACTAACGACATCAATTTTCCGTTCTATTCAAAAGAAATAAGTTTGTATGATGATGTAAGTCATTTAAGTCATGAACCACATGCATTGAAACACAGGGCCCTGTAGTGTGAGACAATGAAAGTTACAAAGTAGCTACAAATTAATGGTTAAACCAGACCATTATTTAAGCAAATTCATTAATGGATATTTCCCCTGCGACCCTGAGGGAGAAGCGGCTTAGAAAATGGATGGATGGATGGATATTCCGTTAATCATGAAAAGGGAAGATCTTTGCAAAAAAACATATTGGGACTTAATTAGAATGATATTAGTTTTATTAGGCAAAACAGCCATTGATACGGCTTTGTGTCTAATAAGAAACAGTGGCTGCCCCTTTTGATGAGTTATTGAGCTACTACAGGTACAACATTAGATGCTGATGAGGACTTTGCGACTTCAACACAAGGAATTTTCTCCTCGGTGGACAATGTGGCAACATTTTTTGTCGTAGCAATAGATCTCCAGTGTTCCACTAGATAACATCAGCTAAAGCAGTTAGCCTTGTTAGCAATGCTGCCATGCTGTTTCTTCTCAATCACATCTTTGGCAACATGCTCATGGCACAGCCCTCATGTTTCTAAGTAGCAAATATATGAAATATGTCCTTGTTGTCAGAAGAAAACCTTGTATCTCCAGAAAGGTAACTTCAAAGGAGAAGTAAGAAGCCTACTCTACTTTTAATGTAAGTCAGTGGATCCAGACTTTTTTCCAAGTCATTTTGGGCCGTTTCTTTTGGTCCATTCATCTTGAAATTTACACACAACATAAAGAGCAACAGATATTTTCAAATGATCAAATGGAGATACAAGGTTTTGTTCCAACAACAGCGAAAGGTACTTACTCACAGGTACGAGCACAGTTCACAGTCCTGTTCAAACTTGTTTTGGTCTGTATATTTTCTCCGCCATTCCACTACTGAAGCTTAACGAATACTCATAGTGTTTCAGGATACTAAAGTACTCGGGCAGATCCCTAATATGTTGGCCAACGTCTACACATTTTGGGTTTTAGATGAATGCTAAAAGATCAGAATACTTATCAACACACATTGTGTCAGTAATCCAAGTCTTCGCCCATATCTGTGCTGTGTATGCCCCCAATGTGAACTGCATATACCCTACTCCTTAAGCTGTAATGCGCATTTTCCCCAAGTTTTGCTCTTTGTGAGCAAGGTAAGGCTGTCGGAATGCATAATGCAATCTCCTACACGCACCTGCCTTCCAATTGAAAGGCGGAATGGGAGAGAGGGAGAGATTTTGCAAGAAACGGAGGCTGAGAGTTGACTTTTGAGCTGAGGAAAAACTGACATGTTCAGGGGGAAAGTTGTTCAAACACTGCTTACATTATGGCCTATCAAAGACGCGAGTGTGGAAGTGCAAGGAGCTTTTGAGGACTTTTGGCAGTGCACTGCTGCAGAATGTCATCTATAATCCACACATGCTTAAAAAAAAACACAGAAATAGAAAGAAAACTCACAAGGGAGGAGGAAAGGGGGGGCGGTCATTATTTTTCATGCTTATTTACACTTATTTTGTGGAATTCTCTTGATCTGGGAGATTTCTCAGCTCATTACTGCGTAATGTTACTCATTAGAGGGACACAGAAAGAGACACAGAGTGGAGAAAGGGAGCGAAAGCGAGAGGGGGATAAAAATGATGAGATCCACGTGGTCTCTGTGTATTGCATATTTTATGGAAATGGTGTTGCAAAAATGTGTTCACACCAAAATGTGGAGGCAGAGGAGAGAGTACAATGTCTATTTTGCTAACCAGCCACTGTCATGTATGAGCTAAATGAGGAAACTATTGGTTAAGGCGTGAAATGGACAGTGACATTCATATTCACTGAGTGCAACTTGGGGTCACACCTGTCACACTGATTTGCTGATCCTTGAAATGCATTTTTGCCCATTAACAGGAGATGCAGGTGTTGTAAATCCATTATCTTTGCTATTTGCTGAATAATGGATATGTCAAATAACAGCAGATCAGCTGCATGCATGAATGACTATCGAGGCCACTTTAGGCCAAAACAAGGAATGCCCGGTGATGCTGGAATCACATTGGCATCATCAGATAGAAGCTTGAAAAAAAATATTGGCCACAGATGTTTAGATTTGACTGATATTTCAAACAAATACTTCATTTACGCAGTCATGTCTTATGTATTTCTATACACCAATTATTTTTCAGCATCAGGACAAAACAGCAGAAATAATATTACAGAAAGTCGCACAGAATCTTCAAAAATGAAAGATAATTTCAATATAGCGTGTCCACTCTTTAGTTTTATTACAGCTTCCACTGTTTTGAGGAGACTCACTTTCAGTTTCTCAAAGAAATCTGCAGCCACACCTCCAAAGTTCAGTCTTAAGGGTTGGTTTAGCATTTTCTGCTTCTCACGATACGATTGAGGTCTGGGATGGTCAGTCTATTGTTCTGAGAACACCAGCAGCTTCTTTTGTCCATTTCCTTTTCTCAGTAAGAGCTTCTTGAACAGCTATGCATCCTTTCAGACCCATAGTGCTGAGTTGTATTCTCACAGTGGAAAGATGGACAGAAACACATGGATTTTTCAGATATAAAGCAAGAGTGGAACTTGAGTTTTTCCTTTCTCTCAGAGATAAAAGTATGAGGTGGTTATCATGGTTGTCATCTCCAGAAATATATCTTAGAAAATGAGTGCTTTTTAAATAAATGAAGGGTGGGCTCTGAATTTTGCACAGTACTATACGCACACAAAAAGACCAGATATCAACATTGGCCCACAATTGGCCCAAATCAGGATCAGAATCACTTTTTGTCAAGTATGTTACACAAATAAGGAATAAGTCTCTGTGAGTGCATACATGGATGACATGTAACAGTATGTTACAAACTGTCCAGTCAAGCAAACAGACTGTAAACAAAAATCTGGCTATGAGAAAAGTAAAATAATGAATAATCAATAATAAAGACCCATGGAGAAGCTAAAGTGAGTAATCTTTACATATGGAGATAAAACTACCTACACATATGTCTGATGACATATACTATAAAAAAATATTATATCGCAGTTGTCATCTATCGTATCTCCATTTTTGTTGTTTTTCAGTTTTTGACTAAATTTGAAAATACCTGTTGTTCTTTACATTGTGTGTAAATTTCATGAAGAACAGACCAAAAAAATGGACCAAAATAACTTGGAACAATGACTGGTACCACTGACTTACATTAAAAGTGAAGTATGTTTTTTACTTCTCCTGTAAAATTGCCAATAGGGAGATATGAGATTTTCTTCCAACAACAGTGGTATGCCAAATATTACAGAATGATATAAATAATATCAGAAATGTAACATATCAGTGCACCTCTAGTGTAAAGTACTATGTTCTCAAAATGTTTCGTCTTGTTTTCAGATTATTCTTAGCCAAGACCTTGCAGTGTGACACATACATTGACGTAAGGGTTTGCTATAGGCATTCTTTAGGTGTCAAATACATTGAGAGGTTTAATTTTTAAGGGGGAGCTAAGAGGGAGCAGTCTTCATGCAGCATTTATCAGTAAAGCACACATTCATCCAAGTTTAATAGGGGGATCATGGCATGGAGCCATGCGGAATAATGGAAACGCTCACTAAGGGATAATTATAAATGTCTTTTACAGTGCAGTAATTCACCAACTGATCCATTTAGTGCTGCTTGACTATGCATGCAATGGCATCATTAGAGACACCCCTTTATTTATTTAGCGCCAGCCTGACAGGGGCAGACTGCGGAACCTCCAGACGCGTCCGCGTCCCCTGTCCCCGTCAGCTGCCGGGATAGCGCAGGGTCAGCAAGATTCAGTGATCTTAAGTGATTAAAAGAAGAATTAGCATATTTCTCTGTGGGTATTGCATGTGTCTTCAGGCACTTGCCTCACAATGTTGACCTATGAGTTATACATGGGGAAGAAATAAGAGAACTTATCATTTAGGCACAGTGCAGTTACTAATCCTATTAATACAACCCACAAAAAAGTTGAGACGCTGTGTAAAATGTAAATAAATGCATGATTTTCAAATCTCATAGACCCATATTTTATTCACAACAGTAAAATGAACAAATATCAGATGCAGAAAGTGAGACATTTTACCATTTCATGAAAAACATTCATTATAATTATAATTAATTAATTTAGTTACTTGATGGCAGCAACTCATCTCAAAAAAGTAGGTACGGAGCAACAAAAGGCTGAAAAAGTAAATGGTACTAATAAAAACCAGCCATTTGCAACTAACTCACATGATTCGATTTAAAAAGAGCATTTTAGAGAGGCAGAGTCTCTCAGAAACAAAGATGGGCAGAGGTTCACCAATCTGTGAAAAACTGTCTAAAAACTGTGAAACTTTTTGCGAAATTTCAGAAAAAATGTTCCTCAACATAAAATTGCCAAGACTTTGGACAGCCACCATCTACAGTACATAATATCATCAATACATTCAGAGAATCTGGAGAAATCCCTGTACACAAGGGACAAGGTCGACGGTCAATATTGGATGCTCCTGATCTTCAGGCTCTCAGGCGGCACTGCATTGAAAACAGGCATGATTCTGTACTGGAAATCACTGCATGGGATTAGGAACACTTCCAGAAACCATAGTCTGTGAACACAGCTCACTGTGCAATCCACAAATGCAAATTAAAGCTATATCATGCAAAGAAGAAGCCAGAAACAACGTCATCTCTCTGGGCCAAAGCTCATTTAAAATGGACTGAGGTAGAAATGAAAACTGGTCTGTGGTCTGATGAATCAAAATTTTTAATTCTTTCTGAAAACCACGGACATCATGTCCTTCAGACTCAAGAGGAGAGGGACCATCCAGCTTATTATCAGCGCCCAGTTGAAAAGCTGGCATCTCTGACGATATGGAGTTGCTATAGTGACTATGGAGTGGGCAGCTTACACATCTGGAAAAGCTCTATCGATGCTGAGCAAAGCATATAGAGGTTTTAGAACAACATATGCTCCCATCCAGACAGCGTCTCTTTCAGGGAAGGCCTTGCATATTTCAGCAAGACATACTGCAACCATCACAACATCATGGCTTCAAAGAAAAATAGTCTGGGTGCAGGAACTGACCTGCCTACAGTTCAGACCTTTCTCCAATAGAAAACAGTTGGCGCATCATGAAAAAAAAATCCATCAAAGAAGACCCAGGACTGACGAGTAGGTAGAATCCTAACAGACCAACAGACCAGAATGGGACAACGTTCCTCTCCCAAAACTCCAGCAACTGGTCTCCTCACTTCCCAGATGTTTATAGACTTTTGTTAAATGAAGAGGGGATGCTACACAATGGTAGAGGTGGCCCTGTCCCAACTTTTTTGAGATGCGTTACTGCCTAAATGAGTTCCAAACGAGTTAATGTTTTTTATGAAATGGTAAAATGTCTCACTTTCAACATCTGATATGTGTTCTGTGTTCTAGTGTGAAAAAAATATGGGTCTACGAGATTTGCAAATCATTGCATTCTGTTTTTATTTATATTTATTAACATTTTACACAGCGTCCCGACTTTATTTGGAACTGGGGTTGGGATTAGCATCCTAGTCAAGTACCTGTGCTCATTTTCACTCAACAACAGAGTCATGAATGTTGGTTGCGTCTTCGGAAAGTTGTGTGGTGCATTACTGGTACTATTTCCTTTAAACTCGAGGTATGACCTGTGATTGTGAAGCACAAACTCAGGAGGTAATTATTTTGGGTATCATGATAAGTTCCAAAGCAGTCTAACTAAATTATATTAACTAATATTACTTAATATACTAGATAACTAACTAAATAACTAGATATTAACTGATTATGAGGTACGAAATCTACATCACTGTGTAATTCTTTTGGGTAAAAAGTAGCAGGTAGTTATATGATGTAAATACACTATAGATGAATAAAGCACAGAGTTGTATACAGCATGCACCTGTTTATAAGCTATACACTAGATGGAATTTGGGCTGTTTCTTGCAGTGTGTCACGCATGCAGACAATCCTCCAGAGGACATGAACTGCAGTTCCCAGAATCCTCTGGGGAATCATGAGGCGGAGCTATTTCCCTCGCTACTCTTTCCGGATTTGAACTCCATTTCCCAGACTCCTCAGGGAAGTAATGTGATTACAGACTTTTTCTACATTTCTTCACCATCCTATCAGCAGTCAATGTCACCTGAGTGTTAATGTGACTCAGCTGAGTGTGTATCACATGACTCTTTTAGTTTAGTTGACTCTGTTTTTTGGGATTTGTCCCTTTTGTACTGTTGCCTGGTTGGTTTACTTCATGGTTCTGACTCATCGCCTGTTTTCTGGATTTTGCACTGCCTTGCCCATCATCTTTCTTATTTTGCTGATTCTCTTGGATTTGACCCACGCTGGTTTATTGACGACTCTTTGCATTACCGATTCCCCAAGTAAGGCTTCACTTTTGGTTTCTAACTGCAAGCGTCTGCTTTCTGATCTCACTCACACAGTGATTCTCACAGTAGTTCTACTGGGTTTTTACTGTTTACTTCAGAAAACTATCTTTGTATTTTGTGCAGTCATTTTATGTCATAACTTACCTACTACGTGGATGTGTTCTGATCAACTTACCTGCTTAAATGTGTGATCTTATGGTGACATTTAGTGTGTTACTCCAAAAATGTATGATGTTTTTTACTATGTTACTATTTTAGAACCTAATAGCTAGAACCTGCCTGCCACTTTGGTGTAATTTGATTGGTAACAATATAATTACACCTAATTTTTTAATCATGGGACAGCAGTTTGATCATGTTTGGTAGAATGGTCCACATAGTAGGGGTACTTGACAAAATGGCCAGTGATTGTTACTCTTAAAAAGATGGTTCTTCAAGGGCTCTTTAGTACAGAAAATGGCTCTATATAAAACCATGAACACTCTTGTATGATAAACATGTTCTTTGCAACATGAAAGGGTTTTTCAGATAGAGAATGTGCTGTAGATGGCTCAATATAGCACCACTAAGGTTCTTCTATTGATGCCAAGCTTGTACCAATAGAAGAACCTTTATAAAGCACCCTTTTAAAACACGCTGTATATAAAACTATGTACATCTACATCAGTCTGAAGAACCGTTTCACAATGCAAAGAACCCTTTAATAATGCAAAGAGTTCTATGAGTGATCATGGTTCTATACAGATCCATTTGCTTTACTTAAAAGAACCCATGAAAAACCATCTTTTGTGTAGCCCAGTGTGGTGGTATGTGATGTCCATCACTGCTCAGTTACTCACTGTATGCACAGCCGTAGGCCTCCACTCTTAGCCCCACCCTGCCGCTGGAGTTCCACTCCACCGGAACAAACCTCAGGAACCGGGTTCTGATGGACTGGCTGAGCTTGTGGTGAACCACAGTGTCTGAATTTGAGTTCCCCACCAATCGCTAGAAACACAAGGAGAAAAAAGAGAAAAAATTGTTATTAATAATAATAATGATGATTAGTGCAGATGTTTGAAGTGATGTTTATTAGGAAGTGTTAGTTTACCAGTGATTATTCTAACATTTTTTATAGTTTCTATTCATCCCTGAGCTTTGTGTGGGTTTATAATAATAATAATAATAATAATAATAATAATAATAATAATAATAATAAGAAGAAGAAGAAGAAGAAGAAGAAGAAGAAGAAGAAGATTAAGATTTATTTGTATAGCAGCTTTCATACATATAATATTGCTAAAAGTGCTTTACAGACAAGAAAACAATGAAAACAAAATAAATATAAAACCATAAAAACTAAAATAGCAATAACATTGTAAAATAACATACAAAATAAGAAAGAGGAGACAAAAAATAAAAAAAATAACTAAAGGTAAAAACAGACAAAAATAAAAGAAAAATATTATAGTACAATAATTATAATCTTAATTTGTATAGCAGCTTTCATACATACAATGTTGCTAAACAAGCTTCACAGACAAACAATAAAAATTAAAATGTAAATGGCAAGAAAAGTTTAACATAGTAGAAAAAAGAAAGAAGAAGCAATAAAATATAAAAACAACTAAAGGTAAACAAGAAACAATGAGAATAATAATAAAATACATGTGTAAGATGTGCTTCTTGAACAGATTTTTTTGGCTCCTTCAACTTATACAGTTGAATATGGAAATATGTTGGTTGCTGTGGCATCACAAAAACAATACATTTAAATGGGTCGAGCTTTATTTCCCTATATGGACTGGGTAGACAGAGAGTGAATGCTAAAGTTTGAAAAAGTACCTTTTATTTACACCCTTAAAATCCCAGGCTTATTAAATACAAAGGCTTATTATTCAATAAGTACAGGGACTTCAGTGCAAACCTATTCTTAGGTCACAGAAGTGTGTAATAAACCTTTGAGAGTGCCGACAGGCCCTGGTCATGTAAAGAGAGCAAGGAATTCCATGTATTTTGAAATATTTTGGCATAATTCAATCACAAAGTCATTCAGCGAGGTCTGATTGTTACTGAAACATACTGATTCAGACATCTTCACAGTGATAATGGTGGTGATAGGAACCAGACGTCCACTTGTAAAGGCTCCTTCACAGAAAGTTATTACATGAAATGGTTACATACACAGCCTGATGCCTGAAACACTGTTTAACGAGTTATGAGATTTTGGCCTATATATATATACTTTTTTTAAAAATACATTCATAGTCGAGGGATACATGCAGGACATTCTCAGACAAAATATTGCCTAAACAAACAGTGTTTTTCACTATTTTACAGTCATCAACATTACATTATGAAAATTCAGATGTGTAGGTTAATGTTTTGGTGGTTTTGTATAGTAAATAAAAACGGCTTTATTTGAGTTGGCGACCCGCATGATAGTTTTGGCACAAGTTTTACGCCGGATGCCCTTCCTGACGCAAGCCTCACCATTTATCCGGGCTTGGGACCGGCACCGGAAGTACACAAAGCACACCCCTAATGGCTGGAGAGTACCACAGATGCAATTTTTGCATTGAGAGTGTTGGTAGAGAAGTACAGAGAAGGTCAGAAGGAGCTACATTGTGTCTTTGTGGATCTAGAGAAGGCATATGATAGGGTGTCAAGAGAGGAACTGTGGTACTGTATGAGGAAGTCAGGTGTAGCTGAAAAGTATGTTAGGGTGGTGCAGGACATGTATGAGGATAGTGAGACAGTGGTGAGGTGTGGAGTTGGAGTGAAGGTAGGGTTACATCAGGGATCAGCTTTGAGCCCCTTCTTGTTTGCAATGGTGATGGCAAGGTTGACAGATGAGGTCGGGGCAGGAGGCTCCATGGACCATGATGTTTGCAGATGACATTGTAATCTGTGGTGAGAGTAGAGAGCAGGTGGAAGAGAATCTGGAGAGGTGGAGGTTTGCACTGGAGTGGAGAGGAATGAAGGTCAGTAGAGACAAGACAGAATACATTTGTGTGAATGAGAGGGAGGCAGGTGGAAAGGTGAAGATGCAAGGAGTAGAGGTCGTAATATCTTGGGTCAACCATCCAGAGCAATGGACAGTGTAGAAAGAGGTGAGGAAGAGGGTGCAGGCAGGATGGAGTGGGTGGAGATGGGTGTCAGGGCTGATGTGTGACAGAAGGATAGCAGCAAGAGTGAAAGGGAAGGTTTACAAGACAGTAGTGCGTCCTGCTGTGATGTATGGTTTGGAGACTGTGGCTCTGTCTAAAAGACAGGAGGCTGAGCTGGAGGTGGCGGAGATGAAGATGCTGGGATTTTCGTTGGGAGTGACAAGGCTGGACAAGATTAAATATGAGCAAATCAGAGGGACAGTGAAGGTGGAGCAGTTTGGAGATAAAGCCAGAGAGGCCAGGTTGAGATGGTTTGGACATGTGTTGAGGAGGAATAGTGGATATATTGGTCAAAGAATGTTGGAGATGGAGCTGCCGGGCAGAAGGAGAAGAGGTAGACCTCAGAGAAGGTTTATGGATGTAGTGAAGGTGGACATGGAGATGGTTGGTGTGAAAGTAGAGGTGGCAGTGGATAGGGCAAGATGGAGGCAGATGATCCGCTGTGGCGACCCCTAAAGGGAGCAGCCGAAAGAAGAAGAAGAAGAAGATTTGAGTTTGCGACCCCTGGTTTCCATCACCACCACTGGAAAAACAATCAAAGCACCTGAAATGGCTTTGTTTACACCTCAACAGTTGCATTATCTATGAACTATAAAAAGAAAGAAATAAAACATCAGCAGAAACTCATTTGTAAGCTCCATGTGTATCTCCTCATTCCATAACTACTGTAGACAAAAGCCCAGTATTTGGATTTTTTAATAGACGCCTCAACAGTTTATATAAATGTCAACTTATTTTCATCTGTTAATTCCCCTAATGCCTGTGCAAGTAGGGCTTGACTCACCCAACAGTTAAGATACGTGTGGAATACGAGAACAGATTAACAGAAACCCACATGGTCGGCAGTGAATCACAGCGCGCTATGGACCTGCAGGAAAATGTCAACTTTCCTCGAACATACTGCACTCCGCCCTCTGAGAAAGTGTGATAAATAACTTGTGCGCGATGACGCTGGAGAACAATATCACGCAACACCCTCCCTCAGAAATCTGTCGAGCCTCTTACTGTGCCCAGACATTGTTCAGGTGCCAGCAAGACTTCTGAGCATGAAGAAAGCTGGGAGGCCCAGTGTTTTTTCACAGGGCAGACATTGCATTGAATAGAAGCTCGCCACTTCTATCGTAGACCAGATCAGACAGATTTTTGACAGTGATATGTTGCCTTTTGGCCTTTGATATATCTGGTGTTCATGCACGCAAACACAGTTATTTATAGGATGTATCATTACTATTTACAGAAATGTTACATATATCTACTATTGTTCATAGTTTTGGGATAATTTCTCAAGATAATAATGATTATTCAGTAATAGCCTCAACCTATAGTGAAATGCTATAAACTGTACCATTATTAAATTCACAATTCCACATGCTGATATGGTAAAATCACAGGAATGTTATTAAATAATGAGCTTTAATCAACTATTTACAGTGTTTTCTGATCACAAAGCAGAGGATTTGTCCACCACAGTTCAAATATGAGGCATTCTATATGCTGATATTTTTACTTTATAATTTTATTCTATATAGAAGTTCATTCTTGACACTGTAGAGCTTTCTCAAATATTAAGAAATAATCTACAGTCCCATTTATGATGGAAAATTCCTTAAAATAGTTTGAAACCAATGATTATCTATCTATCTATCTATCTATCTATCTATCTATCTATCTATCTATCTATCTATCTATCTATCTATCTATCTATACACACACATATATGCACAGAGAAGTGTTCTCTGTCAAGGATGTGTTCTTTTCAAAAAAACATGGAATTTGGCCAGGGCGCCAAAAGTCGTGGGACTTTTGAATGGTACACTCTTTAAAAAGATGGTTCTTCAAGAGTTTGTCCATTTTCAATGCTTAAATGGTTCTTTGCATGGTGAAATGGTTCTTCAGACTGGTGAATGGGCTGTACATGGTTCTATACAGAACCTTTTCAAAATGGTGCCAAAAAGGGTTCTTCTATTGTTACAAGCTTGATGTTTAACAATAACAGAACCCTTCTAGGTGCTATACAGAACAATGTACAACATAATTCTCTATTGATCTTTAGAACCATTTCACCATGCAATGAACCTTTTAGGCATGGAACTTATAGTTCCAAACAGAACCATTCTCTTTACTGAAGAAAAATCTTTTTTTTAATAATATAGTGTGGTCTATGATGTTCTTTACAGAAAATTCTTAGTTCAATTTTTAGGTTGACTGCCATCATTTTGTGATATTAGGGCCAGACAAATGTACTGGTTGGCTGATAATATTACAGATGTCAATGCTGGCAAACTTCCCAACGTTGATTAATGGTTTGTTTTTATTGCAAACAACCTCTGATAGAAGAAAACTGTCAGAAAAGCGCTTATGTGAGTTAACCGTTTCACTCTCATGCTCCAGTCTATCACAGCAATGCAGGCTGAACTGCTCAGGCTGATTATGAAGCACCATCATGGTCAACATAACCAAAACATGTGAAACGCTCCCAAATTTTAGCATGAGGATCGCATGTTATAATGAGAGAAAAAAAGCCTTTTTCCTATGGGGGGTGATAAAGGAGATTCAGTTCAGTGCAGTTCACTAAAGACGAAGAACACGCTTACTGGATGATCTATATATAGAGCTTTGTTAGAGGATCTGTAGTGCCATCATTCAAGAGCAGTTATTACGCTCTCTAACAATAAACTGAAGCGCACTCACAGGGACTTGACATCATAATCACCTTCTGCAGGTTACAATACGACTTTTTTTGGTTAGAGCAGAGCTCAGAAACAGTAGAGCTCAGAAACAAAATGAACATACTTAAGTGGGTTGAGCTGGCAGACAATGTACAATTAACCTCTATTGCCTACTAACACTGAACTGCCCGATTTTTGGACAAACAATGGTCTGTTTAAATATAAATCTCAATTCTAAGATTCATAAACCAAGAATGCTACAGTGTGCTTAAGAATATGATACTGTGACTGTACGTGAAAAACAACTAGATCAATCTGAAAACTGATCATGAGTCATATAAACATAGTAAGGCAACATACCAATATAGACAAAAGTAATGGGACACCTACACATTACACCAACAGCAGATTTTATGACATCCCCATTCTAAATCCATAGGGATTATTATGGAGTTGGTCCCCCCTTTGCAGCTATAACAGCTTGCACTCTTCTGGAAAGCTTTCTACAAGATTTTGCAGCGTGTCGGTGGGACTTTGTCCATTCAATCAGAAGAACATTTGTGAGGTCAGACACTAATGCTGGACAAGAGGGCCTGGCTAACAGTCTCTGTTCTAGTTCATTCCAAAGGTGTTCGATGAGTTTGAGGTCAGGGCTCTGCTTCTGCTCTGCAGGGCTGGT